>NC_048596.1:280534374-280881874 GCF_003668045.3 Cricetulus griseus | reverse complement strand
ATATACATAGAGGGACAACACACAATGGGGCCACAGCTGTTTTGTCCCCATGCGGGATCTGGATGCTCCACCTTCCTGTAGACCAGGCTACTTGAACCAGGCAGAACTTTGTCTTGGCACTGACCATGAGTTATTGAGGCCTGTTCTGATCTACATTGGAAGTATCTACAGATGACACTGGTTTAGAGTATCATCTGGAGAAGAGATGGTGTGGCTGTTAGGCTTCCTAGCTCCTGGGGGGTAGGCAGCCAGGTCAGGAGTGGAAGGTGGGCTCTTTCTGGTGGTCTCTGTAAGGAGAGTTCTCTAGTGGTGGGCATCTGCTTGGCAGTCAAAGTGGCAGTGTTTGGTGACAGGCACAAGAGGCGGGTGTTTCGGCTATTCCTACCCCCCTTTTGGCAGTGATCCCACAAGGATCCTCCTGTCACAATCCCTCTGCCTACTGCAGTATCAACCTGTTGGCATGGTGGCTTGATCCTGTCAGGCTATGTTTTTCCCTTTGCCTAAGAGTGAGAAACTGGCTGGCATCTTCACCAAGAACCTATATGCAACTCCTCAGGGCCCATGTTTCAAGCCTGAGGTATAATGGGGGTGGGGACCCTGGGTTCCTCCAGGAATGGCTGGAGCGAGGCTGGAAAATGACATGAAAACAATGCTGGCATCAAGTATGCCCGACCGTCCAGCAGAGTCTCTGTCCTTCCCATACTTACGCAGCAGACTCAAGTTTGAGCTCCGAGCTCGACACAGGTCAACATCACATCTGAGCGGCAGGAGGAGGTTTCTGTAGAGAAACCTCCTCCCTGGATGAGGCACCTCTGTGGAGGCGTCAAGCCCCCCATGCCCCACCCCAGACCCTCTTTCTCACTCAAACCCTGGTATACATCCTACTGACAGAGGTTAACTAACGATGCAGTGCTCTGGGTACTGTGAAGTCAGGTGACCCACGTAGGAATGGACAGTGCTCCCCTCTTGACTCCAGAGGTCTCAGCCAAGTGAGGTGAGCCTTCTGAGTCTCTAGGGCAGTTATGGGGGGCGGGGAGGGTAGGACAGGCTGCCTACTTTGGAGAATAGGCTTGTTCTGTGTCTGGCCAGAGGTGGCAAAGGCCAGCTTTACCACAGATCCTCCGCTGAATTTGTGATGCAGGCATCCAGTTCCAGTGAGACCCCACTGACCTGAAGCCCACTGGCAGGAACCCAAGCAGTCAAAGCAAGACATGGGGCTCAGTGACCCTCAGAGACAAGGGGACTAGCCCCCCCCCCAAAAAAATCCCACTTGTGCTTTGCTTTACTGGTTCCTAAGGAAGTCAAGGGACAAAACTAGACCAAACCAGTGCTTGGCCTGTCACCCCTAATTTCCCTGTAGGTAGGGGATGTTGAGGTTCTCACAGAGGGGTCTTACAGGGTGTATGGTCCCCGTTCCACATCTAAGCAAGCCCAGAGTGCTTCTGAGAACCAGGGAGCCACAGACTCTGCCTTTTATTTCAAGTCTTCACAGAAAGCAGTATAATGTCAAGTTGGATTTAACACATTTTGATTCTTCTACCATCGCAATATACAAAGCAGGTAAACATCCACAAGTCCTCTGTAACCATCCACAGTGCACACTGGTATGACCCAGGTTCTCAAGACCAAGGATTCTTTGCCAACATCTGTCTGTCCGTCCGTCCTAGAGCCTCCCTTGCCCAGCAGGCCTGAATGCAGAACCCGGCCAGCCAGGCAGGAGAGTGCTTGCTCCTTCTGGTTCCTTCCTTCTCACATGGCTCAGCCTTGTCTGGGCACATGTGACCACAACCATGGTAGTGACAGCATCCTTCTCTGGACAACTTGTTCTATATGTTAATATTCAAAGGAAAGAAATAAACCGTCTCATCAGAGACTCCCGAGACGCCACCTTTTGGAAGAGAGTCGAGTCCCACACTGCATTAATTCCTTTCGCTTTCAGCGTTCTCAGAATTAACAGTACCCGGAGGTTTCCCCAGGGATTTGGAGGTAGGAAAGGCTAGAAGGTGTGCGAAATGCCTTTTCTGACACACGCCCCTCCTCGCTTGAAAGTGGCATCAGGTTCAGAAATAAACAGTTATACCAGCAAATCTGCTCCTTTATTAAGACAGCTCAGGCTTCCCTGCGTTTGCAAAAGCACGCCCCTCCTCGCTTGAAAGTGGCATCAGGTTCAGAAATAAACAGTTATACCAGCAAATCTGCTCCTTTATTAAGACAGCTCAGGCTTCCCTGCGTTTGCAAAAGCAGAAATGTTCTACTGACTGAACACATCAAAAGGCAGAATCCTTGGGGACCAGTCACAGGAGGTGTCGCGTGATGCTGGCATCTCAGACCATGGAAGCTAGTTTTTGCAATCACAGGAAGCAGGCAGTTGGCTCTTCATCTGCCTAGGGGAGGGCATCCTTCATTCTTTGAACAACTGCCTTCAAGTCACAGCTCAGTTCCAGTGTGTAGACCCAGTCTCTCCAGGACTGGGAACAAAGGCAGTTGCCAGGTGCAACAGTTTATGAGGCTCCGCCTTTTATATATGCCACAGGAGCCCAGTCTCTGGGAGCCAGAAGCCCAAGATGCGAATGACCGACTGCTGCTGTGGGCTGATGGCTTTAGCAGCCACATAATCCTCCCTTTGATGTCCAGGGTCAGTGCAGTCTTGGCCCCACCAGGGCTAGGAGGAGGCATATGAAAGAGAATCTCACTGTGATCTATCCTGTGAAAAAAACAGCAATAAAATTTATTACCCTGTCACCACAGTCACTCCTGACAAGAGTTCCTCCACTTGAGAGGGAGCTTTCATGGGAGAACAGGAAAAAGCCTGGAGCCACACCTCACAATCCTAGGCCTAGGGTGCAGGGTCACTCCACAGGCCATGCAGGGCTGTGAAGCCCGGAGAGGTTCAGTGACAAGGTGGCCATGCAAAGAGCCCCTTCGGACAGGCACTCTGCTTCAGAAGGCTCGACTCAGCAGATGGCAGGGTATGCTAGCTTCACTCCTACTCTCATCCTTCCAGGGCCACTTCTTAACTCCTCAGATCCCCACCCCGGGAGCACATATGGAGGGAGGGAGAGAGGGAGGGAGGGAGGGAGGGAGGGAGGAGGGAGGGAGGGAGGGAGGGAGGGATACCACTGCGGGTCTGGCACCAGACATGCAGGCAGGCCCTTCTTCATCTTCTCCTCGGGAGGCCCGCCTCAGGCACCTACTACAGGTGGGTAGGCGTTTTGCTCAAGGGCTCGACTCCTGTTCCTGCTGAACTGAGCCAGTGTGTGAAATGAGAACTGATATCAGCTCAGTAGGCACCGGAGGGCGGGTCCAATCACAGCTGGGTGGTGCCTCCTGGTGTGCCCTCGGCATCATCCTGCCAGCGACTGTGGAGACTTGGAGACCTGGGCTGCAAACACAAGAGAGAGTTCACCATGCCCAGTGGGAACAACAGGCCCCTCCCTCACATGTGGCATTGGCGGAGACACATCCAACTCAACCTTTGTGATGAATCTGGATTTAGTTTTTTTGCGATTTCTGAGACATTTGACATAAGTGAGATGCTTGGTGGGTCTGTGTTTTCTGTAGACACACTTAAGGGCAGTCAACACACTGCTTTCACCCTTGACAACACACCCTTAGGTCAGGCTGGTCTCTCCTCCTCTGGGATCTCTGTTCCACACCAAGCCGACCACCAGCTGTGTCCACACCTGGCAGCAGTGGCCTCTGCCCGGCAGCTGCAACTTAACTGTCCCCATCTCACCTTCTCTTCAGGTGCAGAACTTAGCCACTGTGAACAAAGCGGAAACCAATCACTGTTCACCAATCAGCTAAGCTCTGCACCTTGTTAGAGAGGTCATCGCCGGCCATAATTAAAGGGCTGGTGAGCATCTTCGAAGGTTGCTGGCTTCTTTTGTTTCCAAAGAGCCACAAGTTGCATCTGTTCCCGAACTGCAGAGAGAAAGTAGCCACGGATCTGCAGAAGCAGCCAAGGTCATGGTTGCGTGGTAATCCCTGGCAATGTGATTTTAATCTCAAGTCACAAATCAGCATGCCAGGAACCCAAGCAGCCAGAGCAGTTGAGGGCAGCGCCATGCCCTACCACTCCTGTCCGCGGGCACTGGGTGTCCTCCTTCACACTGCCTCTGAGCCTACCACACCTGCAGGGCTGCTGCCTGCTGCTTGCTGTTCAGCCTGCTAGCTGCCCTGTATAGAGGAGCCTTGGAACAGGAGACAAAGGACGCGTTTATCAGCTACGTGACAAACATCTAGGGGGCCTTGCGCTGGGTATGTGACCTTTAACTCTGAGGACACAGCCTGTTCTCAAACTGCAGATTCTGAATGGCCTGGGATTCTGTGGCTCTTTCAGGTGAGGAAGGACTTCTCTGACAGAAGGTGTGACATGCAGGGAACATCTCTCACTCCCATCCACACTGTCTCCAGAGCTGCTGTGGCCAGGCATTCACCTGGAGGGACTGCAGAGGGAGCTCACAGGGGAGCTGGGAAGCTGAGGGTCAGCTCGGGCTCAGCAGCATGTACAGTCACTCATGGCACGCCCCCATCCATCTCCACGCCTGGCCATGGTGGTCCCCACCTCTTCTGCAAGGACATGGTTGTGCTTGAGGAAACATGTTTTCCCTTCATAATTATAGTTCTTTCAGATAAATAAAATACTCAAACATGTTACATAGATGTGGGCTTTGTGAAAGCGACATGTGAGAACATAAACTGATGTCCAACAATGACTAGCAGCACAATTCTAAACATTCATTAACCAGAAATCACAGAGAACAAAGTAACACCAACAATGATTGAGACCCGATGCAAAATTCTAAAACATACACAAAAGTAGACATCACATCATGTACCGCCATGGAGAAACTCTGAGAAGATGGAGGGATGACGACATGGATGTGAGGGAAACCCGTATGTCTGCTGACAGAGCTTCATGCTTTGTGTCTCAACGACACACGAGGCTACAGGGGAGGCAAGGCACACACAGCCAAGACCTCTGGAGCCAGGGTAACCCCGCCACAGCAGGAGGTGGAAACAGTCATGCCCTTAGGACACAAGTGTCATGGTGGGGGGGGGGGCTGCTGCCTACCTCACACAAGTGCCACTGAGCCAGGTGGGTGGACAGGAATACTCTTGCTGCCTACTTCACAGGTCAGGAGGACAGGGGCAACGGAGTCTCCTCAGGCTGACAAGGCCTGGGAGAGATGCCCGCATGCAGAAGCTGGGAGCACAACAGTGTGGTCATGGAACCCTGGCTGACCTTAACCATGAAACCTGCAGATCTGGATCTGTGCAAGACCCCAGGTGGCCACAGCAGTGCTAGGGGGCCATTATGCCTTCGGGAGGCACCTCTGTTTCACACCCATAGTTCCAAAAGATAGATGAGGTGGCTCCAGGGATCCTGAGCCCTCCTGTCCCCAAGACAGGCAGCCCTTACACAGACTTCTGGTACAGTGGTGGCCCTCATGTCATGCATCACATGGCTGACGAATCGGCTTGGATGGTCAGGAGAGAACAGGAAAGCAAGAATTACCTCTTTAAAACAGCATTTCAGACACCACCTGGGCCGAGGCTCTGTCCATGTGTTCCCTCACCCGCTCAAAGCACCTTCGGGCAAGCTGCTGCTGCCTGGCATCCTCGCTCAACATCAGCTCCCCATAGAGGTACACACCCATGGCCTGCAGGGCAGGGACCCAGAAAAGAACGGGACAGGGTAAAGAGGCTATACGTGTCTGTACTTGCTTTACACAAGCTGGCCCAAAGACATAAATGAGAGAAAAGAAACAGCCAGCCGTGCAGCTGACCAAATGCAGTCTGCCGTTTCTACTCTATCTCCACTTTGTCTTCATCAAAACCCTTTGGTAGCACAGGCCTTTAATCCCAGCACCGGGAAGCAGAGTAGATCTGTGAGTTCAAGGCTAGCCTGGTCTACATAGTGAATTCTAAGCCAGCCAGCCACATCATGACACTCTATGCCACCCCACCCCCCAACACACACACACCACCACCACCACCACCACACAGAAACATGGAATTTTATTGATTCTATCACTCTGATGCTTAGTGATAAGATGTCCCAAAGCAGCTACTTTCAGGAACACTCTGGGCAGAGACAGAGCTCCCCAAATGGTCACTATGGAAAACCCTGTATCTGTCAGGTCAGGACATCCCAAAGGGTAGCTGGCATGAACTTGTTCACCAAGACCATCACCTACCAGGCCACAAGAGACCACATGGCCCAGAGCAGAGTAGGCAGGGCAGATGTTGTCACTCTGGCCCAGCCTGGCCACTTCTCACCACTAGGTCCCAGAACATCAGATACTAGCTCTTCTGCTTTGAAAACAGTGCTACAAAGGCTTGAATTTGCACTGCGCCAACATTAAAGACAGCCAATTATGTTCTGCAAGACCAAGAGTTCTGCCTGCTTTCTTGTTCTATGGAACTTCCCCAGGGCCACATTCTGCTTCAGATTCAAAGGACTTCAAAGGCAGCATGAGATAAAAACTCAGCAGTGGCTCCCAAAGTACTTTCCTGCTAGGCTGAGGCATGGAGGTCCCTGTGCAGTGGACAGCGTGGCTGTCATCCACTGAGCTGTTCTTAACTCTGTTCTGTCTGCTTTCTCAAATGCCTTTTTTAAATGATTTATTTTTTATGTACATTGGGGTTTTGCCTGCATATATATCTGTGTGAGGATGCCAGATCCCCTGGAAATGGAGTTACAGACAGCTGTGAGCTGCCATGTGGGTGCTGGGGATTGAAGCCTGGTCGTTTGGAAGAGCAGTCAGTACCCTTAACCATTGAGCCATCTCTCCAGCCCCAGCTTCCCTCAAATACCTCACTGTGCAAATGTGACATTTCTGCTGTAACAAAGTCACATCACTTTCTTTATGGGAATAACCAGCCCTCACTTCACTGACTGCCCCTGTACTCAGACCCTGTCAAAAGTCCTTTGTCCGCCCCACCCCTACTCTCCACCCTATTCAAAGTGGCTCTAACCCATCAGCCCACGGTGTGCGCATAAGCTGGCCAGAGGCACAGGCTGGGGTTGGGAGAGAACATGTGTGTTCGTGGGGGAGGTCATGTGGGGACACGCCATGAGGTGCAGAGTGTCAGAGGAGGTGCCCTGAGTGGTGACTCCAAAATGTGCTACACACCAAAAAGGTGGCAGACGACGTTATGGACAGCACAGACACAGACACAGACGGGGAGAGGGGGGAGAGAAGAGGGGCAGAGGGGGAGCAGAGAGAGAGAGAGAGAGAGAGAGAGAAAACGCGCATGCCTGCTTCCTAGGCTGGCCTGACCTCCCAAAGGATGACCCAAGGATTTCCCAGGTGACTCACACACATGCTATGGTTGCAATTAGAGTCTCTACAAACAGGATGGACCCATGGTGTTGCTACACAGTGGCCTTGGACTTTTTAGGGCGAGCCTCATATCAGGCCATCCTCCATGCACAGACAGGAGAGAGGACAGGAGCTTCTGTGGCGTGCCGCTCCACTTGAAGGACACTCACAATCCATCCGGTGAATCCGCAAATGCTAACTGTCCCATCTAATTGTTTGAAACCCTTTCAGGTATTTGTTCTCTCAGAGACGTGGAGAACCCGGGACTAGTGAAAGGTAGCCAGCCAGTTCCCACCTCTGGGAAAGTCACACTCACCTGATCCTCCTGCAGGAACCTCTCCACCTGCTCATATGCTTTTGCATACTTGTGCTTAACCACCAGTTCACACCATCGATGGCGAACCTTAGGAAACAAGGGGGGAAACCTGGTGAGCAACGTTGCTTGGCCACAGGATGAGCAATCTCTGAACTGCAATGTCACTGAGGCAACGGGGAACTTCAGCAGGCAGGCTGGCTGGTCTGGTATTTGCATTTCGTTTCTTCCTGAAGAGGGGACTGACACCCCGAAGCACAAGGACAGTCTGTCAACACTGGTAGAAAGGTTTCAGATAGCAGCTTCACTGTGTTGCACACAACTGTGACAAGTTAACAGGTAAGTGCAAACAGGAGTTGTGCATCGTGAGTTCTACCCCGTGGTGTTGCCAGTTTTAACAATTAAAACACAGTATGTAGGAAGATGCCAACTCCAAATCCATACCAAGCCCGGGTACCTCTGCTGAGATTTATAGACAAGCTCAAGCAGACTGCTCTTGATCTGTCACAGGCACCACGCACACCTAGGTGAAATGTCATGCTCTTTTCAAAGACTATTCTAAAGGTTTGCCCTCAGGAACTTGCCGGGACCCACTGCTCTAACCACTTACAAATTCAACAGTCACCCGATGCCTGTGAGACAGCAGTAAAGCCACCAGGGGCAAGGGCCGTGCAGGGCCACCTCTCTGTGTAAAGGCACCCCATCATCACCATCATCATCTTAAATAAACCAGGAGCTTCTGTCTGTTTGGTTCTTAGACTCCGATGCTACAGCTGTTGCCTGTGAGCTGTCCGAACTACACTCAGTGAGCAGCCAGCCAATCAATGAATGCCACATCACTGCTCCAGGATCACCCAGAAAAACTGAAGGTTTCCTCCTGTCACCCCTGTTTTTATTGCCTTTGGAAGAGGAAGACGCTATGCAGTGATCCATTCACAGGCAGTAATAATTGTAAGCAATGCCAACACTTTCCCTAGGCCCCTGTATTCCTTTTGCTGTGCGAAATTCCCAGGGCCCCAAGTATTCCTTTAACCTGTACAAATAGATTTCCAGAAATTAACAATGCACAGGAGTGAGGGTTGTTTGTGGGGGAGCCCCTAGGAAACCATTAAGCATTAGCTTTCCCACACTCCAGCCAGGAGCACCACCAGGATTATGGGCTTGGTCCAGAGCTGACTCTGGAAGCAAATGTACAGAGCACTGGGGTTGGCAGACCCGGGGGCTGTTTGTACCTCTCCTTTTCCTCCCAATTCAAGGTTGTTTCCAGTGGGTGAGCCACACCCACACCTGGCAGTAAAAAGCCTTTGTGAGTTTTGAAAATGAGCACTAGCCAGGAGACCCTATGACAGTCACTGTCTCGGGGACCTACTGCTCTGCCAGGTGCTCAGGGCAGGGAAAGACCCCCACTTTTCTCAACTGCAAAACAAGATACCTGCGCCCTCTTTTAATAAGGGGACTCACATGACCCAATGTATTCTGAGAGCCTACGACTGTGCCACCTGGCTCTCTTACAGTTTGACCTACTATGACTGCTGTCATTCTGAAACTGTGAAATTTCTAGGTATTAGTTTGAGAATGGAGGGCTTGGGAAAGGTTCAGGCTTGCGTGAACAGTGAGGCTAACTGCTATTTGGGTGAGAGATTTACTAAGCATTATTAATGCCATAGACATGGTGGGGGCACTGTAGAAAGGTCAAGCAGAGAGAGGTCCCCCAGAGGAAGGAAGGGCTTGACACCACGGTTGACTGATGGGCAATCTACGTAGCACACGGACTTTGTCAGGGTGTCCTTGACTGTGGCTGGCAGATGGGAGGCAGGGGGTCTGTTAGCTGGGGCCTGTGCACAGGATTGGTTGTGAGGGAAGGGGAAACAAGAATCTAGACAAAAAGGACTTCACCAAGTAGCTCGCCCCCCACCCCTTTTGAGGGAGGGCCTCGGGTAGCCCAAGCTGACCTCCAAATTTGATGTAGAGTCGAGGATGATCTTGAACTCCTTCATTTCCTGCCTTCACTTTCTAGGTGTAAGCAGCCATGGCTTGTTTATGTGGTGCTGGGGATCAAAGCCAGGGCTCCATGCATGCTAGGCAAACCCCCTACCCACTGAGCCACACGTCCATCCCCTCATTTTCTTTTCTGTGCTCTCTTCTAATTTACACACAGAGAAATAACAGAGCACACCCCAGGGCCCACTTCCTATTGGAACAAGGCCCCCTGGGTGGGGGCAGGAGGAGGCTGCAGTCTGCTGGGATCTGTGGAAGGTTCAGAAGGCCCCATCACAGAGGCTCTTTCACGAGGTCAGCATTTCCACTCCCCTCCATTAGAAATGGTTTATTGTCGTGATTAAGAAGACAGCCAACCTTCTGAACCCTAAAGGCTAACATGGCATCCAGGAAGGGCAGACTGTCTCCCCCACCCCATACAGAGCAGGACAAAACAGTCTTTTCATCAGCAAGGGCCACATGCAATTCAGTATTTCAAAGACAGGATGTTTAAAAGACACCACAGAGATGCTGCAAGGCTGAGAGCTTCCCCAACCCCCAGCCCCCGTCCTGGTCTCCACTCACGCAAGGACTTTCAGTTTTCTTTCTATCTAGTTCTTTGGGCAACAAAGAACATTTTAGTGTTCTTCTCCAAACTCACAAGCACCCACAGTTAACCTCCTCACGAGGCAAGGTGGCACCTGTCACCCAGCAGTACTTGAAAGTGCACACCAGTGGGAGGTTGGGTTGCCTTCTTGACTGGGTCACAGACCTTAGTGTCCTTCACAGGCAACTTCTTGAATCAAGATCCCCCTCAGCTGACACTGGCAGGGAGATGACTCTCCACACCATACCACTCAGAAGGAGCCTGGTTGGTTTGCATGTTCTTTCTCATCCTTAAGCAACTAACTGGTGGACTCCTTTGGGATGGCTGACCTTAACCTGTGTTTTTTAAGCTTCCTTATGTAAAAATCAAAGTAGGGACACACTGCACACACCCATGACAGCATTTGGCACCCAGCAGGCTGCTCTGGTCACAAGATCTCAGTAGGCACTGGGTGATGTCCAGTGCGTGGGCTGGGTGTAGGAGTGGGAAGAAACCAGAGCCGATTCACTGAACTAAGACTGTTAAGGGAACCAGAAGCCGCCCCTCTCCATGCTAGGACTGTTTCTAAAATTTCCGTGCAGAGGCTGCCTTTGTTCTGGTTTTCCTTATACAATCTAACACAACGGCATAGCATATCCTGATTTAAAAAGCAATCAGTGCACCATACTGTCGGACAAGACTTCCAATCCTGACTGTAACAGCTACAAAGTGTCCCACCATACCAGAGCTAAGCTCGATGTCCCCAGAGGGACAGTGCGTATGACAGTGAAGACAGAAGATAGCCCGCAGAGACCCGAGAGAGAGAGAGAGAGAGAGAGAGAGAGAGAGAGAGAGAGAGAGTGTGAGTACCGCTCTACTCAGTTTGAAGTGGTTCCCAGATCGAATGGCAGCTGTGTGGACACGGCTAAAGGGGCCTTCCTTGGTTTACACTCCTGACAAAGGTCTTCGCGGTTCCTACACCTTGAGCTGCTACCACTGCTGGGCTATGGGCTATCAAATGAGGACAGCTCACAGGAGGTACTACTGTTTACCAAGTGCAGCAGGGCTACGGGAAAGTGGAGGGACAGGGGCCATTGTCAAACCAATTAGTCTGAAGGAGCTGGGAGCTGTTTCTGGAAAGAGTTGCTAGTCAACAGTGCCAGAGAACAAGAGCCCTCCCTGGGGAGGAGCCTTGTGAGGACAGCCTCCATCTTAAAAGGTGGAACCTCTCTCCTTCCCAGACTGATTAGCAAACCTTTACATTTTCCTATGGGATCGCTTCCCCCTTAGTCTGTAGTATGTTTTCAGTGTCAGGGAGACAAGCTCTTGACTAGACTGCAAGTCAGGGTCATTTTGACTCTGGCCATGATGGTTCTGCTTGCATTTTTGAATGGTTATAGTTGAATTTATTGATTTTTCCTCCTTCCTATGGTTTTCAACTCTATTATTTTAGTTTTGGCATTCCTTGCGTTTATGTGTGTGCTCCAGATGATCTAACTGCATACTTAACATTTTCTGAGACACTTGTCTGCTATGTAGCCCAGGTTGATCTAGAATTTCCAATGTAGCTCAAAGCTGCCACCCAAGTTCTGGGATTATAGGTTACGAGCCACCACACTTGGAAAACTACACATTAAATATTTACGTTTTACTACACTCCAACTGTCAGGGGAGTTGAAAATTTAATGATTTAAATGGTGACTGAAATTCAGGTCACTCCCAAGGTTTTGCTAGGAATCCCCAGCAAGTCTGAAGTTAGCAAGCACCTAAGTCTGAAACAGCACCCACATGGTAGGCCCAACCAAGACGGAAGAGGCCAAGGGAAAGGTGGCAGGCAGCCGAGGAGGCAGCCGAGGCCGACTGAAAGTCGTTCCTGGAAGTGCGGTGGAGTGGCTCCTGTGTTCTGGCTGGATTTGACTACCAAGAACACGCTCTCGCTCTCTCTCCCCCATTCTGAGCTGAAAATACAGATAGCAGATAATCCTGAGTGGGGAGTGGGGTGTGGAGAGGGAGCCGTAGCCTACAGCCTGGCTGGCCCTTCACTGCCCACCAGGCTGATGGCGCTCCCATGGCCCACGGATAGGTGCCCATGCATGTGAGCGCAGGGCCTAGACAGAGCTGGGTCACTGGAGTCTTCCTGGCTGCCATAAAGAGTTGGTTCTGGTGTGATACGCAGGTGTGCCCACTTCAGTACAACAAATAACTTTAGTGGGGTGTGGTGAGCGCATTGATTACTATACTCACAAGGCAGAGGCAGGCAGATCTCTGCAGGTTTGAGGCTAGTCTAATCACATAGAGTGTTCCAGGCCAGCCAGGAATACACAACAAGACTTCATCTCAAAACCAACCAAATAAATACCAACCCCACCACCAAAAGAACAATCTTATAAAACTTCTTTCCAGGATGTTTTGCTTAGAATGTGAGAGGGCATGGCTAGGTTATCACATATAGGATTTCAGAGCTCTGCAGGCCTTTAGACCCTCCACCCATACGAGGTCCCTGGGATGAGCAACATTCTACATGCTCTTCCGGTTGGGTGCAGATGAGAAGATGGGGATATGGAGGATAGGTCTCAAAAAGCCTTCATGTCAGAGTTGCATCTGAGGCCTGGCAACTAACCCTGTCAGATAACCCAGGCAACAGCCCTACATCTTACAGTGGGACTGCCCTCAGGGTGGACTGCGACAACAGGTCTCAGAGACCAGGGCCCGCATTCAGTCAGGGTCTTGGTTCAGGCCTATGACTCATATAGTCCAAATACAGTAGGGGCAGCTATGCAGGCCTTGGGGGAATGGGCAGTACAGAGGGGTTCCAGCAGTCAGGCTTATGCACGTGGCTGTGTGTGAGCATGTGCAAACGTATGCACACACAGACAACACAGACAAGGGTTGCTTTTCAACATTTCCCTCATTATACGCAACACACTGAGTTTTTACTGTTTTTTTTTTTTTTTTGGTTTTTTCGAGACAGGGTTTCTCTGTGTAGCTTTGGAGGCTGTCCTGGAACTAGCTCTTGTAGACCAGATTGGTCTTGAACTCACAGAGATCTGCTTGCCTCTGCCTCCCGAGTGCTGGGATTAAAGGCGTGCGCCACCACCGCACGGTGAGTTTTTACTGTTTTTATGCTGGCTGATAACATACTAAGTAAATTTTGTGGCCTGCTGTTTCGTGGGGGAATTGACGAAATTCACCTCCTTAAAGTGAGGGTCAGAAGAGTGCTGGCCTCCCTGGGAGGTGGGGGACCATGCCTGGGAGACTCTCAGATACTTCAGGTGACCCCTAATGGCCTTCTATGACACTACAAGAGTTGAGTTTTTTGACTCTGTGCGGCTTTGCAAATAGGTGACACCAGGGAATGTGTGCCCAGATGACAGGGTGGGATCTACAAGATGTGTCTGTCCTCATTTCAGCACAGGGGTGGTAATGGCTGTGGATAGGGTGGGCTCCAGGATAGAAAAGGGAGGGGTGGGGGCTACACACAGCTCAAGAACAACTAGCCCTGACTAGTCTTCTATAACCAACTCATCTTGGTCATAAAAGAAGAAAGCATAGGATCTAGGTGACCACTGGATGGAAAAGAAGGTGACTTGGGAGTTACTGCTCACACCACCCTCTGGTTCTGAGTTACTGGGAATTTCCCAAAGCATCTGTACACAGCACTCTATGTGGCCTTGCACCAGCCCCGGCCATGTGGCAATTCTGTCCCACGAACAAGGTCACTGTGAACCGAAAGGCCCCTCACAGCTGAGAGTCTCTTCCTTTGGAAATAACAGAGGAGCCGGCTCTTTCAGTTCTACAGCCTTAAGGCAACACCACCTACAAGACTACTTCCACTCTCCAATTATGCCTTCAGTTCAGGGTACAAAACCTGACCACCGTCAGGGTAGGGTCCCCACATCCAGTAATCACCCCTGGAAACAGCTGATGCCCAGCCTTGCTCTCCTTCCAACCTCAGAAGTGCCGCAGCGCCAGCATTCCTCCGTCCTGTCTATTGACATTTATAGCAGTTGAAATCCTCAAGTCACCTTTGTAACCATGTTTAGAAAGTCAGTAGCCTTGAGCTTTGTTACAGAACTGGTGTCGAGGCAGGCCAACAGGGTGACCAAAGCTGGCTTCTGAGTTACTGGGTTAGGCAATGCCGCAGGGTTCTGGGGTGAGTTGGTGAAAGCAGGACATTTGGCCACCCCCGCCCCGCCCACACTGGCCTCCATGCACAGTGCCTGCTGGAGGCATGCTTCTGCGTGGACAGCAACTTCTGCATGCCGAGAACGCTTTCAGCGACTTTGAAATTATAATGCACAGTTGGAAGCTATAAAACGCTTTGAAGAATACCACCCATCCTATTTATGACAGGAAGCCCCTTTCTTTCTCAGTCCTTTTGATTTTGAAATTTACTGCTAAAGGAAAAAAAAAGGAAAAAACTGTCCAAGGAACATGATCTGGGAAGCCCATTTAACCTCATTTGGAGTTTCACTTTATATCTGTAAACGGAAAGACGAAGGCTTGGGGCTTTTTTTTAAGTTAATAAGTCTACACAGTAATAAACAACCCTGCCTTTTCAATTTGTGTCCTTAAATTAGATTTAGTTGGCTTTAAAGAGGGTTCACTGCTGGTGAGATGGGGTAGCCTTTGCAAGCCGGCTATAGGCCACTGGCACTGCCAGCTGAGAACTGTTCACGGGTGTCTGCAATGGTACAGGCTGACCAACTCTCTCTTCTGAGAGACCAAAGTACAGTCAGCTGTGGTGTGTGTGCCACACAAAACTTTTGGGACCTTGCTTTATTCTGTTGCTCGTCCTCTCTCTCACTGATACCCTGCTCCCTAAGGACTAGAAAACGAACATTATTTTTTTCTAATAAAGGAAATTGAGACCTTACTTCAGCTGCTGCTGTAAAGCCAGGTTAGGAAACACCTGGACCTAATGTTGAGAGAGACACAGAGAGGCTAGGAGGATAGCTCGGTTAGTAAAGTTCTTGCTTTGCAAATACAAGGGATGGTGTGCCTGTGATTCCAGCAACCGAGAAGATACAGGGGGATCTCTGGCTGGCCAGCCTAGCCTAACAGGTGAGAGGCCTTGTTTCACAAAACAAGAGAGATGACTCCTGAGGACCACCACCTGAAGATGACCCAGAACCATGCACAACAATGTACACACTGGCAGACATGTCACTTTGTCTGGGGTAGCGTACTGAGTGGTCTCTCAGCTGCTGCAGCTGATAACACTAGCATGTAAACAGAGTGTACAGTGAGGGCCAAGAGTGGCAACAAATGTCAAATGCAAACATAAGTGCCACAAAACACGGCAGCCTCGCCTGTGTATGAACCTATTCCTGTGATTAAGACACGACCTCATCTTTCTTCCTCCCCCATCAACAGAGAATTTCATTCGATGACTTTAATACCATTACGGGTTTGGAACTAGTCAGGAGAGCTTCGGTGCTGATGTGGGGGCTTGCACTGGATTCAGATATCATCACCTTCTCTTCCCAGACCTTTCTTCCACTGGATGGTGAAACCTTTCAAAATGGTTCTGAGGTCAGGAGTGACAGCACCAATCCTTTTTCTTCAGCACAAAGTACCTGGTCCTTGCTAAAAAGAGGACTTTCACTGCTGGCAGAAACAGTGGCCAAGCAGGGAGAGCTGAGTCTTACTAGGCAGCAGTGACACAGAGGCCTCACTAAGTCCCCAGGGGCTCTCTTGAAAGAGTTCCCACTCTTTCCCTGAGGACACATGCATCTGGGGTTAGTCACTCCTGCTGCCTTTCTACATCTGACAGGAGATCCAGGAAAGAATGGTGAGGCACACAGAAAAGAGTCCACCTCCTTCATCTTCCAGCCACTGGAAAGATTGGGAGAGCCAAAACACCAGCAAGATCTAGGTCACATGCCACTAGACGGCATAAAGGGAATTTGTGGAAGGCCGGGAGAGGTGTGGAAGGGGCAGGGGCATGAGCACAGCAGACACCTGAGATGTGGAGGAAGAGGAGAACCAGCTAGAAAAGGAGGCGTCCTGAGCCCACTTAATAGCCATACCACATGGATTACCGTCCCTTCTTAATGGTCATTACCTCTAATACTCTCCACAACAACTGGAAGAAGAGACATCCAAATAAAAGACTCCATGTTGAAGACTAGGGAGACTGCACATACCAGGTCATCTTGCCCAAGACTTGCCATTCATGTTGCTGAATAACTCGGTGTCTCTCTAGGGTTTCAGTTCTCTTCAATTTTGCTGTGGCTGAAACAGGAAAGGAGGCGTGTGCAATGTTCTACAGAAATCACAGGAGCTGAGCATTTCTCACAGTGGAAAGATTTGGAATGTGGAAATTTCTTTGGACTGGCTTGAGTCCCACAGAAGTCTGTCATAGGTCTGTGCGCTTGAGCTGTGAAACTTGAGTGAGTGGGCTAAGGAGAACTTGCCTTGCTCCTAATTAACAAATACTTCGTGTATGAGGTGGAGGACCCCAGGCCTGAATGAGATCTCAGTCTACAGAATCATTACATGCAGGAAATACAGTTTTACGACAGATTAGGCAATGGTTTCCTGGATTTGATACCAAAATCACAAACAAAAAAATAAATTGGATAAATCAGACCTCATGAAGGGCTACTTGTTTCAAAAGATATTTCTTGGTCTTCACTTTCATGAGAAGACAACCTACAGGATGAGAGACACTTCTACAATAAGGGACTTTTATGGGGATTATACAGAGAAGTGCTCTGAGCCAAGGTAATACGCCAACGTCCAATAAATAGACAAAGGCAAGCTCAAATCATCAGCAAACAGGCAAAGGCAAATAAAAACTACAACAAACTATTACACATAGACCAAGATGGCTAAGATGAAAAGAGACAGTATTGTATGTTGACAAAGACACAGAAAAGCTGCAGCCCTCAAATGTTGCTGGTAGGGCATGAAACCGTCCACCTACTCTGAGGCAGGTCCTCAAAGTAGTGAAGCAGAGTTAGCACTCCTGGACGGTCATCCGAGGAACTTGGACTGAGAAACTTTTACACAAACGCTCATGACAGCTGCTGGGGGATGACCAAATGGAGCATTATCCATAAGATCAAAAATTATCTGGCAATAAAAAGCAATGAAGGGCTGGGGCTGAAACTTGGAGGTGGAGCACTGGCCTGGCATTCGGATGCCCTTGGGTTCTGTCTCTAGCATGCTAGCAGGAAAAGACAAGGACAATGAGCTGAGGGTGGTGTAGCTCAATGGCAGGATTTAACCACAGCACTGGGGAAAATACTGAAGTGTGCCAAAAGCAAGGAAGAGCCTGGAAACATCTGCCAAGCAAAGAAAGCCAGTCAGAAAGTATCACATGGCACAGATTAGAGTCTACATATACAAAAGTCCAGGTTAAGCAAACATAAAGGAATAGATAGGAAGGGGTATCTAAGCAATGCTGGCTAAGGAACTGGGGTGTGGTAACCAGTGTCCTTCTGGGGATAGAAAACCATAGGCTAGTACACTTTAAATATGTAAACTGAATGGTATTTTAAAATTATATATGGAAAATCCCCCCGTCTCTGTGTGTGTAAGAGAGAGACAGACAGACAGATGGGGTCTCTTATAGCCTGGACCGATCTTAAACTTGCTTTATAGCTGAGAATGACCTTGAACTCCTAATATGCGGGGGCTATAGGACTGCATCACCATGCTTGGCTTTTAAAAGAGCTTTTCTTGTTTTTGTGGGGGGTGGCAGTGCTGGGGGACTGAATTTCGGTTGTCACATATGCTGGGCAAGTGTTCTCAAACTGGGCTGGCTGTATTCCTGGCATATTAGTGAGTTTTACTGAAAACCACCACAGCCTGCCTTCCAAGAGCTAAGCTGAGGGAGGCTTTGGAAAAGGGATACTTTTTACACCTAACAAAACTACCCAGAGGTCAGAGTAGAAGGAAAATCTTAGGTTTGGGTTGTTCTGTGGTTGGGTGCTGGTCTCCAGAGTCCTGGGGATACCGTGCTCTGCCTGGGTGTCTGGTCAAGAATCTACAAAACATTAGTTCTGTGTGTTCTGAGGTTCTAAATAAAAGTAATGCAGGCTGAGTAGCTGTGGTGGTTTGAATGTAACTGGCCCCCATAATCTCACAGGGAGTGGCACTATAAGGAGGTATTTAGCTTTCTAATAGTGGTATGGCCTTGTTGGAGGAAGTGTGCCACTGTGGAGGTGGTGCTCTGAGGATTTCCATGCTCAGGATACCATCCAGTGGGTCAGTTGACTTCTTCTTGCCTGCAAGATGTGGGACTCTCAGCTATTCCTTCAGCAACACCTCTGTCTGCATGCCCCCATGCTCCCTGCCCACGATGATAATGGACTGAACCTCTGAAAATGTAAGTGAGCCACCCCAATTAAATGTTTTCCTTTATAAGAGTTGCTGTGGTCAGGGTGTCTCTTCACAGCAACAGTAACCCTAAGACAGTATCCCAAGGAAGAAAAGGGTCATTTTTGGTGCCACTTGAGCAAGCTCAGCCTTTTAATACTTTGCGCCCTGCCATACAAAGAGAAGATCATGTGCATTTGAGTGGGAAGCAGAAACCAGATCCAGCTCTCAGGCCTGTGGGAGCTTCACATTGGATCTGTGCCATCTGCCTCCCATAGGTGCTAGTAGCCTGGGAAGACACTTGGAGAATTTTGGCAACACGGACCTTTTATTTTGCAACATTTAAGGTACACCTGAATGTAGTGTCTTTCAATTTACCACCATGAAATAAAACAGCTGTGTATAAAGTTCTCCATCCCTCTCCCCGTCCCTCTCTGTGTGTCTCAGAACAGAACCCTAATATAAAGATATATAAACTACTGACAAAGCTATGGAGAACCCAGAATCACTGACAAAACCTCACATACTGCTATTACTAGGGGCTTTAAAGTGATATGAGCATGCTGTGTAGTTTGATTTCTTGGTTATATAGTTGGAGGGACATCAGACTGAGACAATGCTACCTAAACCCTAGAAACATGAATACATTTCTCATCTTTTTGAGAAAAATCTATTCAGACTGGGTGACTCTGTGATCATGAGGAGTAGATGGCAGTGATAGCGAGAGAAAGAACGTCTTTATTCTGAGCCAAGCTGACCCCTGACTCTGTCAGCCCCCTACAGCCGCTACAAGCCCCTACATTCCCTCTAGAAGTAAGTCAGCTCTCAGCCTGATTCCCTTAAAAAAATCTCTCTGAAGAAAACAGGCCAGAATATGCTATATGTGGCTCTGGTTTTTGTTCATGCCTTCCCGTTTATCAGACACCTGGCCAGCCAGTGTGTTTTAATAATTTATAGTTAAAAGTCTCAAGTGTCAGGAAAAAAAGGAACTTTAAAAAACAACAACAAACAAAACAAAGTAACAAAACAAAAACAAATCTCTACTTTTGTTATTTTCAATCAGCTTAAAGTAATAGAAGAATAGGAGACAAACAATGTTGCTAGATTTTCAGGAAAAACTTCTGTGAACACTAACACAAGTAACAAGAAAGAAAACTACCAGAGGAACACTGAGCAACACTTTCCTGATTTTGAAGGGTGTCCCCTAAGACACGTTTACAAACCAAGCACAAGGATGGGAGAGCACAGGAAGCAGCTAATGAGCAACACTCCTTTCCCAGTCAGAGGCAGGACTGCAAGGGGGCCTGTCTAACTCTGAACGTCAGAGCAAGGCACACTACAGGGTGGGTCACTCTGGTCGCTGGCCACACAAGGCGGTAATATGCTGCTTCCTAGTTTTCCAAAATTACATTAGAAAAATATATATCTTTATCTCTCTCATATAAGAGATAAAGATATATATAGATAACGATATATATATATGTATATATATATATATATACACACACACACATATATATATATATATATATATTTTTTTTTTTTTTTTTTTTCCTTTTTGTGATATGCTATAGCCTGAGCCTGAGGTATGCCCCGGTCTAAAGTGCTCAGTGTGGCCTCACACATGAGAGTTGCTAGGGAAAGAAGATACCCAGGAAGACCATGGATCCCCTTATCATAGGCCAGCTTTTCAGCCTGAGACACTTGCTAAGGCAATACAGGAACTCACTATTTTAAAAGGGATAAAAACAAAAATAAAAACAAAAACAAAACCATTTTTTATAATGTTACTTTAAACTTTGTTGCATTTTATATGTTTTTGTTTGCCTGGGTGTATTATGTATGCATACTACATGTGTGCAGAGCCTGGAGAATGAAGGCTTTGGGCCTTCTGGAACTGGAGTTAGAGATGGTTATGAGCCACCTGAAACTAGCTCACTTCAACGATTCACTGTGTTAGAAGTCCATGATTAGAACATGCATGTAAACCACATGAACTTACTAGGGTATTTAAGGGACTTGGTTGTGGTGCTGGGTCCTGAACCCAGGTCCTCTGCAAGAGCAGCAACTGCTCTTTACATGGCTCTCTCTCTCTCTAGTCCCTAAGCTCCCTTTCTGTTTATCTGTGTATATATATGTGCACATGTGTCACCATACATACATGTGGAGGTCAGAGGACAACGTTTAGGAGCCAAGTTTTCTCCCTTCCACCAAGCGGATCTTAGTGATTGAATTCAAGTCTTTAGGCTTTGTGGCAGGCACCCTGACCTGCTGAGCCATCTTACCAGCCCTAAAGAGGGCTTTTTATTCCAGAACCAGCTGTCCAGACGATTTAAATTTTATAGCTCTTTTTTGAGCAACACATAGGACTGCAGACAAGTGCTTCTATGGGCTAAAATTCACGTCACTTTGTTTTCATTCCTGGTTGAAGGAACCCTGACCCAAGACTGGCTGGTAGCTCTGACTCTGTGTAAAAGGCACACAACTCCTAGGATTCTGTTACTTTCTAGGCCAAGGAACACCCGGTAGCCCTGCAGATGGCAGACACAGGGCGCCCCAGAACACTGAGAGTCACTCTATTACCAACAGGTCCTTGGGTACTTCCTTTAAGGACTGGGTCTGCTGTGTCACCTTCCCTCACCGCAATTTCTTAAGGGCAGCAAAGGGTGGTACCAAATCTAGGATGGAGTTCAGAGCTGACCCTGACAACTCCTCGACACCATCAGCTTTGAGGCACAACACAGCAAAGAGTTCTCACCAACAGAGCACCGGCTAAGAGAACATAGCAACAGCAAGCAGTCCGAGCAGCTCAGGCCTCTCTGAGAAAAGGAGGGGTACAGAGGCTAAGGCCACCCCGAGCCACCCCACCCGCATGAGCCTGTAGGAAAGTTTCTTGTAGTCTAGACTCTTTTAATTGCTGTGCCAAGAGCACTGCACTTTGTTGTGAGGGGCATGGCCAGCTGGAGCCACCAGGTAGCAGCAGCAGGCCCTTTCTCAACCCTGCCCATGTGCAGTCACAAGAGTGGGAGGGCGGCCTTTCTCCAGGTCACCCCACAATCACGGACAGGTCCCGCCCTTCTGTGCTGGACTCCTCGGCCCAGGCCAGACCCAGGGCTTGGGACAGTGATCTGAGCAGAGCATCAGAGGCCTAACTTACCTTGCTCTTCTTTCCGGGAGGCTCGGCACATGCCCTGCCGAGCACATGTCTCTCTAGCCATCTTTCAAGGGACTGCTACTTATTCCATATTTGGAGAACCCTGATAACTTGAAGGAACTCCCTTGCTTACTCACTCATAGGGAAATAGTGAGAACTAAGAAACCTCAAGATCATCTCCACCAAGTAACAACTCTTTCTCTCACGGCGTGTCTGTCACCCAAAACAAAAGTTGCTGATGGCTTAACTTAATTCCTGCTACTTAGTCGAAGGCACGCTTAAATAATGAAGCTTCTAGAAAACCACCTGGTTGCTGAAAATCTGTGGCTTCTGTGAATTTCCACAGGAACTTGAGTACAGGGAAGTCAATAGCACGAGGAACCGCAGCCACAGTAACTAGGGAGCTCCTGCTTAGCCTCAAAAGTCCCCGAGGAAATGGGCCTCAATCCACAGGTCCAGCAAGGGCCCCAGCTGTAGACTGCTGTAAAAAGTGACCAGGATCAGGGACGGCTGGAGCCCTGAGATTTTCAAAATATTCCTAGACCTGGGTTTTAGGTCTATCACAACTTGCCCTGGCTCACAGCAGCATTTATCCATGTATTCTAAGCATGGGGTTTTTTTTTGTGCCTCAACAGCAAAGTTGAAGAGTTGTTGTAGAAACCATGCTGTCTCAAGGGTTGGTGCTTTGTCCCTGTACAACAGACATTTGCTGGCCACTATCCTGACATGTTCTAGGTCTACACATCTTCCTGGTCTTGTGTCTACACTTCCCTGCTAGTCTTTTGGCTTCATGTTGCTTCCTTTGAGGGGGCCTTTCTTGAATACCTGGTGAAGAGAACAGCGGGCTTTTACCTCAGGTATCACTCCTTCATAGGACTTGGCTGAGGCCGCCTTGCTCACTTAATGAGCTGTCTGACAAAGTCAAGCTTCAAGGGTGGGCCTGGCCCGTGTGCCCATTTCCTTCTCTGTGTGTAGATAGTAAGTATGACTGCAACAGTCAGTCAGATCACATCTATGTGAAGGAAGCCACACTACGTTCAGTCCACCTGGCCACCAAGCATCACAGCAGAACCAAGTGTTCTGTCTCCAGGCAGTAAGACAGTTTTTTGATATTTACAAAAAGGGGAGCTATCGCCGGGCGGTGGTGGCACACGCCTTTAATCCCAGTACTCGGGAGGCAGAGGCAGGCGGATCCCTGTGAGTTCGAGGCTAGCCTGGTCTCCAGAGCGAGTGCCAGGGATAGGCTCCAAAGCTACACAGAGAAACCCTGTCTTGAAAAACAAAAAAAAAAAAAAAAAAAAAAAGGGGGGGGGGAGATACCGACATCCTTCTCAAAGGTTTAAGAGATGATCCACAGTAACTGTATCAGGCTGTAAGGTAAGACAGGATGTGTTCCATGCCAACAGGAGGAAGGAAAACAAGGACCAGAGCCTCATGGCTTCCGGGCACCGAGAGACAGGTGCTCAGCACCTGCTCTGACCCTCCCACCCAGGCAGTGGAGGCTTGCAGGGGACCCTCTACTCCAGTGGAATTCAACTCCGTCAAAACACAACCCTCTTGCCTATAAATAAGAAGGTCTTTGAAACACTAATTAAAAATAAGTCTGGCATTTGAAGTCTCTGATAAACAAAAGGGCTAAGCGAAA
This sequence comes from Cricetulus griseus, assembly GCF_003668045.3. Taxonomy (NCBI): domain Eukaryota; kingdom Metazoa; phylum Chordata; class Mammalia; order Rodentia; family Cricetidae; genus Cricetulus; species Cricetulus griseus. Next base: position 280,858,540 of record NC_048596.1, on the reverse strand, counting down.
CAAACAGAACAGTTGCCCATTTGATCTATACATGGGTGGTAAAAGGCTGCCAGTGTGTCTCCCCACAGACTTCTTTCAATTACCCCTAAACCTGCGGACTTGGAAAATACGTAACAAAGTCCACCTTCCCAGTGAGCTGCTAAGGAATTGGTTTTTATGTCAGCGGAACCCATTTTACTAACTCTGAAAGCCACTATAAAAAACAACAGGTCTAAAACAGAGCTCGAAAATACAATGTGGTGAACAGTGAGAGCCTGAAAACACCATTTGTCCCCATGTGTACCTCGTAGCTGTGTGCACCCCACTTAAGGGGCCTAAGTTTCAAGTGTCCAATAGCCCAGGTGCTAGTGGCTGCTGAAATGGAGTACACAGAGTTAGTTTTCTTATAGTCTCTGCATTTTAGAGTGCTGTGTCAGAGACCATTTCTCTTAGAACCTTTGTGTTTTTCTTAGGATGAGTAAATACATTAAATATTTATGATTTTCTATTTTTCAAACCTGGACTCCATATAGGATCTGTCCTGTATTCTGAATAAGCTAAATGATATTAAGGCTCACATCGCACTGCTTTTACCGAAAGCATTCAATTTTACTTTTTAAACTGTGGCTGATTCCTTTTTTCATTTCCTTTACACATGGCTTCCTTCTTGTCCCAGCTGGGTGCACCCAGGACGATCTCACAAGTCTGAGCCGAGTGTCTGTAATGAGCTAGGAGAAGGCACCACCAGGGCACAGAATGATCCACCCCAGTCTTCATTCAAACAACTCTACCCTGTTGCTCAAGCTTTTGGTAAACTTGTATCTGTCTTTATAAATTACCTCATAGGGGGGGAAACTTAGGCCTCCCAAGGTTATAAGCACAAAGTGATCACAGGGGACTGCTGGAGAAGGGCAGGCACAGGAGCTGATCACTTGCTGCTGGACGCCCAGTCCCTGACCCCTAAAGCAAGCACACGACATCGTGCTAAAGCCAGCATTGTGGGCTCAGCCTTCCTTCCCATTAGTGGGGGGGGAGGGGCACAGTTTCAACTGTGTTACCTCTGCGTCCTGCTCTTGGAGGCCATATGTCTGCTGGAGGCGCTGCAGTGTCTGGGGGCTCAGGGTCTTCTGCTCTAAGAGACACTCCAGAAGCAAGATGATCTGGTCTGGAGAAAGCTGAGGACAAAAGAAACAGCCTTTGAAATGTCGGTTAGCCAACAAGAAGTTAAAACTAAGGTTCTGGGCAAGGACAGCAAAGCCAGGGCAACTCGGGTACTCTTACATGTCTGAAAGATGGGGAGAACAGGTGCTGATTTAGCTTGGACATTAGGATTTATGCTGTCTGCGGCCCCAAAGATTCACATCCTGGGGCCTAGCAAAGCCCTGTTTTCCGTGGCCAGTCATGTTGGGTACGTGCTTTCGGCACTCATCTTAATTGAATGTCACAATAGCTCATGACGGCCTTGCCTTTATGGGATGCATATGCCATAAAGTGTTTCCCGGCTAGACAAGGACTCAAGAGGCCATCCAACTTTAGGCAAATCCACAGGAGTTTACCAGAAATAGGTAGGCTCAGATTTCTTTCTGAACCAAGTTAAGCCTTCAAGGCACCAGTTGAAACCTGAAGAATAAACACAATGTAACAATTGCTGCCTCTCACAGCCGCTCCCTTTCATGAGGAGTCTATTTATAATCTGTGAGTTTAAGATACTCAAGTGTACTTTACAGGCCATAGACAAGCAAATGTACAGCGATGGATATACCTAAGCACACAGTCATTCTTACTCAGGATTCACACTGAGTTCACACCACAATTGGTATCAGAGCAGCTAAGGGCAATGAGAGGGAGAAGTCTGTGTGTGATACAAACGTAAAACCAGGTGGTTCAGAACAAACAACTGTGGTGCACTCTTCAGCCAGGAGCCCTGCTCTGCCAGGCCATCTCAGCCCAACAGCAGGGAGAAAAGAAAAGTCAAGATACACCTGTACTGACTGACTGAAAAAGGTCACTCTAAAATCAGTGTTTTACACAAACTCCACAGTCTCTACACTGGCACCCCCTCTAGTCCTGGATACGCCTGATCATCCTTCTGATAAAATCAAACTTCTGTAGGCCGACAGAGGATTTCAACTGCAAATTTCTATTACATAAAAGGTGTTAACTTACCTACCACCTTCTCTCCTCTTACCTCTCCCTTTTGTTCTAAAATACATGTTTTGCCTGAACCCTCCTGCAATGTGCAATGCTGGGTAGTTTCACCAGGAAAGCATCCCCCCCCCAATCCTTCCCACCTGTCCTCTCTCTCCCTCCCTCTCTTTTACAAAAGGTTTCACTTTATAGCCTGGCTGGACTGGAACTCTCACTATGTAAACCAGACTGGCCAGGAACTCAGTGACCTGCCTGTTTCTGCTTCCTGGGATGCTGGGATTAAAGGTGTGAATGAACCATCACACTTAGCATTTCTAGTATTTCTTTCTCACCCTAAATCTTAATGAATGCGCTCCTCCGGTGACAGATACAGTGCCCAGCACTGGTTCCTGGGTATATTTATTATGTAGTTTTTCTCCACCTACAGTTACACCACAGACAGATTCTAGCAAAATGGCCCTGACCTATGAGGTCCTAAGACAAGGGCTCCATAAATGACTATATTTCTCTTCCTGAGACATCAAGTGTTTGCAAGATGTTTTAAGGTGTGGTAGGAGCTGCATCTACCCTTTTCTGTAACTTTGGACATGAGGATGCTGTCGTGACGCTAAGGAAACCCAGCTACTTGCTAGAGCAGGGCAAACGCAGGACCTACAGCCCCTGTGGGGCCCCGCCCGTCCTCACAACACACACCTGAGGTGCTTATGGGCATCTGGCTCCTGAGCAGGCACCAGCTGAGTTTCCTTCCGAGCTGGTGGCTCCTCTGTTTCATCACTGAAAACCCTGGCTGATACTGGCCCTTTGATCCTCTTCCCTCTGGTTACCCATCAGACCCCAACAGCAGCTTTAGCATTTCCAGGGAACCCGTCAGCCCCAAGGCCTTTCTCTAGAGGACACACACCCTGGACAGCCTCCTGCATGGGTGTCTTCCCTCGGTGCCCAGCTAAGCCCTCAAGCCACCCCACTACTTCTCTTGGTTTTGTTGTGGCGGTGGCTAGCTAAACTCACCCATATGCCTGACCTGGGTATCCCTCCTGAGTCCAAACACCGAACCCAATTCCAGTTTATAAGTGAGAACGGCTAGCATATGAGCCCAAGGGATGCTCAGATCCACACCTGTGTGCTGTTTTTCTTCCAAGCAGAAAGCTCACATCTGCACCCAAACAGAATCAAAAGGATCACAGAAAGCTTTCGGCATCTCAAGACTGACGCAATGGAAACATTTAGAGCTAAGCCCCCTGACTTTAAGGCCAACAGCTGAGACGGCAGGGAGGGCTGGAGGGAGGAGTACACATGCACTCAAACCTTTAGGGCTGTTTCCTAAGTTGGTCTGGCTCCAATTAGAAGGTGGGAAAGAGTGAGGGTGCACACCCTGTCAAGGAATCCACCCTCCTCCATTCAGGAAGGTACAGACAAGAGGCCCTCATGCAAGTGCAGGCTTGTTCAGAGGTGGGCAGGACAGAAGGACAGCCATGCCGAACATTCCTCCCTAATGCTAGAGATCTCCGCCTAGCCTGGCCTTTGCAGAATGGACTTCAAGAAAGTACTCCATTAGTAAACAACCTGAGGCCACCTGGCTGTCCAATTCATGGGAAAATGTAGAGACAAATTAGTGGCCTCATGCTGTTTTCAGCCACAGATAATAAAACGATCATTCACTCACAAGTAAATATTATATCACACACACACACACACACACACACACACACACACACGGATGTTAGGCTTGAAAAGAGGATGTGTTAAAGCAAAAGTATTTTAATAGAGTGAGCTTCGTAAAATACATATTTGCTCCCTGTCAAGCCACCCTACAATGGAAAAGAAATAAGGCATGATAAATGTTGGCAAAGAGACCGAAAAATCTCAAGTACTTGCAAATGTGCTGGGAAGCAATGCTGGGCAGTGGGCTGCCCTGGCAGCTGGCACAGGGGAATGAGCTCCCACTCCTAAGCACGCAGAAATGAAATGAACTTTCATACAACTTCGGGACCGACTGTGAGCTACCATGGAGGTATTGCAGGAAACACAGATAGCCTTGGTTGTATTGTGGTTATCATCAAGAAAACAAAACAAACAAGCAAACAGAACAGAGCCCACGTCGGCAAGCATTGGGCCCCAGGGAAGCCAATCTGAAATGTTACCAACAAGATCTGTCTTTGTGGCTGGGACTGACAGCCCATGCTTGAAATTCAGCTGCATGAGGAGAGAAAATTCCTCTTTTTCACAAACAAAGATGTATGATTAGGTTATTATTGCAGCAATGGGAATACCTCAGTGTTATAAAAATGCATCTGCTTAGGAAACTCAAGACAAAATAAGACTACGAGATGCCCAAATCACGTGGGTACTTGAAAAGAACAGCAACAGGCCTGTAAAACTCACTCAAATGAACACAAGAAACAAGATGCAGCAGGAAGCCAGGCAAGTACAAGCACTATTTGTTAATTGTGGAAGTCTGTATTTTTGCCATAAACATTGAAGATTTCATAGTTGTTAGTTATGAAGTAACGTACAAAGAAAAAAGTTAACTCCATCTGTCCCCCAGCAGACTTAAAAATTCAGACAAGCGGACAACTTTGAACTGTTTTAAAGTTTCTTGGAGAGAAAATGTTAAATCCCAACCCCATCACCCCCATCCCAAGTACAAGCAGCACAAAGGAGACAAACCCTGGCACTTCAGGAGCCTCCTGGGTGCCTTTACAGGAGACAGGGGCAGGAGTGGGTGGGTGGGGGCAGGGGTGGATGTCACTCTGAGCTCCGCCAAGGCAATCCGCACCACTGCAGCCCCCACTTTCTCTTCCATGAGCATAACACGATGCAGAAACGCCTATTTACCTCTCAAATCAGAGATGCCACAGACACAAGTCGCACCATGAGGATTCCACAGGCACAAACATGAGGGCTGCCACTGGCATGCGGTGAAGGCCAAGGGAGCCCTGAGCGCCTCCTTTGCAGCCCAGCTGGTGCTCAGCAGAGGCCGGCAGGAGGAAGGAAGTCAGTGCAGCTCCAGACGGGCGTGAGCCTGAGACTAATGCAGCCACAGACTGACAGTGGCGTGAGTTCTATTATTACCCCATTATCACTCTGGGATCTGAGCCGAGATGAAGCATGCTTCCTCCCTGGTGCCATTTCCTTTTATCCTGGCTGGAGACTAAAAGCGGATCAATGGGGGCAATAATGTATGATGTCACTTCCATTATAGCGACAGCCTCCCTCCTCTTCCAGTCTGTCTGAAACACACAGAAAGATCAATTCTTCCCAAAAATGGTTAAAAAATGCTTTGGGAGCATGCATCTTCCAGAAAAGCGTTCTCTGCTATATTTGTCTATGTTACTTCGGCAGGAACTGTTTACACAGAACAAAACAGAAGAAATGGGGGAGGGAGAAAAAAATCTCAAATTCTCCTGTAGGCTGGAGACTTGCTGCCTGAAATTCAACCCAAGCAGGGGCCAAGTCAGAATGTGAGCCGCTGACCTTCGAAAGTCACATGTAGAAGGTGAAAGGTGACCTCACAGATATAAAACACCTTTCATTTTATAAGGCGCTCCGAATCTGGAAAATTCCTTGCTACCTTTTCCAGGAAACACAGCCACCACCCTGCAGGCGCCAAGACAAGCCACTCAGGACCGATGAGGCACCTAGGAAGGCAGACATTGCTCTGAGGCTTAAAATAAGATGCCATTGAGCGAATTTTCACTTGGAGAAGGGCAGGATACGGATACCATCGAGAAAAGTCCCTTACAATGCAGAGAGAAACAGAAGCAGGAGGGGAGCAGGAGGGAGCATGGTCTCTGCGGCCTGACAGGGAAGGGCTTCTTCCTTGTGGAGTGCACACCGCCAACAGGCAGATTAGGTAGGTACTTTAAGCACATGTTCATGGGCGATGTCTGCAGGACCTCAGGAGAGAACTAAGGCGTCTTCCAGGCATTAGAAACTTACAGAGAAACATCTGTGGCTGCCACCACTGCTACTTCGGGCAGCAGAAAAACTGTTCAGTTCATGGGTTTTTGCTTTAATCACATTTTAAAGAACTAAACATAAGACTAGAATACTGAAGGTGAATCCTGACTACATTACTCTGAGGGTAAAATTGGAGGTTGCCGGCAAATGAAGGTTATTAAATAATGAGGAATGAAAATACTTTTGTTTCAAACAATAGAAATCAACCAACAGGCAAAGATTCTCTCTCTCTCTCTCTCTCTCTCTCTCTCTCTCTCTCTCTCTCTCTCTCTCGGAGGGTTCGAAACAGGGTTTCTCTGTGACTTTGGAGGCTGTCCTGAACTAGCTCTTGTAGACCAGGCTGTCTCGAACTCACAGAGATCCCCCTGCCTCTGCCTCCCGAGTGCTGGGATTAAAGGCTTGTGCCTGGCAACATCAGTTACTTTTGGTTATCATTTTGGTTATCGGGCATCTTTAGAAGTTACCCCATAGCCACACTTTTCAATGATCAGTGTAGCAGCATCAAATAGTCACAGAATTCACAGTACCAGAAATCTGGGAAATGTCACTCATAGCTTGAGATGATGATGTGCCAACATCTAAGTCGCTGTTAGGGAGCAGCTGCACTTCCAAACTGCTACCACAAGATGAAAGGACACAGGAAGCTACCAGGAGCAGGTGGCAGCTGAAGTCCTCATGTTGCCAGGTAGGAGAGCCAATGTGCTATTATTTTAGCCTCTGTTGGAGGTATTACCCATGCTACATGCAACGTGACATAAAGCATATCCTGACCGCGAGTCAGCTGGATCCTGCAACCATGGTGTATACTAATATTTTATGCTATTACATATTTTAGTAACTAAATCACTGTGAGTACTCAAATTGAAAGTTTCCAAGGGTTTTTACAAGAGATGCTTGAGGTTTTCATGTCTGCCTGCCTGGAATCTGCCAGATGCACAGTAATGGGACAGCGGGGAACATACTCCTACCACTCCATGCTTCTGGGGAGAACGACTCTAACAAGAAGCCTGGATGCTTTGGGCCATCTTCCACCCTAACTGGAGGATTTCCAAAGAACAGAGCTTCAGAGTATAGGAGACTACTTTCAATTTCTTGTGTTCAGATTTCCCTCCCCCGCCACTGAAATCTGTGACCTAAATCGAGCACAGTTTACACGATGCCTGATGTACTAATCTTAAACATATATGTAAATTTTGGTGAACTTGACCTTCTGATTTTTAAGCGGTAATATCTTTTAGCTCTAAATTCTTGTTGTACACCAATTTATCTCAGTCTATGAAGTCCAGCATGTGAATAAGTATGTTTTTATTGTTAAAACTTTCAACTGGTTCTGATTTAAAATACAGTATTATAGCTACATAATGGAATATTATGCAGCTATTACAGAGGATGGAATGGGGCTGCTTCTGGATGTAGCAAGACAGTAAGAGATGCTGTTAGCAGAGGAGAGTTCAAAACAGAATGTAGATAATGGCTGGATTTGGGTAAAATACTACATTTCCCTTTGTCTTTTTGAGACAGGTTTTCATGTAGCCCATGCTAGCTTGAAATTTACTGTGTAACAAAGGATAAATTTCTGATGTTCCTACTTCTACTTCCAGAGTTCTGGAATTACAAGAAAGTGCCACCATACCAGGAGTATGAGTGCGTGCGTGTGCATGTGAGTGCGTGCGTGTGAGTGTGTGTGTGTGTGTGTGTGTGTATGCACACGCACACATGCTAGACAAGCACTCTACCCATATAGCCAAATTTCTAGGACAAGTAAAATAAATTCCTAAAGACCTAGAAGGAAAGTGAGGAAGTCCCAGTCAAATTTTGAGTCATCCATACAAGACTTTCATTTTTTCTATCCATACCTTAAGCTGAAATATTTTTCTTAAATCCTGCTGCAAATATTTCCTGATAAATTAATAGAGAGAATATATACTTTATGAAGAAGTTCAGACTGCAACCTAATCTGTGAATGAAATGCTGAGCAAATAACAGACATACAGACAGACAGGGGTGCCTAAAAAGCTGTCACTCACCGGCTGGGCACACAGAGAAATCTGCTAGGTTCATGATCTGGACCTATAGTGTTCTGGCTTCAATACCTATAGGTCAGTGAAAATATTGTTAAATAGAAAACATCGTTTCTGTGTAAGGAGGGCTCAATGGCTAAAGGTATCTACTGTGCAAGTCTGGTAACCTGAGCTCAATCCACAGATCCGTATAAAGGAGGAGGCATGAACCATGAGTTCCTCTGCTCTCCACATGCAAGCTATGGCACCTACACGCGCGCGCTCGCACGCGCGCACACACACACACACACACACACACACACACACACACACCCCACAAAATAAAGTTTAAAAAATTGGAATAATATTATGTTTTCCAAAGGCTTGTAGTACAAACAAAGCAAAGCCCTAGTGATCGCATGCTCTGGTTTTTATGTTGGCATTTAAAGAAAGTTTCAAATACTGTCTAATTTTTTCCCCATGAGAAAATATAGTTAAACCGTAAATTTACTCAAGACCACAAATTTCTTATATTTCTCTAACTTCCCATATTACTAGGTCAGAGTGAGAAAATCTCTGTGGCTTTATTTGCAAATAACTAAGCAGACACCAGCTCCTTCTCAGTTGGGTTTGTTTCATGCAACTGTGCCTCCAGTACAGGTGAGGCACTCACACTCATGAACAAGGGCTGAGTCAGTTTGCAAAGTGAGCGTCCTCTGACTGAGCCCACCCACCACCTACAGAAAACACCATCTTCAGAGTTGTAGTGTGGAAGCTAGACTCGAGTTTAAACGGGACAACGTGTGCTCAAACTCCTCTAGTTTAAACAGGACAACATGTGCTCAAACTCCTCAAGTTTAAACAGGACAACGTGTGCTCAAATTCCAAGTTTAAACAGGACAACACAAGGTTGTTGCTCAAACACAGCTGTTTTAATATCTGTCACAAGAGTGGACATATGTAAGGAAATTTCTAATAGACTGAAACCTATTCCCAAATTTCATACTCAAAATGCTTACTAAAAAGAATTCAGTGTTCAACATGGTGAGATGAACTGATTTGGTAACAATGTCTGCAAAGAGAGCTATCAATAAACAATTCAATGTGTGAATGAATCTATTGAGAACAGGTGTGCAGAGCTTCAGGCAAAGACTCAGAACAAATTCAAACAATTCAAGTTCAAATGTGCTAACCTAAAAGGTTTTTTATCAACACTGTACATCGATGCCTCCAATGTCTTCAGAGGCAATGGACCGACCGGGCTTAGCGCAGCCGAGGGTCCACTGGTGAATAAACTGGGCTCCATGAGAACTTGTTCTTTTTGCTTGGCTTCCATGTTAAACTTGATAACAAGGATGAAAATTCACAGCATTAAAAAAAAAAAAAAAAAAAGCCGAGAAAGCATGCTAGAGCTAGTGACAAGAGGGGCAAGAAAGGCAAGGCAAGGCGTTGCTCAGAGCGGGGTGCCTCACACAACCAGGTGTGGATACAATCATTTGAAACAGTTTCTAGATGAATTTCACCCTTGGATGTTCATTCTGAGGTCAGAACAATACGCCTCCTCACTCCGGCTCAGGCCTTTCTTCTCCACAGAGGCAACTGCACAGCATAAATATCTTTTTGGTCAGATTTTATTTTCTAACGTTTGTCTTTCCTACTGAATCTAAATTACCCACAGATCCTGGCCACACGTCTACACTCTCCCAGGTGGTTTCTGTTGTATCCTTAACAGATAAGTATCCAACCACAGCTACAGAAGAGTAGCTGGGTACTGGGTCTCGCTGCATGAATTACCGCTGGAAAGATAAATCGGTGACATTGCTATCTAGTGAAATGTATGTGGGGTTCCACTGTCCAAGAGCTACCCCGTGCGGCAGTCTCATAGCACAATTTAAGGTGTATGAGACAGGGGAATAATGTTTTGACCCATTTTTGTACACTCTGGGATTCTAGTCTGTGTGTTCTATACCCTGGACTGACTGAAAAATTCAAGAAAATCCATGCAAGGTTAAAGAAATGAGCAGCTTTTGGGGGGGGGGCTTAAGAAGGTGGGCCTTCAGGCCACCTTTTCGTCTCCTGTGCACCTAAAGGGGGTGGAGGCTGTATTAGGCCAGTGTTTGGTATAAAGGGAAAGCCTGTTTTGTGTATGTGCAGCACATGTGACAGGAACCTCACCCACATCTGCCTATCTAAAGCCATGCCCAGCACATAGCCACCAAAAGTATGAAAGCCACCCCCAACACAGGATGTATCCTGATGCCCAAGGATGGCCCCGGGCGCTCAGGTCTGAGGTCTGCTGTGAGCTTCACGCTGGATGCAGGGCAGGTATAGCCTGCAGCCACAGAGCCAGGGCTAGGAAAGACAGGAAAAAGCCTTTGCTTCCATGTGAGGTAGGGGTCTAAACCTCGGTAGTCTGAGGCCAGGCAGGTTCTTTCTCGGGAACTGTGGTGAATGTGAGTTGCCCCTAAGACGTGCTTTTATAGCTGCAGCTAAAACCTCAAGGGCACCGAGTCACAGCTAAAAATGTCACAGCAATCAAGCTGCTCTGCTTCTGGCCTGTCGGTGCCTTGCTTTGCATAGGTACAATGGGCCCATTCAGAAAAACCCAGACTTGTTTTGTTGGACTGTTACAGCGTTCTAAGTGTTCTGATTATTTAATCTCTGGTGGAAAATACTACACAGAGACCTTCCTTCTCTTCAGATCCCCAGTGCATCAGTATAAACTATCTCAAAACCGACAAGTTTTTGATGGTAAAATAAAGCTGGGTTTTCTTTTTTTAAAAGAAAATTTTCTTACATAACTAAATCTTAAAAAGAGAAACACTGAAACAGCCTTCAGTCACCACGGCCCACACTTCCCATTTCTTCCCATTTCTACCATTGCCAACACACCAACTAAAACGGTCAGTACTCCAAAATCAAGCAGGACTCTCCTTTACACCACCGTGCACCCCCTAAATGTGTGCAATTATGAAGTGCCAAAGAAAGCACAGTAAAACTCAAAATAACTTAAAAAAAAAAAAACTGACCGCAGATTCCCCCAACGCGAGGAGATCCAGAAATCACTCACTTCATAATCACTCACTTCAACGCCACAAGCTGAGAGCCACTTCCTTGCTTAGCTTCTCAACTCAGACCTTTGCGAGGAAATAACCGCGGCTGAGGGAGGAATACAGCGAACACACGGTGCGCTGCAGGGCAACCCAAACAAACGCCTTCAAAGTCAAGGGGGAAGTGTGACCGACCGCTTCCCGATCTGGGTTCCCGTCTGAGCAGAGTGTGGACGCGCAGTTGTCTAGAAACTGAAGTTAACCTGTTGAGCACTCCCGGGAGAAAGCCAGAATCAGCCGCCGGACCGCTGTTTTCCTGCTGGCGGCGTCCTTTGAGCCTTCCCCTCCGCAGGGCACGGCAGGGTGTCTTGTTTGCTGATCTTTTCCCCGGGATCAGCAAGAAACCAGAATCCCAGCGGCGCCCTGGAAAACGCGCTCCGAGCAGAAACTCCTTCAGCCAGGAAGAACAAAGCTGCAAGGTCCCGGACAGGCTGCAGGGGCGGACAGGCAGCCGTGGCCTCTTTACCTTGACCTGGGACCTGCACCTGCCGCCGCAGGGTGATAAGGGCCGTTTGCACCGCCCACCTCCGTGCCAGCCAATCCACAAGGCCGCTCCGCCCTGACAATCCCCCGTCCCCCTCCCCCTCCGCCCCCCCTCACCTCCCCCCGCCCCGCAATTCCACTAATTAGATGTTCGCCTCCCACCCAACACTTACACAAGACGCAGACCAGTCCCAGCACAGCCTGGGATTCAAAAGGGAACAAAGGCGGGCGTAGCCGTGGCACTTTTCCCCAATTCACTAAAGTGAAGACCTCGTTACATGGGGCTTAACCTCCGCCGAGGCGGCGTCCCAAGGACATGAACATTTCTATGAAGACCTTTCCAGATACAACTGGGAAGAAAAAAACAACTGCTGAAAAACAAGTCTGGTTTCTACCGCAGAGCAAATGCTCCTGGGTCACCTGGAAGCCAAGTGCAGAACCAGGAGGGAGGCAGGGAGGAGGAGCAATCAGCCACCCAGCTGGTTTCTAGTAAGCAATCTGCATAATTGCTAATTAGGAGTGTGGGAATCGGGAAAGCGGATGGGCAGACAGACAGACAGACTGACCACTCAGAGCGAATCAGAAGTTACCTGAAAGAGCATGGGACAAGGAAGGCCAGAATAAGTTTTCTGGGTTCACCACCAGGTCTGATGAGGAACACTCCCACTACACACCTGCGGCAGTCTGGTCACCAGGAGAGAACCCAACAGGACCTCCCCACCAACTCTTCAAGCACGACTTCACTGTGAACAGTTACTTGTCAGGATGGAGAGGTGGGCGGGCATTTGAAGTCACATCTCAGACAAAGTCACAAGGATTCCCCCAAACAAGCAGAAAGCACCTAGCAGAGGCCATTTTCAATTCTAAGGATTAAAGTTTCACTCTAGTTTTAGATGCTGAGTGGAACCTGACTGACTAGAACCATACCTATGAAATATACTTAGAAAAAAACATAGCATCACAGGAAAGCTGTCTGGCCATGCTGCCTGCCAGTTTTGGCTTGACTAAGTTATCAGCATCCATTTAGAATTGTCCCCAAGCTTACAGGGTAAGTTTGTGAGAAGCCTTATCTGTCTGTGTATGCATGTATGCATGCATGCATGCAATAACTATGGCCCAGGAAGGAGAATTAAAAACCTTGACAGTAAACAACCTTGCACAAATAGATTATACAAGTCTTTCAATGTGAACCACCCACAACAGATTTTAAATTTAAACATTTTTTAGCTAATTATGGTTTCTGTCTCATTTAAGGTTTTCACTAGGATATGCTCCAGTTTTAGGTGAGGAGGTCTAATAGCCCAACACTAGGGAAAAATAATATAGCATTTTATTTTCTTAAAAATACACCATTTTTTGTTTAGCAGCTAAACCTGCTTTTCAGTTAAACACAATTTAAAGTTTAAAGTGTAGCAATCATTTTAAGTCTTTTTAAAACAAGAATTCAACTAATTTGTAGATTAAACAGTATGAAGAAATCGTTAAGATAAATGTAAACCAAAGCCAGCATATCTACCTCAGCTCAAAGCTTAAATACCCAAAACCTGGAGCCTAGGAAATAAAAGTACAGAAAGAACTCCCAAACACCTGCTCTGTAGACCAAACAAACACGACAAACAATAGAGAAGGCAGGGAGACCACCCCTTCAGAGGAAAATAGTCCCCCAAACTCATCATTTCCAAAATTCCTCAGTTAAGATTCAGAAATCCAAGTCTAGGCTATATCAATCTCCTTTTGTGCAAGACACAACACTTCCCTTTATTAAGAATTTGATATTTTAAATACCAACAATCATTAAAAATCATAATTCCTCAAAGTAGTTTTTTTTTCAATTTGAGAAAATAAGCAATATAAATACTCTGCAAAGTGGCATGGGTAAGAAGCTCTTCTGATCTCACCAGAATGTTCCTATAAAGGTTGACTCTCAGTGCAAAAGCCTATTGTGGATTGAACTTCCACTGTCAATTAAAGAGTAAGCTCCCGGGTCTCACAGGGACTCAGAAAGCATCTCAGCGGTCCCAGTGCTATCTGTTCAAGCTATTTTAAAAACAATGTCCACTTCCCTTGATGGAAGTCAAACCAGAGGCGTTGTTCCATGCAACATTTTTTTTTTTTTTTTTTTTAAAGAATCGGTTTGGGTTTGTGTCCTCTGCCTCAACAGGTTGGGCTCTCTCTTCCCAGGATGTCTGTCTATGTCAGCTGCAGGGAGTGCTGGACAAACAAAAACAAAAACAAAAACAAAAACAAAAACAAACAAAAAAACCCCAGAAACCAGGGATCCTGTAAGGGGAGGGCGCGGCTCTGATTCGAAGGACCCGAAAGCAGGAGTACCCCAAACAGAGTCTTAGAGAGCAGGTCGCCTGGAACCTGCCGGCCTCCCCCAGCACCCCTCCCCTCCCTACCACATCCCACTAATTGGGAACAGGGTCTGTGGCACAATCCAACATTCAAGTGTCTGTCGAGACACTGACCTGCTTTTGAGGGTCTGAAGATCCACTTTGGTTCTGGGTGTGAGCCCACAATGTCCCCACCTCCCTGCCACGCACAGCCACATGGTAGAGGATGTATGCCAGAGCATAGCCTGCCCTGCCACCTGTAGGCCCGAAGCATCCCCCTTCAGGGCCACCAGAGGGGCCTCACCCCTAGGGGTTTCCTTCAACAGGATTCCAGAATCAACTGCAAAGAAAGCCCCTTAGCACTTAGCCTTACCACTCATGGTGCAACTCTGGTTTCAGTAGGCGGCCCTACTGAACTAACCGTTGGCCATTGTCTCTGCTGGGATTTTTCTGAGTCCCTGGAAGCCTGGGGGTGGGGTGGGGGGTGTCTTCTCTCCTCAGGCCCTTACCCAGCACAGTGTCTTGAATTAATGTAACTTGTCTCCTAGTAGAATCTTGGCCCATTAACAGTTATTCTTAGCGACTAAATGATGGAACTGTGAGAATAGTCCAGCTTGAGAGAGAAATAAAAGACAATGCACTTAAAAAACCTACACCGTTAATTTCACAGCCATTACAGGCAAATGTCACGTCTATTTCAGGGGTGCTTCCTGGGAATCTAGTGACAGCTTCACCCATGCATCTCCACCATGTGCAAATGAAGACTGCCTCACAGCAGCTCATAAGCTACCACACCCACCGCCTCATCAGCCACTTTGTGGCCAGGGACAATGTTACCGGAGGTCTGGAAACTGAAGGGAAAGCGAAGATGCTTAGTATACCAGCACATGGACACAATGGTCCCAGGCATGGGACGGCTGGCACACAGATGAGTCCTTGAATGCAGGCCTGAGTGCTAAAAAAAAAAAAAAATAGTATTTTATTGGAGTTTTCCCAGAAAAGTGTTAAGATGACAACATGGAATCCCGGGGGTCTCTGAGGTAACATGACAAGAAGGCACTGAAGTTAGAGATGGAATTAAAATGGCACATCAGATAACCTTGCTGGCTACAGCAGAGTACCTTCTACTAAGGTGTTTATTAGCAAAAGGAGACAGGGAAGAACACAAAACCCAACAGGGTAGGTAGCCTTGGAGGCAGAGGTGGATGCAGACAGAAGTCTTTGAAAGCTGCAGGAGACAGGGAAGTAGCCCCCTCGCCCCCCATCTCCACCCCCACAGAAAGGAATGCAGTCCGGCCCACTCTCCACTAACCTAGGGAGGTTTGCTTGGACTTTTGACTTCCTGATATTGTAACACAATGTTTTAAGCTGCTAGTTTTGTGGTACTTTGTTACAGCAGCCCTAAGAAACTGATACATCTAAGGCCCTCCATTGCCGATACCAACCTTCTTCACCTCCAGCTCACAGCAAGAGAAGAGCGATGATGCAGACTGTCCTTCCATCCCCAACCCTGCCGGAACCCATCAGCTTCCTTCTGTAAGGGAGCGTTCGTGTGTGTGTGTGTGTGTGTGTGTGTGTGTGTGTGTGTGTGTGTGTGTGTGTGTGTGTGTGTGTGTGTGTGTTGTGTGTGTGTTGTGTGTGTGTGTGTGTGTGTGTGTTGTGTGTGGTGTGTGTGTGTGTTGCGTGATTCAGACTCAACTCCAGTGGCTGAGAGCATGGTGTGGCAGAGAGGAAGTGTGTGTGTGTGTGTGTGTGTGTGTGTGTGTGTTGTGTGTGTGTGTGTGTGTGTGTGTGTGTGTGTGTGTTGCGTTAAGGGTGATTTCAGACTCAACTCCAGTGGCTGAGAGCATGGTGTGGCAGAGAGGAAGGTACAGGAGGAGGTCTGCTACTCAACAAAGCACCAAGGCCAGCCACAGGGAGGGCGTCAACCTAACAGGCCAAACATGAAACAGAGCGCCACCGGCAACTGTGTCTTGATCAAATCTAAGAGTTAATCAGTAACATAACCCACCACCTTTTTTCATGGCTTTAATTATTACAGCCAGTAAGAAATATTCAGCCGTCTCTGTTTAGTAATGTTTTATTTACCCCTAAAGGCTGAAATCTTCATTAAATGCAGAAGAGCTGAGTTCAATTCAACACATATGGTTGAGCTCACAGCCTAGTGGCTGCCTTCTTCTTAAGTGTCCCCCCCACCCAGCACACCCACACCCAAAGGACTCTGGATATGTAACACACACTTCACCGTTTAGCAACATCAAGATTCCCTATGTCATACCTATTTTCTGAGGTTTTATTTTTGAGTAATTTCTTTCATGCTTTGCTTTGCAAGCACAAAGAGTTGCTCTGGCTCCCAAAGACACTTGGTGTATGTTAAACCTGGCTAAATTTGGGAGGAGCCCAGAACCTTTGGGTTTAAACTGGACAGAGTATCTATGTAGTAAAAGGAATGGGGAGAATGGCCTTCGGTGTTTTCTGCAGTCCACATGGCCGGCCATAAGTTAATGCCCATCCTATGTCTTACGATGTCAAGTTTGTTCTGTGTCTCTTTCCAAAAGGAAATGGCTATTTCCAGGTATGTGCTTTAGTAACTGAACTGCAGGGTGGGTTATGTCTACTGTCGTTAGATCAGCATTTCAGTTCTGGCTGTCGTTTATCACACCTGTCTGTGGAGCTGGTAAGTCATTGGAGCAGGGAGGCTAAACTGATCCAGGAGGGAAGGAGGAGAGAGGGAAAGAGGTGGAGGAGGGAGATGGTGTATGTGCAGAAAACTTATAATAAACCTCCTTTGGACACAGGAATCGATATAAAGATGATAGACAACTCATTTCTTCCCTTAGGAGTCCCAGGCTGAGCAGCTGACATGGCCCATCTAAAGGTGCAAATGCTGGAAACTGGGGGCTAGCTGATCCTCAGATTAAACAAATTCAACTCATTTATTTATTTTTTCCTCACAGGCCATACTTTCAATCTTTATCAGACAACCCTCAAGGCTGAATGTTTCTCAGAAATGAGACTCCAACAGCACAAAGAGTAACCCAGTGGACCCCAGGAGAACCCTTGTGTCATTCTCTTAAATGTTTAGAGTCCATAAATACACACAGGTGGTCCCTTTAACTCATGTCTCTCCAGAAGGTCCACAGTGTCCCTATTTAAATCTAGAGCTGCTGGTCAGTTTCTACATGAATTCCAGGAGTAGTACCCTGATCTAACAAGGCCCTGCTTAGCCAGAAGTAACTTGGAACTTATGAGAAGAAGCTTGTGAGAGCATCTGGGAAATATGAGTGGAGATAACCCATAAGCCCAAAGTCCAAAATGCGTAGCATCCCTTTATAGTCTAAGTTTGCTGCTGGCAAATCCAAGAGGTCCAATAGCTGAGGATCTTGAAGCAGGGCTACTTAGAGGAACAAGAGAAAAAAACTGCTCCTTGAGCAGATGCCTGCTCTGCAGACAGTGTCCCTGCACTGTAGAAATAAACACTAGCCACTTTACAACAAGGGAGGCTATTTCCAACTCTTCTGTCTTTATTTCCTAGGCGTGCCCACTACAGTCTCCACATGGGCAAGTAGTGGCCTGATACGCTTGCCATAGTTACCAAGAGTTGCACCAAATAAGTTCTATGATTAGGCGTTTGTCACTTGATTCAATTTTGGGTGTGTGCAGATTTACAATGTGTACAAGTTGCCTAGAAACCAAAGCCCAGAACTAACAGCTCAGTGCAAGCTAAGCTGCAGTCCCCAGAAAACAGCAGGCTCCCTACTACAGTATGGGGGAGGGCGTTCCCATTCACCCCGCCATTCCTGTTTGATGCCATCACGTTTTCTAGAGTCCAGTGCTTCTTCTTCCTTGAGTGCACTTTCACTCCTTAGGAAATCCATGTTCTTTTTGTGTGACTTTTGTGTTACACATAACATGCTCACATGGTAAATATCCATGGCCAGACAGCTAGAAGGAAGGTCTGTCATACAGAAGCCCCTCCCACAGTGGGGAGCTCTCATTGAGAGTCTTGGGAAGCCTGTACATGTCTGACATGCTATTCCTACTATGTCCCTAACTCATGGGTACAACATGTCAATGGAACTGAGGATGTGTTGAGGGAATGGGCCCCACTGCTACGAGAAATCCACACTAGGGCACCACAGCTCTTAAGCATGGTCTGCCCTTCCCTGGAAGAGTGGTGAGCTGGGAACCAATCATTTTCCTGGGTTTCTCATTCTACTCCGCAGAATAGGAATGCTGCTCCTAGCTCCTTCGGCAATCTTTTGGAAGAACCTGCCCAGAACAGGAGAAGTCATGTTTACCCACAGAACTGGGAGTGAGGGGGAATTTACTATGGGAGGGGGGGTGACAGTTAAGCTCCCTGGGTAACACCTGAACTCACTGAGCATGGGCAGACGTGCCTAATTTATTCTGCTATATGCCAAAATGTCAGATGGGAAAAGACTACAGGGTCCTCTGTGGCTGAACATAGTAGTACATCTAATGACTTTCAAAGTCGTTTGAACAGCTTATCATCATCTGTCAATGAACTCAGATCAGTTTTCTAGTTAAATAAAGGATAACTTTAGAAAGAACCCTTAGGACATAAAGGTCAAGAACATAAAACAAAACCCTTCTTTTGTAGGACCGTGACAAAGGCATTAGATGAAGCAGGAAGTTGGCTTTTCCCGGGATTTTGCAGAACAGTCACTTTAAACCACGTTGACAGTTTGCAATCGTAGGTCCTTTAAGAAAGGCCCCAAGTGGGTTTTCTAATGCTCACAAGCCCCTTCTGAGGTCAAAGACAGCACATTGTGTGTGGTGCTTAAACTCTAAGCAACTCACCTGGTTCGATAGGCTTCAAGGGATGGTTAATAACCCACCAAGGAAACCCCGATTCAGAAGGAACAATCTACTGACTCAGGAAAGGCTGGACTGTGAAGGGATCTCAAGGTCGGCGGGCGCTCAAGGGGGGCTCAGTACAGGTTGGTGGACTGACAAACGCAAAGGACCACAGTTTCCCCTGGGCAACTTTAAGCCTCAGAGTTGTGGCAGCAACTGTGCTTCAGTCTCTCAGTTGTACAAAGGGATATTTGGAACAAACTATCTTTCTCTTTCCACATTAAAAAAAAAAAAAAGCCAACCATTTGGCTAACATATTACTTTACAGCAAATATGTAAGAAAATTAGGAGGGGAATGCTCTTAAAAAGACTCAGTTCCTGCAGGTAACTAAGATATGCTACCAGCAGGATAAACGGTCATCTGGCAGCAAGTGGTCAGCCCTCAGAATACACACATGCAAGTCACATTACTACTTATATACATGTATGTAACAACAATTAACAATTTCAGGCTGTACATAATAAGGAAAAAGAGGCCATAAATTCAGATGGCACAGTGTGAAGTACATGTACAGGTCATAGGGAAGTAAATGGGAGAGAGAATGGAATAGTATTTTAATTTCAAAAAAATAAGGGAATACTTAGAAAATTAATATCTTTATAATGATAAAGACCTTCCTCCCTGACCCACTGTGACTGTCATTTTAGGGGCACCTGCTCTTAAAGAATTCACTTGAAATTTGGGGTTATCTTCCTATAAGCAAAGATTAAAAGTAAGTAGGGCCTGTCAGATAAGCTCTGTCTTCATGAACGATAATTTCATATTTTAAGTAACTGTGTTTTCAGATGTCCCTATAAGAAATTCACTGGCAAAGATCTTTAAAAATCAGTCAGTAGAAGGCTGCAGCTGCCGCCAAGCTCAGAGTAGCTCTCATACACACAGATTAGGACGGCGTTCCTGTGCTCACAATGCAGAAGCTCCTGAAGCCTGTTCAGTCTCTCACAGCAAAGACCTGGGGAGACTTAAAACACAAATATCCCCACAGGCCTCCGTGTTCAGAAGGATGCTGTTTTGAGAGTCCTCCACTCAAGACATCCTACAGGGGGAGCCCAGAAAGACTTATTCTGGGTGTGGGGGTGGGTGGGGGGAAGGGGAGGGCAGAGAACATGTCTGGGGGAAAATGAACGGTCAGGGATCAGGGGAAGGAGTAGGGAAAATAAATATTATTTGATTCTGTATCAGAGACATTTACTTTACAAGACATAACATCAAATACACATGGATTATAAAGAAAACTCCCCTTGGACACCTACACTATGAACCACCAGGATGCTACCTTGTCCTGACGCCTGAGTCACTGCCAGTCCTGACTATGGAACACTAGGGGATGCATGGCTAGGGAAGACCTTCCAAACACACCAACAGGCAATGCCCAGTTAGAGAACAGTGGGGTGTGGTCATCGTGAAATACTCATCTCTTCTACATCGCTAAGCAAAGTGCTTAGCGGATAGGACCATCTTCTAGTTCTAGGGCAGACTCATATCAAAGTCAAAGTCCCTCCACTCAGATCCATCTCTGGGGAGGAATCCCCAGCAGGGTCCATGTGACAGCACTGTTCCACAGTCTGTGCTCTCTCAGTATGTCCTGAGTCAAACAGAAGAATGCCACCTGTCCAGAGTATAACCAGTTGTCCTGCCTCTCCCTACTGGAAACAGGAGGGTACTCACAGCTTGACAACCACTGCCTTTGTCCAATGGGGACTCACAAGTCAGCAAGTATGCTGAGAAGTTAGTTATCCAAACAGAATTTCAACACTGTCTCACTTTTATTCCATGTTCTGTTTCGGCCTCAGCCCTCTTCATATGCTGCATGCTCTCAATCCGGCTCATCCATCACACCTGTACCAGAACTTGTTTTACCCGACAGTCCAACCTTTGGCACCCTAATACTATGTGACAAACCAGATTTTGTGCATGGAGCATCCAGGGACCCCTCTGTCAATCACTGTTCCAACTACTGTCTAAAAACCTTATAAACAAACAAACAAAAAACAAAAACAAAAAACAACAAAGGTGAGGCAATGACTACTTAACCTTAATTCTGAGCACAAAATAATGTACAGTTAACTGAGCCCTGGAGTTAATTCCTCAACACATCTGGTGGGGAGGTTCCTTGCTCTGTGCCCCAGAGAACAGGCCAACAAAGCATCAGGAATGTCAAGGACTCCAAAACAAACATCTACTAGAACACACAACAGGGACACGCCACTCAGAATCCAACCTTCTCATTTTCAATGGCTTTGCAGAGAGACAGACGGCAAGGCAGGGACAGAACATACAAGCATCAGTCAGTCCCAGGACTTCACAAACAATGGAATTTGATAGTACTGCCTGTTTATCACATCCTCGAGTTTAGATTTGCATACATGAACTTTGGGGTGTTTAACTTCATATGCCATGTGACTTTTGCTAGTTCCTGCCTAGAACCATCATGGACCTCCTACTCCCGTGTCTGTAACAGCACCAAGAAGAGTAAACACACACACCTGTATTGTGACTGACCAGTTGGATCCTGCTGAAGACTCCGTTAAAAGCTCTTATTTCTGAATGTCAAAACTTCACAGATAGCCTTTTTTTGTGAGATGTGTACATAGAGTAGGACAACCCACCATTGGTGATAGTAATAATTAACCTAGTATTTTAGCTTCAGAGAGAGGAAACTTGGGGCAGGGGAGATGGCTCCGTAGTTAAGAAGAGCACTTGCTGCTCTTGTAAAGGACAGAGTTCAGTTCCCGGGACTATACTGGGGGTGGGGGGTGCTCACAGCCACCTACAATCCTAGCTCCAGGTGGTCTGATGTCCTTTTCTGGTCTCTGTGGGTACCATACTCATATGTACAAACCCATATATATATATAGACATAATTAATTCTTTTGGGGGAAAAAAAGGAGACAGTAGTTTTGGAATTTTACCTACAGTGACACTGTCTGACAGGCACATTCGGGTCGCCCATCACAGGAACGGATGGGGAGTCAGTCTACTGTGAGTGCAGACGGCGGACACTGTGTGGGGTGAAGAATGGAGGGACCGGAAGAGCAGCAAAGGTATCAAGAGGGGATGTAGAATGAGGGTATGCTAGGCTTCTCTCTCTACTCCCCCAGCCTCTGCACTCTGTGATCTACCATAAAGAACCCTCTCAGAACCCACAGCAGGGACATGCCATCTGTATATACTGAATTGGCACACAGGGCTGAGCGATTCTTAGCTACCTGTGCTGGCTGCAGTTGCAGGCAGGCATCCTTCCTGGCCATGTCAGGTAGGCCTGCCTCCCTCTCCACCGCTTCTAAAGGAAGTCTGTGTGGAAGGCACATGGGTGTTCTAGAATTAACTCTCCTGTCCCAGCACCTGGCACAGTACTAGGAAAACCTTGGTGCCTGCTGTGTGCACTGTGTACACCCCTTACTTACGAGACCCTGGGGCTTTCTCAGGAGTAGGCCCTGGAGAACAGTGAGAAGCAACAGAACCCAGTTGGCACCACTCACTCAAGCATGGTCCACCTGCTTCTTCCTGAGACACTCAATTACTGATACCCGTTATTGCCAGTTATAGACTATGCCCAAAAGGTCTTGTGAATAAACCCCCAGGCACACTGTGAGTCATGGGAACCAGCTCCTCACCTCAGTGTCTGGTCACTTCAGGCCAGAACCAGGCTTTGTCATCACACCAGGAACCCACCTCTAGAGTTCACTTTGGCTTCACTTCTGGGAGCCCCTGCGGCAGGACTTACTTCTTGGAGAATATATCTGAGTAGCACATGTCCTTGAGAATTGAAGCTTTCAAACGTCTGTCTGTCCACTGGCAGATGGACCTAAAGCTCCAGGGTTAGAGAGGTCTGAAAGTGAAGAACCTGGATAGAAACCAGACTGTGGGATTTTCTTTAATACACAGGGCAGTGCACACATTTCCAGACACAGAGTCACCCCGCAGCATTTCTGGGCTCTGTAGTGATTGGATTTCCTGGGACATATTCCTTCTGATCAGGGCTCCTTTCTATGTTATGGTTAATGTAACAGGATGAGAGAAACCACAAAGTACAAAAAGCTACAGAGGAGTAAGCCACTTCTCCATGCCCCCCATAAGCACTAGAAAAACACGTCTTCAGCAGAAACATATGCACTCAAAAGACGGGGCGGAGCCCTGGAACATCAAAGCCCTTCAGTTGTGGCACGGTCCATACACAGGATGATCCCCAGATAAGTGGGAGAGCCAAAAGATGGGTTACACATGATGCTCTCCTTTGAACCAGGACACAGCTCTGGAGGAACAGGAGAGGATGTGATCAGGGCAGTTTAGGGAGTCTGTGTTCAGAGCCCCAGCCCTGCTCAGCTGAGTTCCAGTCATCGGTCCTTACAACCTACCTAGTGCCTCACAACCAAAGTAACCCACAGTCTAGGAGCTGCGACTGCCAGGTGTACACACGGAGCTGGGGGCTCTTGGGCTCTGACTGATGGCAACGTTATAGTCATTCAGCAGTTTCCTCTAGAGCTAAAATAACAACCCAGCACTCTGGGCATATGTGAGGCAGAAAAGGCCTCGCTTGGTGTCTGGGACAGAAGAGGGTTGGTTTGGGTTTCATGACATGTATTTCTGAAACTAACAGGAGCAGATGCCTGAAGAGCAGAGTCACATTCCCTTTGTTTTGCCAAGAACTTCAGGTAAATGCCGGGAGTCTGCTAGTTAGTGCTCTTCGTCTACACATAGCTCACTGAACATGCTCACCATCAGCACCCTTGTAGTGGTGTGTCTCTACACACCATGAGTCCACACTTCTCCCTGTCCCCATCACACTCAGCCAAGAAGTTAAGAGAGCAGGCTGGTCAGCGAAGCCAGCCAGGACAGATGACAGAATAAAAATGCCACAGCCAAGGCCAAGTGTCGGCTCTGCTTCTTTCAGGATTCAATTATGCTGCTTTGAAGTTTAAGCGATTTGCATTTTAATAAAAGCCAGAAGAGAGAACCCGGCTGTGTAACTGCACAGTTCTTAGAAGTAAGTAGGCAGTATCCATTTCAGTGCAGCCCTTAAAGGAAAACAGCAATAGCCCCACAGTTAATTGCTGAACAGGGCTTGTCTTCCATGACTTCCATACTGTGACTATACACTAAACACACTCATTGCTGGGTGGCTCATGGAGCCCCCTCACATCTTGCAACAGATGTCAGTACAATTCAAGTCCTGATGGAAGAGGAAACACAAGAGAGCTGCCTGTCACTGATGTCACTGAGGGAAAGCCTCAGGTAAAGAGGGAACCTGCAAGGCCGGTCTCTCCCTCCTGGCCCTGCATGCCCCAGGCCCCACAGATTGCTCTGCAACCATAGATATGCAATGCAGGGAAAGGGGTAACTTTGCACAATCCTGTCCAAGTCTCCAGAACTTCAGCATTACATAAGTCAAGTGCTGAACCCCAGTGTTCATGGCCAGGTCAGGATTACATAAGGCAAGTGCTGAACCTCAGTATTCATGGCCAGGCAAGACACTTTCTATGAAAGCTACGGAACAAATTGTGTCCCCAAAGCAGAAATTTAAAAACATCATTGAATTTGGTTAATTTAAGCAATAAAAAAGGAGCTTGAGAGAACTGCCTTTGAAGTAAAAAAAAAATTATAGTCATAAATATAAAACATATTCCCATCCCTCTCCAATAATGATTTACCCTAAAAGACTTAAAGGCAAAACAGCAAAATATTCAAACAGCCAAGTTGACCAGACAATTGTAATTTAATTTTTCTTCTTTAAACCTTCCTGTCTTTTTAAAATTTTTCTCTAACAGACAATACCACTTTGATAATAAAAAAGAAAAGGCCAAATTTCTTAATCTTAAGTTAGTTTTGCTTGAATGTAAAAGCTAAGCATGGTGAACTGAATGAAAATATAGGAAACAGGCCCCATCAGAAATAGTTTTCATGGAGAAAGAGAGACCACACTGGCCATAGCACCCTCAATTACAGGGTAGGAGTCCCACAGACCACTGCAAAGATGCTACAGCTCCCAGCCAAGCACCAGGGCAGACAGCCTGTGACTCAGTCGGACTCTGTAAGGAGCTTTCCACAGCACACACAAACTACACAAACTAAATGCATACATTAGATTAAAATGAGTGTCTTCCTTTCTCCTTTCTCAGGGGCCTCCATAATAAGTATTAATTCGTTTTCCTCCTTGCAGCTGATGGAGAAAGCACTTACAAAATACTGAAATTTGAAGGAGATGCATCACCTCTGCTCAGTACTCAAACACTAACGTGGAGGAGTGATGGACGTGGTATTGGAGAGCACGGGATGGTGACATGCCGCTCACACAAAGAACAGTTTATACTTGAGAGCGGCAAGAAGAAACAAAGCCTTGGGAGCCTGGGCAACAGGGTCTACAGTTCCTCACAGGAACACTCCCAGGCAAAAGAGGCAAAGGCCAGTAGAACAGAGACTGGAAAACTGACCCAATGCCTGCACCTGCACCAGGCCCAGGGACTCAGCAATGTTTGCATGAGGCCCAACTGTCTGACACCCCACCTGGGCTTTGCCCTGTGATTCTGGGAAATGGCTCTTCTCAGAATATGGCTCTGGGCTGGGCAGATGGCTCAGCTGGTAAATATTCTTGCTATTGCTGTGTAAGGCTGATGACCTGAGTTCAATTCCAGGAACTCACATTAAAAAAAAAAAAAAAAAAAAAAAAAAAAAAGCTAGACACAGCGGCACGAATCTATAACTGTACCACTTCCACAGTGAGACAGGATGAAGAGACAATTCCCTGGACTAGCTAGCCTAGAGTATGTGGTGTGGCAGAAACAAGAAACAAAAGACCTCTGCCTCAAAACAACGTGAAGAGAACTGACACATAAAAGAAAGTTACCCTCTGATTTCCACACAAACTCTGTGATCCTTCTCTCTCCCATGTCACAACGGGGGGGTGGGGTGGGGGCACACAAGTGCTGTGGTGCATGCACCCTCCTCTTGTCACACAAGGAAGGTGGGTCAGGGAGACGGGGAGAAAGGGAAGAGACTTTGCTTTCCCACCCACTGAGTGCATGGTGGCAAGTCCAGAGACCAATGCCAGGGGAAAGCTGGAGTCCCCATCAGAGAACCAACCTGCAGCAGGGGGGGCATTTCTGGTGGCTTTGGTCTCACTCATCCCGCCCACATCACCCATAGCAACTTCTCCCACTGGTTTACTGTGGCCCAAAGCCTGTGGCAATCTGGAGCTAGTGGCTTTCATGGTACGAGAAACAGTGCCTCATTTCTGAAACTGGATTGAAATGAAAACGCCTAGAAAACCCAACACACACAACACATGTACTTGGGTGAGGAAACCTTGACATAATGCCCCACTTAAAATACAAGGGTGAATTATAACACCTTCACATGGATGTCTTTATTGGTGGGCTGAAGCCTCTACACCCACTAAGGCATAGTGAGACAGCGGGGTGAATGGCCTGCAGAGTCCCCAGGCGCATGTAGCTAATGACACAAACCGCAGCGGGTTATAACACAGTTGCCCAGACACCACTGAAACTGCAAGCATCTCTTAGGAAAACTCAACAAAATGCCATTCTTCCAGGTTGACTTGGCTGCCTCCTCCCTGAGAACATAAACACTGGTTAAATACACAGTGGATGCTGAGCCTGTGTGGTGGGAGGTTTCACCTGCACAAGCCACTCTGCTGGACTCCAGTGGCTTTCCAACAGTCCTTCCAGACTCCACCCACACAGTGGAGCTGGAGAGATGGCTCAGTGGTTAAGAGCACTGGCTGCTCTTCTGGAGGACCCAGGTTCAATTCCCAGCACCCACATGGAAGCTCATGGCAACTGGAGTCTGTAACTCCAGTTCCAGGGGATCCCACTCTCTCACACAGACAAATGTGCACACAAAATAAGAAGGGAGGGAGGGAGGGAGGGAGGGAGGAAAAAAAGACAGAGAGAAAGATAAACCAGATTCCACCCACACAGGCTAGAGGCACACTTAACCGTGACAGCCACACAGCCCCTATGAGGACTCACAATGAACGCCCCTGCAGCACAGCGTACACCTGGAGCCGAAGCCACACTTTTGAGCTGATTGGTTGTCTGTTCAGGTATCAGCTCAGCAGCCACTATCCCTCCTCCCACAGACTTTGGCACTTGAGGCTGTGAGCCAGCATACCCCGCCCCCATCCTGTCCTCTCAGGGGGCTGTGTGTTCTCTCTATCTAGCCATCTGTCTTTGGACAAGCACACATTCTCAGAACAGACTACACAGCCAGTGTTCCTGGGCTCCCACTTCCCCGGGGTTCTTCATCATGATATATACCCAGTTCACTCTGAAGAGCACCCCTGCAAATTCTCAATGCAGCAAGCGTCGGGAGGGACTTGCCATGTCAAGGATACCATACAGCTTGTAGAACTTTGGTCAGGTCTATCGCAATAGCCCAGGTTCATCCAGGCACAGCAGATGGTTTTTAAGTAAAGAATTCTTAAAAGCTCCCAAATTCCATCAATTGGGAATTAATGACTTGCTTATTGATTGCACAACAAAACAGGGCTCGACAGACCAATCTGAGACTACTTTATATTTAAAATGATGTACATCAACAGAAGCACAGACCAGCAAGCATTATGCAGAGCCACAGAGAAACTGAAAAAAAAATTATTTTAGATACAAAAATCACTTTCTCAATGCAAATTAATTTACTGAGTTTTATACACACCCTCCCCACTCAACAAACCCAACAGCTTATATCCAGCCCACAAGAAAAAAAAAACCTGAACTGGAAGCTGCCACAGTGCCACAAAGAAGGCTGATGGGAGAACTCGGAGCCAGAGAGGACAGGACAACAAGGACAACAATTTTAGTTGGCACATGTAAACCAGGCCTGTCTCCTCTGTGTGCACCCAGAATAACAGAAAACACATGTCCCTGAAAACAAAACAAAACAAAAACAAAACAAAACAAAACTCAACTCTTTCAGCAGTGTTATCCATGCTGCCTCCAGTGGAGAACAGCCCAGGTGACTATGGAATACTGGAACACAGCTAGATAAAGTGTGGTATATCCATACACTGGAATATTATTCAAGAATAAAAAGGGACAAGTTATATTCCTGTATCACAGCAACAGATGGACCTAGAAACATGCTAACTGATGGGAGGCAAATAGAATATCTACATATTGTATGGTTAATTCCATCATTATGAAACATCCAGAAAATACAAACCTACAGAAAGGAAAACTATTAGCTTCCCGTGGCGGGGTGGATGGTGGATGGAAAATGGCCACTAATAGACACTAAGGCTATCAGAGGGTGAGGAATACATTCTTAAACTGGATTTTGGTGATGCCTGTACAACTTGACTAATCCAATAAAAATCACAGATTGTTTATGGAATGCAAATTATGCTTCCTCGAGGTTGTTAAAAACACAACCAGGCATACAGAGCCTACAGCTGAAGCCCTGGCAGCTGTGGAGTGTTGGGTCTGTGCTGTGTGGCTTTTACTTTCCCGACTTTGGAGTGGAAAAGATTACATCAGACCATCAGCATCAGGAGAACGCAGAGATCTGCTCCTCAATTTCCTCCTGGATAACAGAGGAGTGTGGGGGAGACAGAGGCATGCAGAGGAGCAAGCAAGCCTGTTTCTTCTTCATTACAGAGTTCAAGCCAGGTCACAGCCCTATTAGACAGGAACTGGCCGGGCCCAATCATTACTGCATACCGCCAGCCAGCGGGGGCAGTGCCGGGTCCTGGGAACTGCAGAGCCCACCATACCAACAGCTCAGGACTTTTAAGAGGTGGTGTCAGCAGATGCTGAACAGTAAAGAAATGAGAAACTGGTGAGCTTCCATGTTTAGTTCATACGCCCTAGAACAAACGCAAGCCCGTGACCTTCCAGATCTCCAAGTTAGGCTGCTCGTGTTAGAATCAACATCAACTTAATAATTACCCGTAATGAAAACATCAATCTGCTAAGCAGAGTGTGCAGTGACCTGAGACGCCCTAGCTTGCTGTCCCCTCCCAGCTCTGAAAAGCCTGACGTTTGTCAAGCACCTATTAAACTCCCAGCTGTAACCTGGGAAAGCCTGTGTATGAACAGCTTGGCAGAACCCTATACCATTGGCCACAGAGCTGGCTGTAGTCAATGAGGGGTGTCTGGGGGAGGCATGGGGACATGGAGTAAGGACTGTCTAGTGACACACCCGCGCCAGTCCACCCACACAGTCCCTGCCACCCAACACATACCCAACACACAGAAGGTACCAGCTGGAAACACACCATCACCTGCACGATCACAAGATAACCACCATGGGGCCTTAATTCTCAGAGGTTCAGAATAGCAGGGGAAATAATACACAGTACACATGTGAAAGAATGGTCAGACTGACAGAAATGGAGTGAAGTTATTTTTGGTTGCAGCCAATTTGGGCAAAAGTCCATTTTATGACAAACAGATTGCTGCAGAACGAGTAAACAGGCAGGAAGTAGGGAACGCTCTATTCATCTCTTTTCCCACTAACCCCAAGAGAACTCCTTTTATTTTGAGAAGAAAGTAATAAAACTGTTCTGCCTGCCAAGAATCCCCCTCTACCGAGAGTTGCTCTGGCTGGTGGTGCCATGCGCAGGTCTCTGCAACCAGTAGCCAACAGGGGCACACAGACGCCACATCTGGAAACTGCTGCAGCCCATCCGCTGGGAGTCACTTCCTTTGGCCTATGAAGTCCTTAGTCCTTCCTTCTGCTGACGGGAGGAAACGGGGAGAATGTTCCAGAGGCCTCCACCCTTCCCCTGGCTGTGTGAGTCTGCAGAGCGGTTACTGCTCTTTGTCAGCAGCTTTAGAATGTTCTAAGAATGCCAAGGGCTGCTGGCGATGATGGGTGGCGTCTTCTTGTGACTCATGCACAGGGCACCTTGGCCTTATTTTCTCCTCATTCTGGACCCTGCACGTTGACTTCAGAGAGAACGGGGGACCTGGTAGGACAAGACCACAACCTGCCCGTGCTGTTCCTGTTGGCTAATGCAACATTTCACATGAAAATTATCCTACAGAAAAAAATAATAATTTCTTCCCCATAAAAAATTCAAGAATGCTCATAAATCAGAGGGCATGGGGAGTTTCAATCCTTAGCAATTAGGAAGCCACAGTCAGTCCTCTGGGCTTTGTCCAAGGACCCTTTTAACTACTTGACAATGAGAGCTGATTACCAAGTAACAGCGTGGCTCACTTACAAAACCCTTCTAAAATGTATCGATCCTCGATTACCTAAGCAAGGCCATTCTGAGAAGCCTTTTTAATCATGCATAGCCCATTACTCATAGCTGAGAGAGACACTGCCCATGTCTTTAGGGTCTAAGAGTGTTTCTGTTAGTCAGTCTGAGCTTAGGGACACGTATTAACTATTCCGAGTCGATTCTACCTGAGAATCACAGTTATTGTAAAATATGGCCTCCATCCTGGAGTGGCAGCAGGGTGGAGGAGATGACAGTGTTTGTTTTGAAGGTCAGCCTAGCATTCTGTGCTCAGGACAGCAGCAAACGCTGTACTTATAGAGTTAGCTCACTAAGACCTCACCCAAAGCAGTAAGTGACTCTGGTGGCTGCCACTTAAAATACCCTCGGAGGAGCCAGTGGCAATCACAGCAACATCACAGTACGTTTTGCAGTTTTCTGAAGGCAAAGGTCCTCAGGCTGGCCTCAAGTTCACTAGGTAGCCAAGGACAACCCTGAAGTCCGGTCATCCTGCCTCCGCCTTCTAAATACTGGGGTTACAGGAAAGGCAGTCACCCAGGGTATCTTCTAGGTGAGACTGGAAGGTGCACCTCTCATACCACTGTTGCATCTGGCTGGCACCTGCTGGAGATGCCACCTGACACTTAACACTGGGGATATCCCAGCCAGCACACAGATACCACAGCAGCACAGCAAACACCCTGGTTGCGTTGCTACAGCTGCCATTCCTCGCTTTCCTCAGCTCCAAGGCTCCTGTCCTCTTAATCCGGTAAAGACAAATGACTTTAAAGCCTGGAAAATGGCACTAGAGGGCCATCACTGACTGACGGCATTAGTGGTCACTGTCTGTGGGCCATTCCAAGGCAGCACTCTAAGGCTTCCAGAGGCTCGAGTGGCCAGGAGAATGGGATTTCACCCATCTGTGTGACTCCACATCCCAGTGTTGAGGAATCTAGGGAGGGAGAGGAACACCAGATTCCATCTTAATTTTACAGAAGCTGGGGATCACAGCATCAGTCCGTGCAGAGTGCAGCTCAAGAAACCACACATTCTGGGAGGGGAAACAGGAACAGTCCAACCACAGTCAGCATGACTGAGAAAGAAACCAAAGTAAAAACACTGCCTGGGAAGTACAATGCCCTTCACAAAGGGGCACTCTGAGTGACTACTGTGAAAACCGCCTCTCTGTCTTAACTCTGGATCATGTCAAGATGACACTAAGGTACATCATAAAGCGCTGTCTGAAAACCATGCTGGTAACGGTTTTCGTGACAAAGCCACAGCAAGGTCCGCCTCTTTCCTAATCTTCACCTAAACGGCGTGCCTCGGTCTTCAGGTTCCCAAATCACACTGAGGACACGCAATGCGTGGAGCCCACACTGGCTGCTCTCTGTACCAGCCTGTGACCTCAAAGCAGGTTCTACACAGGAAAACAAGTGAGACATAGTGAATCCAGGTTCCCATGTGACACAGGAGAAAATCTTGGGGCAGAGTCCGACTTCTCTTACAGCAAAGTTCATGAGGCATTTTAGAAGCACCGGGGGGGGGGGGGGGGAGAAACAGAGCGGCCGTGCTGATGGCAGCAGGGGCAGGGGGTGGGGGCTACAGGCCAGACTGAGCTACACAGTGTGCCCTGTTTCAAAAAAGGCAGATCAAACAAACAGAAGATGAGTTTGAAGCTGAGCAGACAGAAGAAAAGACACATCCCTTTTTTACCTTCTGCTTGGGAGCTCTGTCTGTTCAACCTTCACTGTTTCCATCTAGCTGCTTCCTAGATGGGCAACGCTGCTGCCACCAATGACTCTGCACTATGCATAGACAGTTCCACTAAGGCTTGGTCCGCTGGTGAGTCAAAGTCAGATGCAGACTGTCAGTTCTGGAAACAGTGTCTGTAGCTTCAATCCAGGGGGTCTGGAGAAGCTGGCCACAGAGCAGCTCCCCCCCCTGTGGGAGAAGCAGACATTTTACCTGACTGCTCTGTGCAGACCGACATCTACTCCTGGATTTGATCTCTTAACACCTGGTGCACATGCACTCATCACACAATAGTGCCTGTACACTCTCTCTCTCTCTCTCTCTCTCTCTCTCTCTCTCTCTCTCTCTCTCTCTCACTCACAACCCCCCACGCCCCACCCCACACACAAACCAACAAAGCTCTGAGACCACAGGCCAGTACAGTGGTGTGCGTGTGGTAGTCCCCTCCCCATGTTTCTAGGCACTCACCCCCAAACTGTCTGCACACAGTACAACACGGATCCTCTACTATCAGATGTCCCCAAATCAATCAGGTTTGTCTTCTGACAGTCTAGCATTTGCTCATGAGGTCATGCTATTGCTGGCCACTGACTATCTCCCCAGTACCAGATGCAAAGTGTGCCTGGGTGCTCGGAGCCAATATGATCCGGCACAGCCCTCTCCAGTATCTTTTATTCTGGAGAGGGAGGGGGAGAGGAAAGGAGGGAGGGAGGGAGGGAGGAAGGGAGGGAAGAGGAGGGAGGGGGAGAGAGGGAGGGAGAGAGAGAGAGAGAGAGAGAGAGAGAGAGAGAGAGAGAGAGAGAGCGCACACGCGCACACACACACACACACACACACACACACACACACACACACACACACACGAGAGAGAGAGCACACGAGTGAGCCTTCAGGAGTCACTCTCCTGTGTGTTTCTCACCCACGTAGAGCTCTGTCCTACACTTCTCAGCAGAATTTTTTTTTCCTAAATGCCTCCTTATTCTGCGCTCTGACAGCCCAGAGATCTGAGGGAGCAGACTTTCACGTTCCATGTGTAGTGTTAATTTTATCATTACAGTTTCGGGGATGGTTTAAATGGCCCTACAAGCAAAGTCCAACAGACTTAATAAAACTTCACAGGCTTAGGATGTGGTTTGGCAGTAAAGTACCTGTCTAGAACACTCAGAGCCTTGAGCACCACACAGAAAGAAAGATTTCTTTAGCAAGATTTGAACTCATCAAGGTATGAACGTGCACAAACATGGAAACATTACAGAAAAAACTAGGGAACGTATCTCCTAAAAATATCTCAGGGCTGCAGGAAGGGCAGTAGGGTGGCGCCACTCTGCATTCCAATATAAGATGGCCACTTACATTTGATTCAATACACACACACACACACACACACACACACACACACACACACACACACTTTTATACCATAGTTTGTCTGTGACTAACATTACAGAAACTTGCAATAATCTGTATCCTATAAAACACACCACTTTACTATGTCCTGGAGATGCCTGGCTGTGCCAGCAGCAGTAGTCTGTCCTGTCCATTCTGTGATGGCGAGACAATGTCCCTGGACATTTCTAAGCAAGTCGTAGGCAGTATAAGGCTTCCCTTATACTTATATGGGATGGCCTTTTAGGGGTACAGTGGACTCTTCCCTTCCCCCTAAGTGTCCAGGGTCTGTACTGGGCATGCCCAGCCTCTCATTTACCATCACACCCCCAAACTCATCTGCCCGTGGGGGCCAGGGTACAAGACAACGGGAAAATGCAAAACAAATGAGGCACAGCAGAATCAGGCCAGCACACGACCCAGGAACTAACACCTAAGAGCATCCACAGTCTCACAGATGAGATAAGGATCTGGGCTGGAGAAACCATCAGGTCATCAGCCCAGCTGTGCTGCTGCTTACACAAAGCAAGAGCAGCGAGGCAAGAGCCTCCCTGGCTTCTCATGGGGCCACAGACAAATGCACCTGGGATCCGATGTGAACAGATCCGTTAGAACGAGAGCATATTCCTCCAGTTGCTTGATTTATGGCTTTTCCGGTTGTTTTTGACAGTTTCCTGCTTGTGAAGATTTCATTTTGCAAACTTGCTCAACTTTGTAGTCTTCCTAATGGGCTGTGCTGCACCGCATGGTGAGGTTTCCATAGGTCCAAAACACTAAGTTCTCTTTAACACTCAGAACCTCAACTCGACCAAGAATATCCAAGGAAAGCAGTAATTTCACAGACATTGGGAGTTCTCTTTTTGTAAGACAATAAATTAGAACATTATACATTTCTGGCATCTTCCCTTTCTCTGGCCTCACAGTAGCTATACACTGGGAACTGTACTTGCTGCAAGCGCCTACAAACTGTCTGCAAAGTGGAAGAAAAGCCTGGGTGAGGAGTCCACGGCAATGACTTACCCAGAATCCACCTGAAATGCAGGCCTGCTAGAAGACAGACCCTAAAAGTATCATGAAGACATGCTTCAGGACTCCAGGCTGGGAAAGGGTGTGATTGTCACCTGTCGGATGATACAACAGAGAGGGAAAAGAGACACAGTGAAGGCTGCTGGTGCTGTGAGGTGCAGGGGCTTCCCAGGGTAAGGCCTGGAGGAGGACAGCGAGACAAGCTCCATTTGCTGCTGGCAGACAGCAGCAGCGGGAAGAACCAAGGCCAAGTTTAGTTCTCAGATTAGAAGACATCTGAGAGCATGTTCTCGTCCCAGCATGGTGGAGGGAAAGCCCCAATCCACAAGCCTTCGGGTCACCCACCTTTCTCACCATTTTAAGAGGGGCCCTAAAATGCATTAAATGTTTAGTGAAAGCCAGGTGTATAGACCAGGTCACCTGTCTGACTCCCACCAGGCTCAAAGGGGGACACACCTAACCTCTCTACAAGATGATATGGGGTCCCAAGGTCTCAGTAGAGCTGGGCTCCATCCACAGCCTGGGAAAAGCCATTGAGTGACAAGAGGAAACTCTCTCTGGGTCACTGGCAGCGGCCTCAGACACAATGGCACATCAGACATCATTCCATAGAGGGTGAGGACAAGTCACCTTTGGGAGACAGAAAGGAAGCCACACCCAAGAATGCTGTAAGGACACAAAGGGCTCTGAGTCACAGGAGTTCTGCAGCAGAAAGCAGGTTGCCATATGCCAACTGGCCTTGAAGGTGTGGTGGTGACTCACTTTGGGAGACACCCAGATTTCCAATTTTTGGAGCCAAAGCCTTTGACCTGCAAGATGGAGGATGAAGGGGTGACACTCTCAGATCTTTTCAAGAAACAGCCTGGCTGCATATTGAAAAGTATGGTGGAGGCAGCAACTGCACAGTAACAGCTGCAGGCACAGGCAAGAGTGTAGGCCAGGCTGGTCTTGAAATCACAGAGATCTGCCTGCCTCTGCCTCTCTAGAGTGCTGGGATTAAAGGCGTTCACCACCGACTCCCGGCTGAAATGTTTTAACTTCTTACTTTGTCTTGAAACCAAATGTTTAAAGGAAAGAAAACAGAAACTCAACCAGTAAAAAGAAACAGTGGGTGTGCAGAATGGAGGAGATTAAGAACTGTCTGTGTCCAGCATAGACTACATTTGCAGAGTTGTCAGCCATAGACAGATAATAACTTTCACTTTATCGGTTTGGCAATAGACAGATACTAACTTCACACACTATCTGTTTGGGAAACCCACCTGGATGTTGATGGTAGAAGTTCTACAAAGTAAGCAGAATTGGATGCGCTGAACCCTTCAGCATCCTGCCATCAGCCTGGGGAAATACACCTACTCCACCCACCTACTGAGCTGAGCTCTCCCTGCACCCCCGACAGGGACCTCATCGGCTTTGGTTTCCAGTCTGCTTTCTCTGGTTCATTTCTTTCTTCCACTCCAAAATCCTCTAATTCCTTTTTTTTTTTTTTTTTTAATAACCTCTACTCCTTGCCCCAGGTTTTGTACGTCATGGACATGAAATAAAGTTAGTATCAAAGTTGCCTAAACAAACAGAATTTGGTAAGGAATAATCAGGGATAAGGCCATATTTCTGGCCTATCCTGATTCTTAAGTGTTGGCAGAACTTGAGTGATGGGTTCCAGTCTCACTTGTAAAACCAGAGGGCATTTATTATAAGAAATGTGTTCCCAAGTGAAAAGACCAGCACAGCATGAGTTCAGGCAAAGCACCCAAAGCCCTCCCTATCTGTGCTGATGGGATGAGGCAAAAGCATTAGAGTGCATGCAGTTAGGCACGAAGCATGGGTGCAGAATGTCCTCGGGTGAAGCTCTGCACACACAGCCTTCGCTCCTGCTGTGTGGTTTGGGTTATTTAGTGCTTTATAAGTGATGATTGTTGTACCCTGTATTGTATCTTCATATAGCCAGAAACGACAGCTTGTGTTTCCTTGGCATTTTCCAGCTGCTTTTGACAGAGGGCTTTGTGTACAACAAACTCAAGACAATGTACTGGGTAGCTGGCTGACTTGAGTTTTCTTCCTTACTCACTGCTGAAGAATAGGTAATTTTTTTTTCCTGTGTGTTTTTCTGTGAATATGTAGCCTAGAACATATAAATCCAGGGGTTTGTGAGAGAAAACCACAACAGAGATGAAATTTTCCAGCAGTGGGGCTTCAAGAAAGCTCCTGTGCTCTTCAGTCACCCTCCCTTAGTAGGGCCAAGAGTCTCTCACCTCATCACGTGGAGCTAGGGATGTCCATGTCTCAGTCAGCTCAGGAGACACGGAGTCTCTACATTTCAAACGTCCTAAGCACAGACTAGAGAGGACACCGGAAAAACACTTCATGTATAACATCTTATTCTGTCTTTTGTCTACTCATGGAGAGGTCAGAAACTGATGTTCTTAATGTTACAGACCAGTAAAATTAAGTTCAAAGCCAAGTACCAACTGTGGAAAGTGACCCATAGTAAGACACTTTTACAGCAAAATCTGAAAAGGGAGGGGGGAATGACAACAAAAAAGCAGGTCATTCTGAAGAAAAAAGATGAAACCAAATAAAGAAATACCAGCAGAGGTTAGGTTTAAGGACAGATTTGCAACCACACAACTATGACCCAGTATGGTCACTATAACCCTTCTCAGAAAGGTGACACCAGAATGAGCTTCCAAAAAATGACAAGAAAGAGAAGTTACCGAGAGTGACCTTAGGGTGTGAGGGTGAAGGAGATGCCACCGAGAGCGAAGGTATACTCCCCTGCCCCTGCTGACAATGACGGAGAGTGGGCTGTGTGCACCTACAAATCTGAAATGAAAACAGCTTGCTCACCGCCTCCTATTTACTTGGATGTTAAAGGATATTTCAAGTCACATGATAAGTGGTAAAGGAACAGAAATTGGTGTCTAATTTCCAACTTTCTCTTTTCATAGAATCAATACGAAAGCAGATACAAGGGTATTTATAAAAAGTAACCAGAGAACCAAACCAGACATTGCTCCAAATTACCCCCAAATGACAAAGCCAATTCATACAAAACCAAACCAAGTTTTTATCACCTGGTGTCTGTGGGTCAAAATGGCCATTTAAATAAAGGGATTCTCAGAGGGAAACAAAAGCCATGTGACAAACCCAAGAACCACTCTCAGGTCCAGTGTCAAGTCTTCCTACCTCCAAGCCCTTTCTAGAAGACACCAAAGAAACCACCTCTAGGAAAGCCAGGAAGTCCTGACCAGCGTATTTCCACAGATATTGTTCAGTAAAGAACAAAATAAGTAGCATGGTTTAACAAAAGGGTAACAGTTTCTTGCCCCCTCTGCCATGGGTTTCTCTGTGTAGCTCTGGCTGTCATGGAACTTGCTCTGTAGACCAGGGTGGCCTCACACCCACAGACATTTGCCTGCCTCTGCCTTCCAAGTGCTGGGATTGAAGGTGTGTGCCGCCACTGCCCAGCTAGATAAAAGTTTTTTAAAGAGTTGCAGCATCAAGGTATGATTGTAAAAAGTGAATACCATTTGTGGGCTGCTTCATCATCTAATCACAATTGCACAAACACTTGTGGGGCCACCTGTGGTCATGTCTTGAGTGCCAGGGATTCAGGGATGAATACAGATCAGACACACACTGCCTGGCTTCCGGGCTGAACACATTCAAGTGTCCGCCTGCTGCAACACATGATTAATGGAAACAATGACAGGTCCTAACCCAAGGTGACACCAGTAGGTGCTACTAAAAATAACACATCTTATTAGTGCTGTATGAGCCTGGGCACAAAACAGC
Organism: Cricetulus griseus; assembly: GCF_003668045.3. NCBI lineage: Eukaryota > Metazoa > Chordata > Mammalia > Rodentia > Cricetidae > Cricetulus > Cricetulus griseus. Next base: position 280,820,495 of record NC_048596.1, on the reverse strand, counting down.
TGCTCATTAAAATGCCTAAGATTAGAGCGACTGCCAATGAAAGCATTCTGTCACAGGAATGAAATTAATGCTGCCTATAAACGTAACTAAAAGCCACAAAAAAAAAGTTCCTCTCCCACCTCCCTTTTCCAGCCCAAGTCTTATGCTTTATATGAAAATAGCTTTCATCTTTCTCGGCATGGAGCAATTGGTAGTGGTGGCTGGCATCAAACACACTAAAATCAACACAAGGGTAATTATCTGTGCTCTTTCAAGTGTTTTCAAAATACATGCTGGTTGAGACTTCCTTCCTTTACAAATGTGCACTTTGTGCTGGTGGTCAAGGACTAATACAAATTTAAGGTGCAGCCCAAACGCTATTTTCTGTAGCGATTATTTGACTTGCTCACGCAGGGTGTCCGACAGTGTGCACTGTCTTACTGTCACGCCGCTGGTTGTGACAGGCTCTAATGGGACATTTACATCAGCTTTTATGTGTGAAGCACTGGGGCCTGTGCTAGACGCATGGCAAGTGTTAGCTATTGATGAGTTAATGGTTCCATTCAGAGAGTCTCTGAGTACATGGTGCATGGGGATGAGTGGTGACTGTGTGCTACACAATAAGTGTTGAGGGCAGGCTGGTCATTGTTTTAATTTTCCTGCTAACCAGCTTACAGCTGGCAGGGGTTTTACTATACACAGAATTGTCAGTATCTTTTCCTAGTTTTAAATTGCAGGTTCTTAAAAAGAATCAATCAATCTATGGAACGGATGAGAATTTAACTGCATAAAATACACAAGTCAAACTGTCTTCCTTAGGCTACCAAAATATAGTTCATCAGCAATTTTCTCTTGGTTCGGCGTAAAGTAAGCAAAAGAAAAATGTCAAGAATCTTGCACAATCTGATCTGACTTGAGACCTGGATATGGGATATTCAGTAATGTATTTGTTAAGGGTTTCTAAGAAACAGAAGGGCAGGAGGCCCTGCAGAGACAACACTCAGGTACACGGGAGCACCTCAGCATCTCTACAACAAAATGTGCTGCATGCAAACACCTCTGTCTGCTCGATTTCTTCATGACAACTTCTCAGAAATTACTCTGCCTCTCATCACTCATGTAAGTCCTTATCCCAAGGCACAGACGGTACATGGGACACAAAGCCACTCACTGTGGAGGTGAAGAAGGGCGGGCTGGTGAGTCATTAGAGAACCCAGAACGCTTTTCTATGGAAATCAAGAATCAATGAAGCTATTGTATGAGACCATGGTTCCACAAGTGTGGACTAGTTATGGGTTTTCTCAGAGCAATCATATTCTCAAAAAGCGGCATGGGCACCGAGCCTAGGGAATGCCAGGGGAGCCTTGCCTCAGGTATAAGAGTAGCTGCCCAAACCCACCAGGTTTCTGAGTGCAGGGAGTGGCTACCAGTTAATGGGGAGGGTACTTGGTTGCATGCTCCAAGTTCACACTGGCAGGTTCACTGGTTTGACCTTTGAGGGCTCCAAATGAAGCCTAATGGGCTCCACTGCCTCTGTGGGTCCAAGAGAAAGCAACTTTTTTTTTTTTTAACAATTTAAATATTGGTTTCCAGAATTACAACTGAATATAAAAGACTTTTTGTCACAAAAGACCAACACAGTGGTAAAACATTTAAGCCTGAACCACCTACCTTTAAAACATCCAGAGTGTTATTACAGCAGGACTGAGCAAGAGTACATAGTGCACCCCAAAAGGAGTAAACGGCATTGAAAATGCAGACACCCTCTGGGTTCGCATAGATTTAAAAATCGATATGAATTATCCCAACAGAGACTACCAGGGATGGTGCGACTCAGAGTCAAGCGTGTAACAAGAAAAATGATGTAGAAGCAGAGGGAAAGTGTTCCAAACCTCGGGATTTTATCAGAGGACACTCAGAGCTGACAGCCTGATTGATGTCACTGACCGGGGACACCTCAAAGCCTATGTCTCGGGCTCTCCGTTTCAGCTGCTACATTTAACTCTGGACTTTCAACTCTAAGTTCCAGCAAACTGTGAGTTCCTAAGTTTTGTTTTCCAGGTTCTGGCGAGAGTGTATGTCGGCTCCCTGAGACAGTTAAAACTCAGAAAGGCCGCTGTCTCACCCTGGATGCCCGCCTCACACACACCACATGGGAGATGGCTTTCTGAGTCACCCTGAAGGCCAGAGAGGGAGCCTAGGGATACACATACACACACACACACACACACACACACAAACAAAGGCTGTAAATGGAGACGGCAAGAGCCATTTTCTGTAAGTTATCAGACACATGGAAAACCGAGGAGGTGGATTCTTTTGACTCTAACAATAGAATTTTTCTTCCTTTAAGGAATGCCAAGTCCCTGCAAATGCATTTTCTTTAAAATACACTATTTTATAAGTTGCTGCTGCATTGGATATTTTAATTCTTAGAATAATGATGTTATCTAAACTTTATTCATATGTATACACCTTAAAATATCATCCATTATTCTCTAATGGTGACACATAACTTGTGTTCAATCTTCCAGTCAAAAAGTTAATGTGTTCTTCTAAAGTCAACAGATCACAGAGAAAAAGCTATTATTATTATTTTTTAAACATGCATGCTATTGAAATCACAACTCTAACGAGTCCCACAGAGCTGTCCTCTGTGGGCCACTCATGTTCTTGCCTTTTGGTTACAGAATTTATTCAAACTAAATAATAGGCATTTGAAACAACAGAAAAAGGAAAAATCAGAGTGAATGGAGAAACATTCTAGGAGCCAGAGAGAGAAAACAGCCAAGTGAGGGAATTCAGTCATAGCCGTGGACAGACAGATACCGAGCCTGGACATGAACATCCCAAGAAGATTTGGAGGGGAGAAGACCGTCAATCAGGAAGGTAAATAAAATCCTTAAAGATGGCTCTCTGGCAAGCAGGAATGGCCAGAAAGAGAAGCTTACAAGAGGCCAGGAGAGGCCAGGGTAGGGGGGCCTCCTAATCACTTATCTGGTGGCACAGTCACTTAATTTACTCTGTTTTCTTGTTCATAGCCGAGCACAGTGGACTGTGCTGCTTTTCTGGCTGAAACTCTCAGCTAATATTTCAAGTTCCGTCGGACTGTGCCCACCATTTAATGCCTGGGACAGTTTCTTTAAGGGGACAACAAATGTGCCCTGGTCCACACAGCTCCGAGCCTGGCCTGCTGCCATGACTGTTTTCCTTTCTCAAGACAGCCAGGAGGTTCTGTTTTTCACCAGGCAGTAAAAGCTGCGTCCGCCTATGGAAGGAAAACATTCCAGTTCTAATGTAGTTAGCACAGGCCACTTAGCCAAAGCCACTCAGATCTAGCACACAGACCATTTGACCAAATCTGCCTAGTCCAGTCTAGTCTAGTCTAATCCAGATGAACTGAGAGAGGCCTGAAGGTGGAGGACACTTGAGGAGTGGAAGATAGGAAGGAGGACACCTGGTCAGCAGGAGAGAGGGCAATGACAAAGAAGAGCAGACAACAGCTGGGTCTACAACATATGCACCTGACATGCACACTCAGTTTAGTCTTGCCGAACTAGTGAAAGCAGAAACACCCACAGAGGGCCCAGAAAGGGCACAAGTTAACTTGCCTGTGGACCAACAGACATTTTGAATTTTGTTTTCATTTGTATTTTAAGACAGGGTCTCTTTACATGGCCCTGGCTGTTCTGGAACTATATAGACCAGGCTGGCCTTGAACTCAGAAAGATATGCATGCATAGCCTTGCCTCTTGAGTGCTAGGATTTAAGGCATGAGTCATCAAGCCAGATTCAGCAGACTTTTTTTTTAAAATAACATCAGAATCAACAGTGAGTGATCTGCTGAGGTCCCCACCAGCAACAGCTCAAGTCCTGGCACTGGACTTATACTGAACACTCACCCAGAGTGTCACCTACATTGTAGAATTAGGGGGCACATATCCCCTAGATCCCTGTGCCCTTCAGATCCTGCCCTAATGTTCTGGGTCATAGATCTCACCGCTCACGTGGCCCGTCAAATTCCCTGCCTTATCTTGTCAAGCATGGAACTTCTCCCCGGTGTAATAGAAGAAAAGCCCTTGGAAGTGGGGACAGCAACACAAACACACGGCCACCAGATGCACCCAGTACCCTTGTACTCCTGGAGAGGAGGCCATCCAATCCACCTTTGAGCTCTTTAAAACCACTACCTGCATTGTCTAGGAAGAAAGCCAGAGGCGCACTGTCCAGTAGGCCTAACAGGACACAGTGGAGGGCTGGGTGGGGGAAGGGCTGCCACTGTACAGGGAGGTGGGTGCCTCAGTTGCTCCCACCTCCCCACTTCTCAGACACAGTTACTGCTTCAGATGTTGGTCAAGGCAACGCCAAGTCCTCAGTAATAGCTTCTCCTTGTTCTGTGTTCTTGTTTAATGATTATTCCTACAAACATCTGTTCAAGTGCTAGACACAAACTAATGCTCTTCATTCTTTAGGTATTTTTATGATCTCCTTCATCAGTCATAAACCTTTTACAGTTACTTAAATTGTGAGAGTTCCAAGACCATACGTAGCCTGCCATAGCATGCTGAGGTACAAACAATCCCAAATCCTTCTGTTTAAAAGGAGTATTTTCTTACCACTGTTCAACAGAGTTGACACACACACACACACACACACACACACACACACACACACACCTCTCTCTTTACAAGGCTGGGGGTGGGGTGGGGGTGGGGGCGCTTCTCACACACTCCAGGCCTCTTGCACGTCAGCATCAATATGACGAGTTAGTTCTTTTGCCAGGTCTCCTCTGGATGGCCCTGAGTGCCCCCAAGTGCACCCTGAACCTCCACATGTTCACACTGCGGGCTTCATGCACGGTCTCAGACGCCTCGATGCCCATACTAAGGCAACACATCACAGAAGCTGGCAGCATCGCTATCGGCAAGAATTTGGCTTCCGAACCCAGTGATTCATCACCCATCCCGGCAGAACAACACACCACCGCTATTTTAGTCCCTTGGTGCTATTGCCACCACCACCCCCAAGTGCAAAAGTCTATTTAAGCAGAGACTGGCAAACCAAAACATGCCATTAACGTTTACCCCCTCTTTTTGGTAAGAAAGGGGGCTAACAGGCTACTCACCTGATTTCAAAATATTTATCACACAGATGAATCAAGTTTCAACCTCACGCATTCACAAGGGGGAAGCAGGGAGCAAGGTTTACAAACTAACTGTTAAAATCCTAAATTCGGGAAGGGATACATCCACTTGCTGGGCGGAAAGGAAGGTCTTTGGTCCTGACATTTCTGAAGTTCCCACTTCTCACACTGCCCCTCCCCATTTCCCACAGGGTTCCGGTAGGGGTTTGGCTGCTGCGTGGGTGGTGTACCGTTCGTTGCCCGTGCGGGTCTGCGGGAAGCAGCTTTCGGTTCTTAGGGGCGCCGCTGCAGTGTGAGGAGCACCCGACAGGCCCCCATCCCGGTCACGGCGGACACCACTGGTTACCAGAAGCCGTTCTTGTTGAGAATTTAACGCAAACTCCCCAGACGCTGTTCTAGTGGCAGGGACTGAATCCTGGGCACCAGGCAGCACACAGGAGCCCCTCCCAGCAGCGCCCTCCTCCAGGGCCCCTACCTTTTCAAAGGCGGCTTCTCGCTTCCCTCGTTTGCGTTTTCCGGGTCTGCGGTTCACTCGAATCCATTTCGCCACCTGAAGTCAAAACCCAACAGCATTTCAAGAAGGCCGGGGTGCGGGCATCCGTCTCACCTGGAGAGCCCTCCCTGCACAGCTGCCACCTCTGCCCGCCTCACTCACCTCTGCACCCACTCGTCGTGCCAGCCCACTCGGCGCGCAGTCCTCGGCCTCGCGCTCCTCCCGCAGCGCCTGCGGGGAGAGCGAGTCAAGTTCACGGAGCCCAGCGCCACGAGCGAGCGCGACACCTCAGACGGACAGACGGGCGGGCGGGCGGCGAGCGGGCGGGCGCGGGGCGGGGCCTGCCTTAAAGGTGTAGGCTCCCAGGTCCCGGCTGTTATTGTTCTCGAAAAGCACTCGCGGCCCGGGCCTGCGCCCCCACGTGCCTCTCCCCACCCATCCATCCATCCACCCCCGCCCTCCCCCAACACACACCTCCCGGTCCAGTCTGAGGCTGGGGCTGAGGCGTGCAGGGACCCTGAGCCGGTTCCGAGGGGAAGCCACTTTCCTGCCAGCACCTCCAAGGTGGCAGGTGACCTGGGGAGTCCCCTGTGCGTGCCTCGCCATGGACCTGCACAGCCGAGGATGGGGGTGGGGGGCGGCCCTGCTCCACAGCCAAGGATGGACTCGCCCCATTTTCCTCTGTCCGCGTCCGCCAGGCCCGGGGAAAGGCTGCTGCCGGTGCTGGCTGACTCTGACCGCCCTTTAACTTTATCGCGTTTCTTTAAAAGAAAGTCTGTCGGGCCCTCTTTATTGCTACTCCATCCTTCTTTCAAGATCAAAAGGTTTAGATCAAAGCCAAGATCAAACTCGGGCCTTTAAATAGAAGCAACTTTGCCACGGAGTACTTTACACAAAGAGGAGCTGCTTAATGAGACATCAGAGTGGAAAACTTTATTGTACTCTCCATTCCCAAGCACAGCCGGACCCTCATGTGGCCACTAAAGATGCCTGTGTCCTAAAATAAACAACAGGCCTGCTCGAGTGGGGGATTCTTAGCAGTGTTTTTCTTTCTAGAGACGCAAACTAAACCAAAACCTAACTCTAGGATGTAAGTAGATACAGCCAGTTTTGTACCTCATTATCCAGGTGCTAAAAATGTATATTATTTGTTAAGTGTCTTAAACATATTAACTGACTGTATAGAAATATCCATCTGTCACTTCCAAGTTTATCCCGCTTTAAGAGGAAAGCATAGAAATGATTAATGCTGTGGAAGGCCTGGAGGCACGCATACGCATAAACATAAATTATCAACATCATTGCGTTATGCAGCTCTACTTAATTTCAAACAGAAAGAGAACTTTGAACTACTCAAGCTTCATGCTACTCATAATTCCAGAGTCGATGTGTATTCACCCTGGCAGATACTGCCTTTATTCAGTTATTCCCCTTGGGTGTTTACCACCCTCAGGAACACTAACATGAAAAACCCAATGCAAAGGGTTTATTAATAGGAAGAAAGATAACTACTACAAACTAAATTTACACAGACATCTACCAGAACCTGTTACGGCTGGATAGTATTTAAAGGTTTTTATTTCCTGCCTTCTAATTTTCATTTGATTGTAATCTCAAACACACATGTGAGATTGCTCTCAATTCCATGACCCCCCAGAACCACTGGTAATATGTTGGGAACAGGGATCTGGAACTCTGGCCCCACCTATACAGTATTTCCCATTCAGGCCCAGCACAGGGCTCTTGACTCCGCCAAACTTCCAAAGCTGAGTTGCAGTCTGCAGGCCTTCCAACATGTTCCTTATCCACAATCCCTTCCACAGAGGTGCCATGAGGGCCTTTCCAAAGGAAACTACTATTCCATGGCCTTGCTCTACTGAAAACACATCGCCCATCTCTGGCTCTTATCCTAAGTATCGTGACTGAAAGGTCTCTTCTCACTCTCAAGTTCAAATTCTATACCCCCAGGATTCTAACGGCACCCCGCCCCGTTGGCCTCCTCCATTCCTCGTCACTGAGACCTCATTTGTAGAGAGTTAAATCTTCAGGTCTTCAGCTTGCCCATCATCCTACTGCTACTGCTGTAGATTTTATAAAATGCACTACATTTCTTACGTCTGAAGAGCCAGTGCTAAGGCTTCCATTAAAGCCCACATCCTACATTAGGCTCACTCAGTTTGGTGCAATTTTTACAGCTATTCACTTTTAATTTATCATGTAGGTATGTGTGTGTGTGGGGGGGTATGGGTGTGTCCCGGCCATGCCATGTATGTGGAGGTCAGAGGTCAATCTGTGCAAGCCAGGTCTCTCCTATCTTGTGGGATAGAGATAAATTCAGGAGGTCAACCTCGGCAGCAATCACCTTCACCCACTAAGCCATCTTGCCACCCTATTGTTTATTTACTTTTACTGTTAACTGATTGAATGTCTTAACCTCCCTAACCACATGTTAAGCTCCTGGAAGGGCAACATGCTCCTGTCTTTATTCTTGATTTTTGTCTAGTCACTAAAATACTGCCCAACACACAACCATTACTCAATGTTTTAGAAGTGAAGGAGAACTGGACAGCTCGGTGGATTAAGGCACTTAGTTCAATCCCCAGCATCTATGTGGTGGGAGGGGAGAGAACGGACACCCAAAGGTTTTCCTCTGGCCTTCACACTCCTTCCGTGACATCTGTGCCAACACACATCCACATGCTAAGTAAATACATAGACAAATGTAATAAAACTTTATTTAAAGCGAACAGAAGTGGACGGGGCAAAGGATCGCATGGTGCACAGTTCAAGGCGGGGGGGGGGGGAATCCTATGGTGATTATGTTTCTAACTCCAATTTCTTTAACTACTAGACTATCACCATTTATGAGAAGCACCACATTGTGCATTTGAATAAAAAAAAAGAACACAGTTCTAAAATGACTTAAAGAATAAAAACAGAAACGAAGGGTCCCTATATATCAATAATTTAAATTACGTCTCAAAATCATGTTTGGTGGCTGAATTTAACCCAGAATGAAAAATGTAACACTAGAAAGACTAATTCTTATTGTTCAGTACAACCTGAACACATTTCTATGTTGTTTACCTAAATCCCTCCTTGCTTATGAATTATTACAAATGTCAGTAGACTGTGGAGAAACCTTTTAAAGCAGTGAAATTTTGCAGTCAGGGATGGACAGTCTAGCATCTTCCAGAGTGGCAAAAGTACTTTCAAGGTATCCTTTAAAAATGGGCAGTTTTATGCTTGAATTATATCTTTTTAAATGCCTCAGCTAGTTGACAGGCACATTTGTAAAGGAAGTTTTTCAAAAAACGACGACAACAACAACAAAAAACAAAAAACAAAAAATCCCTTTTTGTCAAAGCAGTTCATAGAAGTCAAAGGCAATTTCAGAGTCCAAGGAAATGCCTTTGCTTCCAAACAAAAGCTCTGCTCAACACAGACACTGGAGATTATTTTCAGAGAGAACGTCTTTTTTGGTTTTCTTTTTCAATCGTGTGTGTGTGTGTGTGTGTGTGTGTGTGTGTGTGTGTGTGTGTGTTTGTGTGTGTGTGTGTGTTTGTGTGTGTGTGTGTGTGTGTAAGAGGAAGTTATTCTTCTCACAGGAAAAGCCAGTGAGTGATGCCAATCTCGTATTAATAGGGGTGGGTGCTGTCTTCTACTTGGTGAATGAAGCATAGCACAGAGGAATGAGGAGAGTCCACAGGAAACCCTGTAGGGCAAACATGGGGAGCCCTTTAATTATTCCGACAGACAGCAAATTACACTCCCCTGGGCGAAGCCAAGGGAGACCCATCTGCAGAGAGAAGCCAAGGACTCTGGCTCCCAAGCAAGTCAAGGGCTCTGTGACTAACATACACCAGGCCTGGTGGCCCGCTGGAGAGGCTGTGAACCAGTCTGAGCAGCAAATGAGCCAACAAAACAAAACAGCAGGAGGTACCTTTAGGATAAACAGCGGGAACAAGTTAGGATTAAGAGCTAACTGACAAAATGTTACTGCTTTAAATTTTGCATGAATATAACATACCTCATGCCCTGCTTTCTCTGAGTTTAGAACTGTACGTAACTTGTGTGTTGTTGTCTGTTGAATCAGTGTTATGATGAAGGCCCTAGTTTCTCTCTGAGGGGAACTTAAGACCTGTTAGGTGAGTGTAATCCCACAGTATAATGTTCAGAAGAGGAGTGTGGCTCATACCAGATGGCCCACTAAGGCCACTGCTCCCTGCCTAGACTTCTATTTTCCCATCTGTAAGTGTAGCCCTGAACTCATCAGTGTTGCCTAGAAATCTTTGCAGAGGCCAACAAAAGTGGACAACGTGTAAGGTGCTGTTTGTCTCCCTGCCTCTCCACATACTGAGGACTGAGCTTTGGCACTGTGGACCCTAAGCAAGGACTCCAGTACTTGGGATTTACTCTTTGCCCCAAGCCTTGTAATTCTTGCAATCCTCTCTGATATGGTAACTAATAATGTTGCTACTAAAAGATGGATGGATGGATGGATGGATGGATGGATGGATGTTTAGAGGACAGATAAGTGGATTGCACCTACGGCACATACTTCCCAGATATTCTTGGACTACTGATGCTTGAACTCCCCCACAGTACATTCTTAGGTTCAGCCAGATCTCCATGAGGCTGGCCATAGACTTCATCTCCCTGTGCTCCAGGAATGACCTCTTACCAAACAGGTCTGGTGGAATGGAGGGCAAGAGAAGAGGCCTCACACGTTTCTCTGTTGCTGTGCTTACCCGACAGAGGGTTATTACCTTTGTCCGTTGTACTTCTCTATGGTATCAATGTCTGGAATGGTCAGCCTAGGCTCCTGGTTTGTTCTCAACTTTCTGATCTTCCCCAAACTTAGAGCTTTGCCCCCCACCCCCACTCCCAGCCCCCTTAGCCAGGACTCAGGAATCCCAGGGACAGTTTTCTGAATGTTAACTGTGTTCCTCGCCCATCTTCCTGCCAAGTTCTGCTGTGTTTATCTGCTTTGGAAACTGCCTTAACTCCATTTGGGGCATGAGAGGTATTTATAAAGTATTGGGATTTTATTTTTCCCCTTTAGTTTCCATTTCTCCTTGGTGGGCTGGAAAAATGCCATGTTTCCAGCATTTCTCTCCATTAACACGGCACTTGGAAGCTACATGTAAAGCTAAGGCTATGTGACAATGACTCTATTCCTTACAAAGGTCAAAGAAAATACTAGGAAACACCATTAGTAAAGGTAATGATACATATGCAGTATGCGGGTGTCACAAAAATGCTGACTGGACCCAATGTCCTTTCTTAATGGTACCAAGAGCCAGCAGGGAGGATGTACACTAGATACAGGGTTAGGTTATTAACCTGACAAACATGATGGAGACCCTACTACAAAAGAGAATACGAGATGCAATCAACAAAGAGGAGCAGGACACCACACTGATTTCAGGACCCTTCTTGAGGAAGTGCAGAAACATGGTATGTTGTTAGGAACACTTGGACAGCCTGTCTGTCTGTCTGTCAGGGTTTGGATCCATATCAGCTGTGTGGCATCTGTCAGCCATCTTTCTCACGGAGGTCAGTAATCCAATGCCACATGCTGGGTACTTAAGACAGGAAGTACTTGTTACTCATCAGGGTGTAACTATCAGAATTAAGAAGCAGGGCAGCTACTAGAACCCAAAGGATCGGGCCTTAAGACTGAAGCACCAGCTTCAGAGACCACAGAGCCTTGTAACCGGTAGTAACTGGTAGAAAACCAGAACAGCCCAGTTCCAACAGAAGTGGTTTTGGAAACACTGGACACCCACGGTCCTCTGCCTGTGCCTCACAAGGTCCCAGCTTAAGAATGTAGACACCAGGTCTCAGGTAATTCCAGTGCCTTTATCACTTCATGTGGCCTGGCCCTTAGGTCTTGACTGGAACCAAGGGGGCATCCACTGTGACAGGGTCACTTTAAAAACCTTGTTTATTATACGGATCCAATTAACCCCAGGTCAAAACACGGACCGAAAAATATAATGCAGCCCTACGATGTGTGTTGGAAGAGACATCGTCATATACTCTTCACCACGAGTGAAGCTGAAGCCTCTTAATGTGCGAATGAATATGTGTATACAGACAGGCATGCGTGTGTGCACCTCCAGGGGGGGGCTAGAGGTCAACTCCGGGTGTTGCTCCATGGGAGACGTTCACTTTAGCTTTTGAGACAGGGTCTCTCATTGGGCTGGAGCTGCACAAGGCAGCCACAGGCTGGCTGACCAAAGACCTGCCTGCCTTGTCTCCACAGCGCTGGGCTTTGTTACAAGTGCTGTGTGGATCAAACGTAGGTCTTCACGTCTCCACGGCAAATGTTTTATTGTCTATGCCATCTCCCTAACCCCTGACTGTCATTCTTTATGTGACCTTGACATTCACTCACAGACACTGTAATCTTAACAAGTGGTCATGGGTGAAATACAAAATTACATACAGGGGCTTTCCACCTACAGCTCCCACCTGCAGATGCTCTTTGATGAGATGAGAGAGAGAGAGAGAGAGAGAGAGAGAGAGAGGAGAGAGAGAGAGAGAGAGAGGACGTGTATGTGTGTGGGTATGTATCTCAGGATGGATCTGTGTGTCAGCGTGTTTATGTAGTGTGCTTGGAGCATATTGATATGTGAGAGCAGGTGTATTGGGGTGGGAATGTTACAAATCACAACATATAGTTGACCACTAAGATCATCTTTTTTGTTTGTTTGTTTTTTCGAGACAGGGTTTCTCTGTGGCTTTGGAGGCTGTCCAGGAACTAGCTATTGTAGACCAGACTGGTCTCAACTCACAGAGATCCTCCTGCCTCTGCCTCCTGAGTGCTGGGAATAAAGGCGTGCGTCACCAATGCCCGGTTATCACTAAGATCATCTTAAGCACCTCTTTTTTAGTGATCCCAATGTGCCAGCAGTGCTGAGAACCACTGAATTGTGTGGTTTTAATAATGCCCCATAGCTAATAGCTTCCAAAAATATTATAGATGTTTGGAAGGAATCCAACTTTGAAAGCCAATAAAACAGAGAGTGACCACATATCATGCTTTATGACAGCGAGTTCCCATGGGCAGAAGAAGGGGACATGGTGATGAGGAGGTGGCTGATGGGCTGATACATGGAGCATTTCCCATAGCTTGCATTTAGGAATAAACTCAGCATGCATTAAGCATACATACAAAAAGACCTAAAACAAGTACAAGATTTCCATGGTCCTTCCATGCAGAAGCAAGGAGTCCTTTTGAGATTCATGGTGAATACAATTCTGGGTCCTGCACAAAGACCTTAACATTTGTCTTTGGGTAGCCTGGTTTAATGCTGGCCTATGGCGCTGCCCACAGAATGCCGCATTCCTCATGCTCTGATTACAGAGTTAGTTTAGAATCAGGGGGGAAGTCTGTGCCAATGGAAAAGATCCTTCAGTGTGTTCAAAGGGACTGCTCCATTAAATAGTAGCTAATGCTGGCTGACTTCCTTGAGTTGTGGGCAATCTGCTCTGACCAAACGGATTCCCTTGCCCTTGCTTAGGAAGCGCACACCACACACACACACACACACACACTCTGGGAGAATTAATGACAAACATCTCCCCAAAGGCACAGACACACATATACAATCTGTTGGTATTTTGCTAGCTGGAAAGCCAACAGCACATGCAGATAGCTGCCCACCACTTCCTGGCGTGTGATATGATATGGTACCGTATGATATACAGTATGATATACAGTGTGGATGTATGGCTGAGCCACTGCTCCATGTACCCCTGGAGAAGGGGCTGCCTGGGGAGTCTATGGCCCCCCCAAATCTCTTCTTTAATACAACTTGCCCACTCAGACTAGATCACCTGCCACCAGACCTCCAAAAGGAAGCGAAATAAGTCACAAAAAGCAAACAGAAGACTAGGCCTGAATCATCTCTATTAACAAGTATTATAAAAATCTCCCTCACACACAGAGGAATGTAAAATCTACCACCTTTGGAGACTAGAGTTGCCGACTCTAATATAAATAATTATGGCAGAAAGCCAGTTCAGGGTGTTTGTTCACCAAGCAGTTAGCTCCATAGAAGGGGGTACTCTGAGGAAACGATGCAAGGCCCTGTACTGATTCGTTACTGGTCCTTCTTCCTGAGATGTTCCTGCAGTAGTAGATTAAATCAATGTTTAATGCGCCCCAGGACCAGTTGTGTCCATATTAGGAAAGCCAAAGCTCACGTCTCCCCTGGTGAAAAAGGACCTGTCCGCCCTCCCTCTGCTTCCCCCCACTGTGTGTGAGGTGGGAGAGTGGGTGCAGGGAATGTGAACTTGATCCCACACTGACCAGCCAAGCAGCAAGACCTCATTGTTCTCTAGATACCAAACATAACTGCTCTCTGAGAGGGATCAACCCAGCCATACTACACATAGCCCAGCTCCCATGCTCAGGAGGGAGAGAGCATGAGGAAGCTGCACCCATGAGAGCAACAGCAAGTAAGAGCCTCAGACTGTATTAAAGCTAACAGTCTCCTAGGACCCTCCCCTTCTCTAGTGGCCCATGGAACCCAAGGCTTCATGTGTGCTGAGCAAATGAATTACCCTGCCACCAAGCTCTGCCTTGCTCTGCTGGTGTGGGTTTTAACCTATTATACAAATGCTGTGGTCTGTTTTAGCTTTGCTTCTTATCTTCTTTGCCTTGCTGTCTGTGGTTTAAAGTCACCAGAAAACAGGCTAGCACCACCATCTAAGCTGTTGCTGTTTTTGGATGCTGTCCTGTGAATTTGGCTTCGCTGTCTGGGGATGAAACCCAGGTGTAATGGGGAGGTACCCCTGAGGACCGAGACTGAGGCACCCTGTCTTCTCATGTTGAACACTCACGTCACACAACCTGAGCCTGTTACGGGCACACACTTTACTGAGGGTAAAATGAGATGGGGCCAAGCAGACAGAACAGTGATCTTTAATTCCTCCACCCCCTCCACCCCTACCTTTTTCCCAGAGACAAAAGCCTGTCTGGTATTTTGAACCAAAGTAAACTTTCAAAGGCCTCAAAAATAACTGGGTTGTGACATCATAATAAAAAAGCCTGACCTGACAACCACAGGAACTTAGTGTCCTTGGACAGAGCCTGTAGAGATATGGCCCATCTGAGCCACTGCAAACAAGCACCTGTCCCTTCCAATGATGAGTGGCAGATAGGAGGAAGCGAGTTTTCTTTCTCATATCCCTTATTACAAAGGAGAACCAGTAATTCCATTACTAGCCCCTTCTCGTATAAAACAATGGACCATCTATTGTTATGGGGAATATGGAGAAACAAAGCCAGATGTGGTGGTCACATCTGTAATCTCAGCATTTATAACATAGAGTCAGGAGAATCTGGAGTTCAAGGTCGGCTTGGGATGCATAGTAATACTCTGTGTCAAAACAAAGAAACAAAGACCAGATAGTGAGGTGTGATGCTCTCTGAATGAATGTATCAGATCCACCTGTCTCAGCTGTGGAAACATCAGAAGCCCAATCACTAGTTAACAACGCTTCCAAGTTAGACAGATTCAGTTTCCGAATCTATAAAAAGGGCGCAAAGATGTTTGGTTTGCAGACTTCTGGGTGGAAGTACATCGTTACCATGCAAGTTGTACCTAGCAGAGCCTCTTCAATGAAACAGTGAGTGGCTTTGCTTTCATCCTGGGTGTGCTGGTATGCAGAATGGGGAAAGGGAAAGAATTAAGTTGGATTTTAAAAGGGAAATACAGTTCTTAGGGAGATGGCTCCATGGGTGAAAATCCATGCTTTGAAAGTATGAGGACTTTAATTTGGATCCCATGAACCCATAAAAACAGAACTATGAACCCAGAACTGGGCCGCAGAGACAAGAAAAATCCCAGGGGCCTGATACCCAGCCACTCTAGTAACCAGTGAACTCCAGGTTTAGTGAGAGACTCCAACCCCAAAAATGTGGGGGGGGGGTAGAGAGAAGGCTCAGTAGTTATGAGTTCTTTCTGTTATTCTAGAGGATCCGAGTTCAGTCTCCAGCACCAACTTCTAGTGGCTCACAACCTCCTGTAACTCCAGCTCTAGGGGATCAGGTGTGTTCTTCTGGTTTCTTTGGCTGTGCACACACTTGTGATATTCACACACAAAGACATATGATTAAAAGAAAATCTTAATAAGTAAGGTGGAAAGTGACAGAGGAAGATGCGTACACTGGAGATTTAAAAACTACATTCAGATAGTGGACAACTATATATTCTTGGGTTTGCCACACATAATTTCTAGGAGGATTTGTTGAAACCCAGACAGATGCTCCCAACTACAAAACCAGTCGCAAAAGAAACACACTTTGAGGAGGGGGAGGCCTGTGAGAATTTTGGAGAAATACTTCATGACAAATATAAACACAAAGGGTCTTGAAGAGAAATGAGTGTTTGCTTGGTGGCACAGAGCAGAAGTAACAGCACCCAGAGCGGGGTGGGGGTGGTGGGGGACATAGGACATAGGAGAGAAAATGAGATTAAACCTTTGTCTGACAAGGGGTGACTCCCTATCCCAGGAAACATAGGGAACCACCAAAGGAGTCATCTCCAGTGAGTCCTATTCACTTGTGCCATGGAGCGCTGGCTTTAAGGTCTATGTGTGGACTTTGGCTGCCCTCTCATATGTTTTAATGGTAATGAAGTTGCTGAAATTAAAGAAGGTTTGAACTGTGAAGCTTTGGGGCACAAACGGTGATGTGTTGTAAAGCTGAGGCTGGTAACAACCAGGGTGCCCTGAGCACACTTAAAAAAAAACATCTTGTGTGTGTTCCCTCTGTGTGGTTTGCAATTTCCCTTGGCCTACAAAGGAAAATATTTTTAGCATGTAGCACACTTTGTAACAGACATATAAACGCACTGAAAATATAATTTTAGAAAAGCATCTGGGTTTGATCATCCCAACCCCAAATAGGTTCTGCTTTTTCAACGTAAGGACTGCCACAATGATCTACTGTGAGTATGGCAGTTTCTCATAAACGTGGGCGGCATTGCTGGCTCAGGGCATTTTGCTTTGTAAGCAGTAAATACTCTAATGATTTAAACACAAAGCCGAATCAAGGAGGCTTCTTCTGGATTTGGCTTGTCCTTCAAACAGCAACATTACTGGGCCTCTTCTTTAGGCACGTTTAAACAAAAGGGCATAAAGGAACATTTTGCTTTTCTCTCTATGAATGAAGGGAGACCTGTGATGTTTACTGATCTGTAGGAATTTTGAGGCTAACAAGCCCAGTACAGTTTTCTAGTACCATCTCTTGCTGGTCAGACATGTTAGTATCTGTGGATAACCGACTTGCATCTAAGACTAGCACACTTGAACAAACAAACTAAACAACAGAGCAAGTTTCTGGACCATATGGGAAGAATACAAAATTGAAGGAGGCTAAGTGCTTAGCCCGTACTTAGAAAAAGAAAAGTTTAACAGAAGACTTCCCAGAATATAGCATAATTATAGATCCTAACAACCAACCCCATGTCTACTCATGCAGACTAAGAACAGGCTGAGCCTGAGAGCTTTAACTTGGCTCCTGAGTGATCCTGATGACCAGTGGTCTATGATCCAAGCCTTTGGGGCTACTCTCCTAGCAGGGACTCTGCCTCTCTCTCTTTAAGAAATCACTTGAACCACTTCACTACCAACTCCATCTCTCTCTCTCTTTGATTGAGGTAGGAGCTGGATGGTAGCCCTAGTTTGCTTGGAGCTATGGTATAGAGCAAGATGGCTCCTAGTGTGCAGTAACATCCTGCCTCTGCCCCCTGTTGGGATCCCAGGAATGTGCTTTCCAAAGCTCATTGCCCTGGATTCCCTTTTCTTCTGCCTCAAAGGCACAATAGATTTGCTTTAGTTTACTAAACAAATACTAGATTTCTTTCCGCTGGTGCCACATGTCTGAATGTATCTGCATCAGTCTGGCCTAGTTTAGAATTTTCCTTTTTTTTTTTTTTTTTCCAAGGAAAGAAGTCCTCTGATGTTCTTTAACCAAGAAAGCCACTCTCACATGAATCATACATAAGTTCTAGGAGCTCATTTTAAAAATACATGTTCAGTTGAGGAGCAGCTCAGGGGCGAGGCACTCACACAAGCAGCCTTGTGTTTGGGTCCTACCAGCACATGTCCGCCTACACAGGCTTAATCTGGGATCCGAAAAGACACAGGCCTTTGGTCTCATTCCAATACCAAATTCTCTGGGGCCCTCTCCCATCCTTGCCAGGATGTGGGCACTACAAAATTGGGATTTCAACCAGTTGGCTTGCTCTACAAGGCTACATACTTATTAGCTTTTAATGTATATACATGTATACATTCAGGTGTGGGTGCATGTATGTGCATATACATGTCTGTGGAGGTCTGCTCCCCCCCTTTGATGTAGGGCCTCTCACTAGCCTGAGGCTCATCAATTAGGCTGGACTGTCTGGCTCTCATACCTTCTTTAAAGACTCCTGTGGATACGGAGAGCCCACCCCAGGCACTCACTCTCTGGTTACATACTATTGGCCAGATAGTTAATGCTACTTTTTAAATATCCATGTAAACAAACAACTCTGGACATGAAAGTTTCAAGTTGAAAACCAAGGTCTAACTTCCTCCATCTCCACTGAATCACTTCATCCTGTTGAGGAGGAGAAAGTGTAACCCTTTACCCAGGGAGTCTTCTTTCCAGTAGGTCTGCTGGCCCACCTGGCCATGCTGTGAAATTGCCATCTAAGCAATTGTCACACCATCAAAAGCCTCTGGCGAGACCTCCCTGCATTATTTTCAAGTCCCCATGGGATCTGCTCGTGTCCTGCCTTACAAACTGACCCCCTTAGCAGATACTGTTCTCTACATAGAACAAGCAACCACACACCTGTGGAGGCCGGAATGCTCATGACGCTAAATCACTACTCAGACACATCATCTGGTGGGGTCCATCGACAATTTAAAAGCAATTTACTCTTCTATGACTGGGGCAGAACTACCATGGTACAGTGGTCTTGGAAGGCGCTGAGACGGAGTGTGTGGCTGACTGGAAAGGGTTACCACTGCCACTCTTCTGGCAAGGGAGGAGTTTGCTCCTGGAGCCAGATAGGATCCCCTTTGCTTCCGTGCTGGTTCTGACACAAACTCATCACAGACTTTGATTACTTGATATGGATCACATGGGCATGTCTGTCCCCACCCACAGGGACCTTCCTACTTTCTGCCCCAAATCCGTCTGTCCTCCAGAGCCAGCTTTCCAGTGTCACTGTCATCTCTGTTTCTGTTGCAGGGGTGAACTGCCCACAAACTCTCTAAAGCTAGACTTGGGGTTGCTTTCTGGTGTGGGTTGATTATGTCTATGGTTTTTTCCTACAGAATTCGTAGCAATTTCAGAGCAGCTTCTCTCATCTTCCCTCCATCCGCAGCCCCTCAAGACGCCTGGGCACAGGAAAGGAGATGGGATGGGAGGGCTCACAGAGGTGGCTCTGCCTACTCTATTGCGGAGGCCTGGGTCACAGGATGGATCCCGGAACAGTGCACGCCAGCTCCTTCTGCTGTCAGCAAGGGTTAGAGTGGATCCTTGAGTAGCACATAATGCCAGTGCCTGCCCCCTGCAAGCTGGAAAAGCAGGCCCTTCTTTTGCTTATTTCTCACTCCACTAGACAGGACTTTCTAGTTTTTTTTTGGACTAAGTAATCAGCATCATCTGGGACCCAAAATGCTCAGAGAGTATTTCTCTACAGGATTAAAACGCTGCGAGGCTGGGCTCAAATGACCTTTATTTTGTTAAAGATTTGCTAGAAATTTGGAATTTGTCAGAAAATTAGAGGTGAACTTTCACATGGGCTGACCTATGTCTCTTCTCGAGTTGACATCATAAACCTCCAGTATCTCAGAGTGACTGTACTGGAGGTAGGACCCATCACAGCAAAATGAAATCCCTTGTGCAGGCCCTAACCTAGTGCAACTGGTGTCCTTACAAGAGGAGGAGACAGGGGTGGGAGTGTGAATGTGCACACATAGACACACACACACACACACACACACACACACACACACACACACGCATAAACATACACACATTCACACAGATACACACATACACACATGCATACACACACATGCACACACATACACACACATGCACACACATACACAATGCACATTTGCATACACACACGCACATATGCATACACACATATATACACGCATGCACACACACATGCACACACATACACACATGCACACAATATACACACGGTAGGGGGCATCTGCAAGCCAAGGAGAGAGAGGCCTCAGGAGAAGCCAACTGTTTGGCCTCAGGATTCCAACTTTCCAAACTGTAAGAAAAATCAAACTGCTGTTAAAGCTGCCCTGCCTGTAGGACTTAGTCACAGCAGCCTAGCAAATAAATTAGAGTATTGAACTGTAAGTGGCAAAATTAAAGAAAATTGGGCTAAAAGTGAAAAAGTGGCTACGCTGAACATTGCAGCAATTTGAAGAAGCTGTGCAAAGAGCCAGGCACCTCGATGGACACTGAGTGGCTGTCCTGAGTCGAGCTCATTTCAGATGCTGCCTCAAGCAAGCCAGAGAGCTCACTCTGTGGATTTTTGGGAAGCCCTGACAAGATGTTCAGTCACCGAGAGTGGGATGAACTACTAAACAAAACGACAGCAAACTCACCCAGGCACCCACATAGACCATGTCATGGGCACCTCCACTATTGACAAGAAAGGACAGCCTCACAGTGAATATTACAGAAATTTAACCTGATGAAAACTTCAAAATAGTCTAAGTTGACTAATTGACTGACCATTAACTATAGAATGTTTATAAATGCCCTGGGATTAGGCATTATAATAGCCTCTTCTATTATGTAGAAAACATACAAGCATGCTGTAAGAAGCCTACAAATCATCCTCCTGAGGAACCACTGGCGTTCTCCACACAGAAAGCCAATCCTTGACTTCAAGAACACAAAGCCTCTGCAGCAGACCTGGCTGCTTTTCCTTACTTCTGTGACTTCAGCATTTCATCCGTAGGGCCTTCTACATAATGCTTCATTAACACTAAAGTTTCTTAATGCTAATGAGAAAGGACAAACAGCTGCAGAAAGACACTGAACTACAGAAAAAACTTCTGAACTGAATCAGCTGGTGTACTTCAAAGATGTACCAACCTCTGTATGGAAACCACGACATGTGTTACTTTGGGGTAGGGGTTTCACCTTTGTTTCCACAGGAGAAGAAAAGCTTTGGATACCATCAAAGTTGATCAAGATTAGTTAATCAAGATTCAAGTTGAAAAAAAAAAATCTCTCGATGAGGAGAAATGACAGGTCATCCACCAAGGTATATCTCATAAACTGTACAGAAACCTCACAAAGGAAAGGGAAGTGTTTTGTTTTTATCTTCACATGAAAACCCATCTCCAGGAAATACAAGAACACTGAATGAATAGATACCCGAAGAAGTGAGGATAGCTATCTAAAAAGAACCATCAAACAAAAGGAATTTGTCATATGGTAAACCCTAAAAACATCTCTATATACAATCTATTTCTCTTTACTTCCTAGTCCCTATTCAATTAAACCAATGCTAGCTTTAGAGTTGGATTTGGCTTTCCTCCTCTAAATCCAAGCATGTTGCTAAAATAAAATTCAGAGTTTCTGTACTATATCAAGAAGCCAATTGATGTAATACAGAATAAGAGAAAAAATTGGGGACTGTCATTTGTTTATTCTCAACTCTTTCTCTCAAAGTATAAATTCCCTCATAATTATTGTTTTCCTTATTGTTGCCTTTCCCAGTATGCATACATATAAAAATAAAAGTTAAAATTTCTCTGTTAACATTATTGTTTAAGTTCCCCACAGCCAATGAAGAACTCCCTAACAGCAATCCTTGAACTCTCTGGAAAGAAAATGGGCCCCACCTCATCAAGTCCACTGGATCCAACTGGATGCATTTGAACTGACATTCTGGCTAGAGCTTCAGGTACTGACTTCAATCAACACAAGGACTTTAATCAAGATAAGGACTTCAACCTAGACCTTAAATCAAGTATCTCCCATCAAACACGGACTAGATACATGTGTTGCAGATAATTCACTCAAGACTTTCACTACTCTAACATTTTCTTCCTACAGGACCCCACGATGCTATTGTTGTCCTATTTCAGCAGGAAGTAACTTGGAGAATGCTACGCCCCCTTTCCCCAATGTTGACACTAAGGATAATGAACACCTAGTTAGGGCTAGTTTCCTATTGTTTAGGGTTGGGTTTGGAAGGAAGTGTTCAGGCTTGGACACCTCTTTCAGATGACTTTAGGGTTTAGTTGGAATAGATAGAGTTAGGACGTGATATAAGTAGATTATTATATCTTCTTGTAATTCACCTTTATGATTGTTAATTATTATAGATAACTTACACTGTTAAGTTTAAATCCTCTTTAGACTAAAAGGGGAATTGTAGGGAGAAATCCTGATTAGAGGTACCTCTGACCAAGCCCGCTTGGGCATAGTCAGAGTTACATAACTTAGGGTTTAAGAAGGAGGGTGGGGCACACACTGCTCTCTCTTTTGCCTGGCTGGGCTGAGTGGGAAGCATTTTGTGGGTCCATCCTGCTCAGGTGCAAGCCTGGTCACTGGCTGCCTTTCCTGAGTACTTTTCTCCAATAAACTACCATTTGGCAACCTATTTCTGAACGTCAATAGCCTTCATCTTCCATTATCGGCTTGTGTGGCTTTTGGCAACTTATGTTTGCTTGGAAAGGAAGTGGCATTTCACTTCTGTTCTCAGTTCTGGAACTCAGAGACATATAATGCAGCTGGCCCAACAGCTATCTCACTGTCCTCTGTGCTGCCCTTATTCCTGCTGATTCTGATCCTACTGCTGGGTACATTCTTTTGAGCAGGTATAGGTACAGATGGACTTGAGATTCACTCAAATTAGTGTGAGGATTTGTGCAGATCTCAGAGAACAAGTTGACTAGGAGTGGAAATTGAGAGCAGAAACAAGGTGGGAATTAGTTCCTGTCTTTGAGAAGCCTGCTTGAACTTGGCAGTCCAACCATGTACCTGTGGATTGAAATCATCTATGGATAAGCAACAGAGGCCTGCATTAGCCATCTCCACTTTGACTCACAAACTTTATTAACTTAAGGTAGTTTCACTCAGATGTACTCTGGATGACTTTAAGGTATGATGAACTCACATGTTAATTTGACTAACAGCTGCAGAACAGTACTGCTCAGCAGGACACAGAGGCCACAAGGACAGTTCTACTCAACAACACACACACAGGCCATGAGGACAGTTCTACTCAACAACACACAGGCCATAGAACAGTTCTACTCAACAACACACACAGGCCATAGAACAGATCTACTCAACCACAAACATACAGCCCATAAGAACAGTTCTACTCAACAATACGCACACAGGGCATGAGGACAGTTCTACTCAACAATGCACACAGGCCATAGAACAGATCTACTCAACAACACACACAGGCCATAGAACAGATCTACTCAACAACACACACAGGCCATAGAATAGATCTACTCAACCACAAACACACAGGCCATGAGGACAGTTCTGGTCAACAACAAACACACAGGTCATAGAACAGATATACTCAACAACACACACAGGCCATAGAACAGATCTACTCAACAACACACACAGGCCATGAGGACAGTTCTACTCAACAATGCACACAGGCCATGAGAACAGTTCTGGTCAACAGGACACACACAGACCACACATAGCAGTTAAAGCTTTTCAGTTGCAGGTCTGAGGAGATGTAAAAGCTGGGCATGGAGACAAGCATTCTTAGCCCAGTGCTGGGGTGCAGAGACAAAAGGATCTCAGGAGGTTGGTGGGCAGCCAGTCTAGTCAATTGATGAGCCACTCATGCCAAGTGTTTATAAGGCCTACAATCCCATTGTCATGAGGTAGAACCAGCAGGGTCTGTGTGTCCTAGGTCAGCCCGGGCTACATGGCCAGCGTTAGCTCAGCCTGGGCTCTGCCATGGGACCTTGGCTCAGTAATTAAAGAAATTTAGGTGTGTGGGCGTGCTAGACATAGTTCATGTACTTAATGCTGCGCATTGCCAGCCAGTGCTCTGTCAGACAAGACCTCGAAGGGTGGGAGGAAAAGTTCTCAACAGGACAGCCTTGGGCAATCCTGGAAGTGTCAACCAGTGTGCCAGAGAGCATTCTCAGAACACGGTCAATGAAGAGAGCTTCACTGAGGATTGCTCTGAGCTTTGTTTTGGGAAAACTCACTTGATATTGACAGATAGACAGACAGACAGAAAGACAGACAAGAACTTGGCTGCTACATGACCAATTGGCTACTTCACTAGCCCAGACAAAATACAATGAGGAAATGGTGCAGGTCCTGGGGAACGGGACTGCGGATTTGCTTACACAGGGACCTCAGGACTTGACAAGTTCCAGAAGGATCGTAGCATGAGAGGAGGCTTCAGAGGCTCAGTAGCAATTTAACCAAGGAGAACTGAAGAGCCTGGATGGAAAAATGCCATCTCTAGTGCTCTGTACAGAAACGTGACTACCTTAGGGCAGACACGAAAAGAAACAGGCATGGATGGTACTGCTTGAGTATACCCATCAAGTATCTGGTCAATGGTATCTTCACCCTGCCTGGGGTTTCACACACATGGGGAATTGAGGGGACTGTATGTACACACTAGGGCATTATATTAAAGGGCTAGGTACCCTGGGGGTTGGGGGGTGGTCTGGAACCAATCCCTGGTGGACACCAGGAGACGGCTGTCTACTATTCTGATATGGGTTTGGGAAGCTGACAAAATTTAGTCTGGCGCCATCTCTCAGGAAGCAGCACAGCCATCAACACTTGCTCTTCAGTTTATAGCAAAGGAAAAAGGAAAACTAGCGGCACCCAGACTTACCAGTGCATTTGTGTTAGTGGCCATACCCCTTTGGGTGTGGCTTCAGGTGCGGACAATCAGAAAGAGGGACGTGAGAGGCATCTCTCTCTCTCTCTCTCTCTCTCTCTCTCTCTCTCTCTGATGTGAGGGTTGTGGATCAGATCAGAAGGGCAGAGAAGGCTGTAGCGGTTCTTTATTATTACCCAATAAAACACCCATTTATCATTTATCTTGGGTCTAGTGAGAACTCATTATCCTTCAACTGGTGCTCAACCATAGTGGAGATACACTGTCTAAAAACTCCTAAAGTTCTAATTTATTTTTGAAAGGCTGGACACCTACTACACTTCCCAGAAAGCAGGTGTGAGGCTCACAGTCAGCTGTCAACAGGCCGGGATCACTACTGAGACACACACAGCAGCAGCCCCACAGTTTAGACTCTGCTTCTGGTTGGCCTTGCTACAGGAAGTGTATTGTTTTAAAGTTTATAAATGGTAGAGAGCATATCCGCCATGCTCAGGGCCAAGTTCTGTCTCCTGTACCTCAAAACCAAACAAAAAAGGTAGAGAAAGGACAGCATATGTACTTATAGATTCTGAATGATGGCTGAAAAGGTGTGTACCAAAGTGTTCTCCCTGGATGCCAGCCACAGTGGTACATGCCTGGAATCCCAGCAAGCAGGAGGTACTGACAGGAGGGTGTGGCAGCCTCAGCTACGAGAAAGTCCAAGACCAGTGTGGGCTATATGAGACCCTGCCTCGAAGACCACAGCAAAGAAAAATAAAAGTCACCTCTGGGTCTTTTTAATTTTCTTACTTAGAAGCTTTTTTAAATCCTAAAATAAATGTGCAATGTTTTCTTAGAAAAATTGTCATGGAAGACAGCAAGACTGAGGACGTAGACAATTTCAGTCTTTGCAAGGTCAAACAAAGGTGGCAGGGCTGAAGGGTAGTCTTTAAAGAGGTTGGGTTCCAATTCTTTCATCTCTGTGGGTCTCCTGACCACTTCTGAACTGCTCCTGAAGCTATGTCCACTTAACTTTCTTTTTATAATTTCCATTCAGTGTAGCTGTAAAGGAAATTGAGGCAGACCTTCCCGAGGAGACAATAAGCCCCTGTAGCCTATGGGATGGAAACTTCATGAGAGAACATGGGACTCTGTCATCAGAGAATTCAAATGCTGGAGGACAGAAATTCTGAAGAGAACAAAGAGCAGGATGCTGACACTCCCGCAACGGGCACGATAGTAGCTTTACATGATGATGATGAACAAGGTGTCCCATTCACTGCAAGCTCCTGCCACCACGGGGTCTCAGGCCCTGCCAAGAATTTCACTCAAGTGGAAACAAAAAGAAACTTACAAGGAGTGTGAAAGGGGCTAAGAGCAGGTAGATCCCCAGCAGCCAGGGAAATAACCAGAGAACTGGGTGGCGGAGGGGATGAGGAAAAGAGACCTGTGATCACTCATCACTTTTGCACTAAATCAGGCTTCTTTCTTTCCGTCTCTCTGCCGGCTGCTGTTGTGTTTACTGAACAGCTAGGCACCCGGGGACATGCCAGTGGGCCTTTAAGATGAGTTACAGCGGGTGAGCCGCCTCATTGCACCTGGCCCTTTTGACAGCAGGCTTCATCAGCTCTAGGTAGAAAATCTGTCTGTGTTAAGCTATCACTAATGCAACTAGAACTTTGGAAGAAAAGGTTCTGCTCAGAGGCAAATCTCACTCTTCCATATTCCTTTCTGCAGTTTGTAAGAAGACACTAAGAGTACCTGGAGCAGCCTGCTTCTGGGCGTGCGCTGCTGGGGGGGAGCTTTCCTCCCTCTTGGTGAGCTGGTGCAAATGAGAGTCCTGTTCTAGAGCCGGGAACTGGGGAGTGGCTGAGTGACTCCCCAGCTTTTGGCCACACCAAGAATGCCCAGGAGCCTTCTACAGCCTGGCACAGGCCCACAAAGCAAACTCCACGGAGACTGCCAGCAACGCCCCCACCTAAAACACTTGAGGGTGAGACTGGTTCTCAGCGAGTCATCTTGTTGGAAGTCACCTTGTTAGAAACCACAGGCTCTCATGACACACCTGACTTTAAATTGTTGCCTTCCAGGCCTGGTGCAGCCTCACCTCACTGATTTGGTTTAGTTTTCATCTCTCCCTCCCTCTCTCTCTCTGTCTCTCTCTGTGTCTCTGTCTCTGTCTCTGTCTCTGTCTCTCTCTCTCTCTCTCTGGTTTTTTGAGACAGAGTTTCTCTGTTGCTTTGGAGGTTGTCCTGGAACTAGCTCTTGTAGACCAGGCTGGTCTCGAACTCACAGAGATCCGCCTGCCTCTGCCTCCCGAGTGCTGGGATTAAAGGCGTGCACCACCAATGCCCGGCTCATTTCTTTCTCCCCCACCCTCCCTTTTTTTTTTTTTTGTTGGTTCCCGGAGAGACTGAACCAAACAAGTTAACTGAGCTGGGTGGCATCCATTCTGAACTGAAGGTAGTGACTCCCGGTGAGCTAAAGGTGGCTGATATAGTCACATTTCTCTTGGTTTGAAGGCCACTTGAACACCCTTCACTGCATTTCACGGGTCACAGAAATTCATTGACACTTAGACGCCAACCCCACCCCACCCCCGCCCCCCACAAGCAGCTGCTCATATGACTAGCTGCAAAACCAGAATTCAGCAGTCTACAGGGGCAGCTTGCCGGAATGCAGGGCCAAACTCGATAGCCACCACAGCCTACTACAATAGTAAGTCTGGTCCTTATCCTGGCATTCCAGCTAGGGAGGAGCTTGGATCACCCCAAGGATTCTAGAAGCATAGACCTGGGAGATATGCAGCTCTAGGGTGGGTGTTTCCCATAGGGCTGGTGAAGGTTTCTCTCTCATGGCGACCCATGACCTGAAAGAGGGGTGGGGGGAAAACTGAGTCCAGGTCCCCAAGACAAAGCAATGACAAAACGGATAGAGAAGTGCCCGGATGCAGTCCCGTAAGTACAATAGGGGAGAAGTTGAAAGGCAGGGATTGGGAGGAAAATAAGTACCATGTTCAGGTAAAAGCTGTGGCAAAACTGTTGCTTGGAGACTCCACCCAAAATGCCCAGCATGATGTGGATGACTTCACTTAATACACAATGCAGTAGGCATTGGTCACATCCATTTACCCCACAATACTCAAGCCAATGACTACCAGGAGCCAAGACTTTCATAGACATATTAAAAAAACATCACTGTCTGGACTGAGAGGCTGGCAGCCAGCTTCACTCTGTCCCTCAAACAGTTATCTCAGGTACCTTAGGTATTCCGGAACACTCAAGCCAATCACGGACGATGTTCTCGACAGACAGGCCGAGCCTTCAGAAACAAAACGAGAACCGAATGGTTAAACGCACTTCCAAGCACAGGTGACCAGCTAAGTACTTAGGCAGATGAGGTGCTCTCTTCAGCATGAGCGAGCACCACCCCATTGGCCAGTGGTGTGGGAAAGAACCACCACATTAGGGTGGTCTCTGCAGGACACAGAAACATCTGTCCATGGCCACTGAAGAGCCGAAGACACCAGGCACACAACAACAGGCGCTCTTAATGCTTTGAGGTGAACTTGAGGGGGGCCAGCAATGTTCCTAGAATCCACAGAGCCTGGATCCCTGCTAGAGGAGGTGAGGCAAGTGTGGTAACATGTCTGTGAACTGGACAATAATGTGGGCTGCAAGAACAGGGCACACTGTGCCGAGCCCACCTGTCTGTTTTCAGTGTAGGCCCACACCAGGCCCACACCAAATGGCTCCGTGCAGTGTTCTGAATGCGGTTACACTGGCTGAAACTGTTTTGCTTTCTTGCCCTGCTGAATTCACTGGCCTATAAAATCACTAAATACCTGGAGTATTGATAGCTGCCTGTCTTCCCTCAGCAATCCAAGTAAGGTTTGTTTACAGCAAACCCACCCCCTCTTTATCCCCTTCCAGACAAATCCTGCTCATGCCCAGGATTTGCTCCTTGGCCCTTAGCCAGGAAGGAGGCACCCTGCATCCTTGGGTGGGCTCCATCCCTGTCCTCAGCTTGCTCACAGTATCTAGCACACTTGGGACTGAATGACTGTCTCCTTGAAGGATGGAAGCTCTCTAGCTGCCAATCCCAGTGTTCACCATGTCCCTGGTAGGAAAGCAGGTTTGTGTGGAGACACTTTAACATGAATGAATGCATGAAAACACATTTCTTGGGGCAGGGAGACAGTTCTGCAGGTGAAGCCTCAGCTACTCAAGCCTGATGGCCAGAGCTCCAATCTAGAACCAGCACAGGTGGATCTATGAAGCAGCTAGTTGTGGCAGCATGTCTTCTGTGATTCCAGAACTCCTATCATGGGAGGGAGGCAGAGACAGGACAACTGCTTTGAACTTTGTGGTCTGGCGAGCAGAAATCAAGAGAGACCCTGCTTTAGCAAAGCAGAAGTTGAGAAATGACTCTCCAAAGTTGTCATCTGGCAACCACGCACAGGCATAGGAACGCATACACCCTCATAAATAAACTTAAGCCCCAAAGCAACACCCCCCCCCCGACAGTTTCTCTACTGACAGCAGAAGGTGTAGAAATATGATTGAAGGCCAAGTGTAGTCCACATGGGCTTTTGGTCAGGGATCAACTTTCAATGGGCTGGGGAAAACAACACCTGTTAGGGAAGAAACATGGGTTATTCGGAGAGAGGGTCTGAATTTCCACGGCCAGTGTTTCTCCATAGGACTAGTAGGCAGAAGGTGGAGAGAGAACCTAAGAAGATAGAGGGACTACCTTTTCAGGTCTCCTGGGTCTTCAGAAACAGTGGAATTTCTGACTCTAACTCATGAGAAAGCTGAGCGCCACTGTCACTGAGCCTTTTCATCACTTGGTATTAATTTAATGGGGGTCAATCCAGTGCAAACAGCCAAGTGGTCTGTAAATTTTGGGCTCAGAGGCATGTGTGAAGGGAGGAGGCTGCTCCTCAGGACACCTTCACCGCTGGCCTCCCCTGACTTCAGAAGAAGGCCTGAAAACACCCTCAGTGGACTTGGCTGACCAGACAGGACTGGGACAGTGGCTCTGGCTGGCCACTCAGGGGAAAAAAAAAGCACCACTGGAGTAAGTCTAGCAAACAGGTCCTGCTCCTCCTCTCTCAGGCCTGGCAAGCTGGTGTCCACAGAACTGGCCCCGGTGCTCAAAGCCCAGGGGTGCTCAGACAAGAGCAGGAAATGGACCCCTGTACCAAAGGAACTGTGTCCCCATGACAAGATCAATGGTAGGAGAGGTGGAGACAGACTGCCTTTGTTTCAGACAAGAATAGGCCTTCAACTGAGTCATCTTCCTTCGTGTATAAACAGAATTCAGACTTATCTGTCAGCCTCACACATTTCAAGGGAAAATTAATAATAACAGCAACAGTAATAACAACAAACATTATTTCCTTGGATACAGGTAGGAAGTGTCCTTCACTCGTATCCTTTCCAGACAGACTCCTGTGGCCTACAGTCCTGGCATCATCTCAGTGACCCTTAGGAAAGCCAAAGCCAGAGGCACTTCTAAGGCTGGCTGTGTTGCACCTGGTGTTCATGGAAACAGGTCCATGGCATGAAGAGGGGCACACTTAGAATGCTTAGAAACAGCCTGGATAATCAAAGGGCCTGACACAGTGGATGATCCCAGTGCTCACAGGAATGGGATTACACATCCTGAAAGGGCAACGTCTGAGGGGTGACTTAGTTGCCATTTTTGAGAAATTTCACAAAAGATGGTCAACAGCTGTTGGGCATTGCCACAGAGGAGTAAATTCCAGGATGCAGACATAATTTCCTTTGAGGAATTTCCACTACAACCCTTCTGTCAGTGGCGTAGGGGAGAGGTTGGCCAGTGAAGGCTAAGAAAGTAGGCATTGAGCTAAGTCCTCAGGTGAAAGGGCTGAAGATCAGGCAAACATCTCTATGAGTTAAGACTCTGGTAGAGCCATTATGCCCACCAGCTCAGGTGAAAACATCCCAGGGATTGAACTGTCTCTGAGGAACAGACAGTGAATGATGCCTTAAAGGATGCCAGCCGCTTGCAGGTGTGTGGTATGGACCACTTCCTGGCTCAGGGAGAAGTGGGTTTGGGACACCAAGAAGAACATCCAGAGAGGCTCAGAAAGGGAGGCAGCACTTGAGCATGAAGTTGGGGTGGCTGCACTGTCCTTCATTCTGGGACAGGGTCAGTGGATATGGAGGAAGACATGGTAAGGAGATCCAAGTGCCTGTCCCAGAGGGACAAGGTAAAGATAAGGCTTGGCCTCTTCAGTAGCACCCAGGATGGGGTGAGAAGAAACCACCATGGCAACACAACAAGGCTGGAGTCAGGGAGGCCACGTGGCAGGTTTCTGATTTGCAGGCATGTGTGCAAGCACACGCGCACACACGCAAGCACTTTGGAGACAGGGTTTCATTATGTACCCCAGGATGGCTTCAAACTCAAAATCCTTCTACCTCAGTCCCCTGAGTGTACATGCTGTCACCTCAATCCCAAGGGTGTGCAGTGCTAGGGAGAGACATCGAGGGCGGGAAGATGGAGCATGGACTCTGGACTCCATCAACTTCTGCAGGACAATGTTTTACAGGAAGCATCTGATTGCACTGGGCCTACCTACAGCCAGCTCTGAGGGTTTGTTCACTGGGAGGCAGTAGAGCAGATGCTGTTGTCATATTCGGTATCTGCACACAGAGTCTATGGTGGCATCAAAGGAGAAAACAAACACATCTCTAAGCACTGCCAGGTGGAGGTACAGAAGTAGCAGCTACCGTTTATGTCCCTGCTATATATGATTCTTCCTAACCCTTAGAGAAACAGCACAAGGTCAGTGTTGTTGTGCCCACACAAAGAAGAGCAAAATTCCGAGGAGCTGGGAAACTTATCTAAGGCCACTCGGGTGGTACTTGAAGAGCTGGGATTCAAATTTACCAAGCCCCACTTTCTTTCCCACTCTCTACAGTGGTATAGAGACGCCCACAGAAGCAGAGCCTGTGCAGCCCGCCATGCCCAAGGCAGCTCTCCCTTCTCCCCAACACTTGTGATGCTGAAGGTGGCCTGCTTCCTGCTGGGGCTGCCCTGCTTCCTGCTGGGGCTGCCCTGCTTCCTGCTGGGGCTGCCCTGCTTCCTGCTGGGGCTGCCCTGCTTCCTGCTGGGGCTGCCCTGTTGTCAGCTCTCCAACTATGTTTGTGAAGAGATGGAGAGACCCTCTTGGGGCAGAGGTGCGATGTCACGAGAGTTCCCTAGGCTAAATTCAGAAGCAAAAACTGTTCTCCCTTAGCAGAAGGGGGCTTGACTTTTCAGATCACTTTTCTCTGGAGAGATCTGAAGCATTTTATAAACATGATCGCTTTGGTTCTGACAGTTGCTATGTGAAGTGAGTGACAACTGTTTGAGCAGATGTTGAATCTCCGGCCCAGGTGGACTCAGGTCAAAGTCAGTGCTCTCACGGAGAGGCCTAAGGCCCTAGTGTTAGAGCAGGGATCACACTGCACTAAGCCCCTCTGGGGAACTGTGGAATAAGATGTTAGACCATAAGAAGATGCATGGATCAACACTCTCCCTCCAAAAAGCAACCAAGCAAAGCTTGAGGTGCTAGAGGTGGCCTCATCTGCAAGGAAATGGGAGCCACCATATAAAAAAATGCTTAATTTTCTGGGAGGAAATGGATGCATGTTTTCAGAGCAAAGGGAGCATCTGTGCTGGTTTGTGTTGTTCTGATCATTACTGTGGATGTGGTGCAGCAGTGATTAAGGCAATAGCTGCCTGTCACCCCCAGAGTCTAAACCAGTGGTGTGTCCTGTCCCTCTGAGACAAGCAGAGGCATTCCTGTGTAGCTAGGACCCAGGGCACACAGGAAATGACACTTCTGCATGTCTTATCGCTATGGAGAGTGATTTCACCCAGATAGCTAACAGGACATAGACCCACGGTTAAATGTCCTTCATGTCTGTACCAGGGTGCTTGCTCTTCCCACCCTACTGGCTGATACCTGGTCCTGGGAGCACTGGCTCCCTGCTTGTGTGAACCACACTTCACAGGGCAACTTGGAGTTTCAGTGGGTTATCTCCAGGCCCTCGGGGCTGTAAATGTGGTCACGAGCAGTAAATACAGAAGGGAATAGAGCATGCGGGCATCCCTGACATGATACTGCTTAGAAAAGTAAGCTAGCTGTGTTTTAGAGACTAGAAAGTGAACCAGTGATCTCTCCGTGACGTGGGAGTGAACAGATGTACCCACAGGCTGGCCGGAGGAGGAGCTGCACACACCTGGGTGTGCTTGCCATTGACTTCTGAGCTGCTGTGATGGTAAGCGGTGGCTGTAACTGTGCATGGGCCTGTCAGCTTGCTGGTGACAGAGTGTGATGCCATCATTCCTGGCACCTGCCTGCAGCCTCCTGGGAGTCTAACACTCACATTCTGCTGCTCCTTCCACAGCCCAGGACACAGTTGCATCAGCTTTCTCATGAAGCAAATGCCAGGCCTCAACAACTTTGAAAGTAGAGGTACTAGACAGAGAAAAAAAGAGCAGAGTTTGAAATGGGAGTGCGCTTGTCCTAGAATACAACTTACATGCTATACAGGCTTTTAAACATTGGTAAGTCATGCTTTCAGCCCTTTCACTACATGTGGAAGCAAACTACATTTCTCAGAGCTTTCCTTGGTGTTGCTCATTTTCTTGATCAAAACGAGGCATTTGTGCTCAGGTAGTTAATGAAGACTGCTGATGAGGCATAGCAAGTGAGTGCTCCCTGCTCTGTGGGGGAGGAAGAGCAAGGGGTTTAAACAAACACACGAACATGCGCACACAAACATTATAATTGACGGGCAAGAATTAATCAGTAGCTGTGGCTGACACCAGAACCCAGGAGCCAAAGCTGCTGGACCAGCCATTCCCCCAGGGGTGGGGCACAGCTGTCTGGCAGCAGGAAGATGGTGTGCTGTCTGGATGGCCTGAGCACTTCACTTTGTCCTCACCTCCTTCCCCTCCAGGCTGATTCCAGGAACAAGAAGTTGCCCACTACACTTGAGAATGTGGCTCAGTGGCCAAGAAAGAATAGCCAGGTTCCACACTTGGTTCCTCTATTCAACTTTACAACTAACCAGCCATTTGTAACTGTGGCAACCTCTCAAACCAAACCCCTGGCTCTGTTCATTGCTTTGAAGCCCACTGCTACTGTAGCCATTACTGAAATAACCCCAATTCTCAATATTTCTTGAGTCAAATGCTCTAGGGGTCTCTAATGGATCTCCCCGCTACTAGGCCTCCCATTACCCTTCAGTCCCTCCCTCACACACACACACACAATGCTTTGCCAGAGACATTCCCCAGCCTTCACCAGGCTCTGGCTTCAGGTCTCATTTCAAGTGGAAGGCTGAAGAGTGTGCTGTCTGTGGCTCCTAGGACCCAGAATCTCACGGACCTGTTACACTCTGATTCTAATGCCCTGCGCTGGCGGTGGCGATGGCCCGCGTTTTTGGTGGATCTTTTGGAAGGCTGGCACTAGATTTATTCTTCCCTGTCTCCTCACAGGAGATGCTCCACGGAGAGTGTCAGCACATTGAGTTGAGACAACAGGGCAGGGGCAGCGTGACAGTGAAGCACTAGCCATTGTGACTGGCAAAGCCTCGCCTGCTCGGCATGGCTCAAGTGCCTAACAGATGTGTCGGAGGATCAGTTTGCAATCGGGGCCGAAGATTAGAGGCTCCAGGGGGTAGATGTGCAGTCCTTGGAGGCCCACATAAAATTAGTACAATATGCTGCATAGGTAATAGAGCAAACCATCTGTTTGAGTAGGCAAACTAGATTTTGAGATTAGTTGGCCAGCAAGAAGATGCTGTTTGAAAATATACTCCAATATACTTGGCGAAGCAGGCTTGCTGTAGGCAAGAGATTACTTTATCATTTAAGGAGAATTCCTAATGAGACTTAAGCCTGCTAGGCAAAGCGTGATCTCACCAGGGAAGGTGCCCATCAAAGGAGTGCAGTGGGCGGTTGGCAGCCACATGGGGCATGGATGCCGCCCTAATCCCCACAACTGCAACAAAAGTCTCTCTGTGGGTCCCGAGTATTGCCTCGGTAAACACCCACAACAGTAAAATCCAGGCCCTGGGAGCCAGAGGGCTCAGGGCACCCAAATGAAGTCCATACTGCACCATGGAGATTAAAATTAAGATGGATCTCCCAAACTAAAGTGTACTGGGCTGTCTCACCGGAAACTGCTGTGTCCCTGCCCTAGGAACTTTTCCCTGAAGGAATGTACCTTGATAACCAACAGAACAGGCCGTACACCACATCTATGAATTAATTTCCCCTTCTTCCCTCAGTCCCTCCCTCCCTCCCCAATTCCTCTGCTTGATGTCCTAAAGAAGGGCCTCTATACTCTTATCAGAGACCCTGAGCTATTGTCCCGAGGGCAGGTATAAAGAAAAGAACATATGACTGGCACTGTAGTACAGCAGTCAGTCACATGCTGAGCATGTGTGAGGCTGTGGGCTTAACATCCAGTTATGAGGGGAAATGTGTAAACATTCCAGCTTTCCTCCTGAATAATCAATAACCACATCCGATGTGATGCTTGCAGAAGAATCGCCACCTGTGCTGGATGGTTTTATGTCAACACAAGCTAGAGTCATCTGAGAAGAGGAAACTTCAATTGAGAAGATGCCTCCCCGACATCAGACCTACGGGCAAACCTGTAGGGCATATTCTTAATTAGTGATTGATGGGGGAGGGCCCAGCCCATTGTGGGTGGGGCCACCCCTGGGCTGCTGATCCTGGGTTCTATTAGAAAGCAGGCTGAGCAAGCCATGTGGGAACAAGTCAGTGAGCAGCTCCCTTCCATGGCCTCTGCATCAGCTCCCGCCTCCAGGTTCCTGCCCTGTGTGAGTTCCTGTCCTGACTTCCTTTGGCAATGAACGGAATGGCGATGAACAGTGATGTGGAAGTGTGAGCTGAATAAACCCTTTCCTCCCCAAGTGGTTTGGTCATGGTGTCCATCACAGCAATGATAGCTCATTCTACTTAAGACACCACCACAACAGGTTAACTTAAACAAACGAGAAAACCAGGATGCTGAACTGCAGCACTGACGGCCTTCCACACAAGGCTGTTCCTTAGTGCACACAGCCTCCAGAACAGCCCATCATCTTGCCAAGTCACTCAAGCTGCAGGCTATGCTTGTGAATGAGCACAGAAGGGCAGCGACCAAGGAATCTATCAAGTACATGGACTCTGCATGCTGCATGGATTGGCTACAATGTATTTTAAAAACAAATAGCGTTTGTTCAGTAAGATGGCTTAATGGGTAAAGGTGCTTTTTGTGCAAACCTGATGATCGGAGTTCAATGCACAGAGCTCACATTAGAGGTGGAAGGGAAGAGAGTCCACAGAGCCACATGTTTGTCCTCATTGCATGTGCCCACACACAGACACAAATCAGTATCAGGGTTTAGTTCAGTGGCAGAATGCATGACTAGCAAGTATGAGTCCCTGTGCTGAAAAGAAAGGCCACAACAGAACCAGGGCCTCCACCTGCTGAAGGGAGGGTGGAGGGAGGGAGGTTTCAACAGGGGGAAATCCAGTATGCAGAAAAAATCCTCCATGTCCTCACAGCCAGTCCTCCTCTGCACTTAGCCCGGTGATGTAACCTCACCCTGAGGCCTCACCCCTGGGACATCTAATTTAGACCGCTTATCAGTCAGGCTTAGCGACATAAAAGTGACTGGCCTTGCATGAGTCTAAGACAATATCTGTGTCAAGGAATTCATGTCCACACTTGGAAATGTTTACATACATTAAAAACACAGCTAAGCCCTTAGGGCAGAGAAAGAAAAAAACGAATGTCAGCCTTTCCACAAAGAGACACTTAAATTGCTCAAAAAGTTCCCCTTTAATGTCTGCATGTCAGCTTTGCTATTAGAGACTATACTTTCAGATGTTTACATTTAGGAGTTAGGATGGGGGTGTTACGAGACCCATGGTGGAGGAGTCTGGATCTGTAATGGAGGCTTTGGCTTCCTCTAACAGCCATATGAGGCCAGGTCCCCCAGATGACCACATCCAACCCTGAGTGTCAGGCAGCTTGCACTGAGTGTGGAGATAGAAGGTCTGAGGATGGAGCCAGTCCCTGTGGGCTCACACACTGGGGGAAAAGCTACCTCTGGAGCCTCAGCTTCCCCAACTCTGGAAGCCAGATTTCTACACTCCCCCTACCCCCGGAGGTATAGACCGGTGACTGGTGTCAGTTTTCTTCATGGCCAAACAGGGATAAAAATCATCACATATAAAACATCGACGTTCACCCAGGATGTTACTCAGTTGGGTGAGTGCTTGCCTAGTGTGCATCAGGGTTTGCCCCAAGGCATCACAGACATCAGAAGCGGTAATGCACACCCATGATCCCTGTGCTCAGGAGGTAGAAGCTGGAGGTTCGGAAGTTCAGGGCCACCCTCAGCGATGTATTGAGTTTGAGGCTAGTCTGCCATCCATGAGACCCTGAGTGAGAGTGTTGGCCCAAGGATCCAGTGCCATATCAATCAGGGCTATTTTCTACTAATCTCTCTGCTGGTGATTATGAGAAACATTAAAGTTGGAGCCGATGGCGATACACATAGGCTGTGCACGGGACATGGCTCTGTCTAATGGGCACACCAACCATCAAATGAGCACCTAGTTTAAACACTTTTTAACCCCTGCTAAAATACTGTCCACAACAGTTTAAATGACTTGCTCCAAATTTTGAAATTAGAAAGTATGATGGTTAGTTTTAACCGCCAAGTCTACACAGCCTAGAATCACTTAGGAAGACTGTCTCAGTGGGTGAGTTGGCCTCTGGGCATGTCTACAGGAGACTGTCTGACTGCCTTAACTGTTGTGGGACAAGCTGGCTAACTGGACACTAAACATCACGTTTATCGTTCTTTCTGCCCTTGACTATGAATGTGATGTGACCAGTTGTTTGAGGCTCCCGCTGTCTTGACTTTGCCACAATGACAGACCATAACCTGGAATTGTGACTAAAATAAATCCATTCTCCCAAGTCACTCTTTGTCAGGTATTTTATCATAGCAACAGATATGAGACTACGTCAGGAGGCAGCCCAGCTCTTACTGCACATCTCTGCCTCAGTTCAACAGTGTGCCCTGATATAAAACCACATTGACTGGAGCTACCTCTTATTTAATCTACTTTTTTTTTTTTTTTAAAGAAATAAGACAGGGGCTAGGGTAGCAGCCCTGGAGTGCCCTCAGTGAGCTTCCTATTCCACATTGAGGGGCCCTGGGTTGTGCATGCCGCATGCTGCCCTGGCCCCAGCCTGTGTTCTGGCCAAGCTGTGACTCTGGAGCTGCACTGGATTCCTTCACACACAGGGAGGAAATCTCAACTGCCTTGAGTTGTAACAACGGGTCAATCGACAGTAGGACCTTTTTCAATGTTAAAAGAGAAATGGGGATCTTAATTCCTATGCTGGTCCTCACCTTTTGTCTTCTGGGATGTTCTCCAACAGCATTTGAAGGAAATCCTGAAACAAGAAGAAAGCAAAGCAAACCATCAAAGTTGTCTACCAGTAACTAACTGCCCACCCAACCATGCCAGCAACCAAGCATCAACTGTTCAACGCACCCAGGGTTTGATCACAGCATGAAAGAACCCCCCCACCCCGCCCCCCTTTATTTTTCCATGCCTCACATGAGGTCTTCGCCAGCTGAGCTACACAGATGGCCCAGTCTGACTCTCCATCCCTTCTCCTCTACAGTGTCCGTGCAGTCACAGGACATCTAAGGAGTTTGCTTGTGTGACAGTACCATGTCAGACTTATGCCTCTTCCCAAGCCACTTTCTTTTATTGTGGAAAATTCAAATTCTGAATATTATATACTGTTGCCTATAAATGCTTTGTAAACCTCTAAAATAAAAGGATTCTGTCAAGAATACTGACAATATCATAGTCCTAAAAGGTCAAATATGAACACTCCTTTGTATTTAATTTATACTTTTACTGTGGTCACCTTTCCCATCCATTGAATTCTGGAATCCTGAATGTTATCAGATACAGGACTTTTAGTTAAATTGGGAGGGTGAATACACTAAGAATGATTGTTTACTCAAAGTGAAAACTTAACTGGGCTTTTCTGCTCTGCCTTTTTCTTTGCTGAATGTGAGCTCCAGCACAAGCATCTTGCCATCTGAGTATCAGATGGGGGGGGGACACAAAAGGAGAAAAAAGCAAGCACGAAGCATAATGTTTTTGCTATTCAATGACATTAAACAAATAGGATCTATATCTGGAGGGTTTTTTGTTTTCACTTTTACCTTTCTTTAATGCATAGAGTCGTTTGCTATGTTAACAGTACATGATCTTCTTTTAATGCAGTAATGGATACAATTTTGTTTCTTGTTTTCTCTAAGTTTGAACAGTCACTTTTGTTTTTTGAGACAGTTTCTCCCCATGTAGC
Source organism: Cricetulus griseus (assembly GCF_003668045.3). Taxonomy (NCBI): domain Eukaryota; kingdom Metazoa; phylum Chordata; class Mammalia; order Rodentia; family Cricetidae; genus Cricetulus; species Cricetulus griseus. The sequence continues at coordinate 280,781,541 of NC_048596.1, read as the reverse complement.
CCTTTCTGATCTTCCAGGTTCAGCCTCCTGAATGCTGGGACTGCATTTCTGTGTGAGCCACAACACCTGGCCATCCTTGAAGATTTAACAAAGAGAAAATAATCTTTTAAGACAGTCATGATAGTCCATGCCTGTAATCCTAGTACTCAGGAGGTGGAGGCAAGAGAGCCAATTGGAGCTTGAGGTTAGCCATGTGAATCCCTGCTTTAAAAAAAAAAAAAGTATATGAGATTCATAAGCTGGGCAGTAGTGGTGCACACCTTTAATCCCAGCACTCTGGAGTCAGAGGCAGGCTGATCTCTGTGAGTTCAAGACCAGCTTGGTCTACAAGAGCTAGTTCCAGGACAGGTTCCAAAGCCACAGAGAAACCCTGCCTTGAAAAACAAAACAAGTTAAAAAGTGGTCTTTCAAGTGAAAGTCCAAGTGACCACACACTGCCAGAGAAGGGGCTGGGAGGAGCAGTTGGACCTTTGCAACACTGCAGGTTTGATGGCAGAGAAGAGTGACCACAGCAGTGTACATGGCAAGGTGTTCCTTTTCCATCATCACACTGAGTCTAGCTGTGACTGTGTGAGCAAACCCAGCCTGTGGGGTTATGGGGAGGGGGTTGTCTTTCCAGAGGTGAAGTTCCTCAACACACCACTGTGACTAAAATCCCTGACACAGACAACTTCACAGAGCAGAGGCTTATTTGGGTTCATAGTTTCCGAGCCTATTATGGCATGGTGGCTGTAGGGGCTCCAACACTGGTGGCTTGGTTCCACAGTAAAGAGGAGGAGGCAGGAAGCAGGGGCTGGAGCCAGGATAGCTATGGTAGGCAAGGCCCACTGCTCTCAGTAGCCTACTTCTGACAGCCAGGCTGCTGTTGGGTTCTACGACCTCCCAAAACACAAGCCTGGGAATGGATGCGATGAAATGATGGTTGGTGGTGGCAATTGTTTACCAGATTGTTTATTGCCTCACAAATGCACCCAAAGTGGACATACAGAGAAACCTGCTCAGGAAAAACAACACTAACATATCATGAATGTGAGAGATTATTTTTCCCTTGAGGTTCTTTTGTGTGGAGAGAGGGTTCTGCGTTTGTGCATGTAGACACCCAGAAATCAGCCTTGGGTATCACGCCTCAGGTGCTTCCACTTTGTTGAGAGTGGTTCTCTTGCTTGGCCTGGGCTAGGCAGGATGGCCAGCAATCTCCCAGAATTTTGTCTGTCTCCTCCTCCTGCAATTTTAAGAGGTGGCTGGCTTTTTATACATGGGTCCCGGGGATAATACGCTGGGCCCTCATGCTTGTACAGCAAATGCACTTTATACCACCCTTGCCTGAGGGTCTTAAAGTCATTATTTTTATTATTTTAAAAATTACTGGGACTAAGGAAATAGGCTAGTAGTAGAGTATTTGCCTATTATTTAAAAAAACATTTTGTAAACTGCTGCATTAGAAATTTATCATGATTTAATTAAGAGATCTCTTTGTAAATCACTGTGTTAGTGGATCACTGACTTATTGACAAGATTTCGATTTTTTGATTCTTAAAAATCCAAGAACTGTAACTATTTAATTGTGACTCTAATTATTACTTCTTACTAATTTCACCCCATTATGTCTATATAGTACCTACAAACTTATCTCCTATTTTCCTAGTAATTTATGCTCAATTATGTGGGGGGGGGAGATGACATTAACTTAATAACAAGGGAGAAGAATTTAATTGCTTGGGAAGCAGGAAATTCAGAGTTAACCTTAATTCTACCCTTTCACATTTTCAAGTTACAACTGGCTCCATAGCTCCTCCGCTTTTGATACGGTGTAAGCAAAGGGATCTGGAATTCTGGGTAGATACGGGGTAGTGATGAAGGTCCCCATGAAAACCTCCCCCTCCTCCCTTTTATTTTAAGAAAGATGGTGTTCTGCCTCTTAGTGGGTTACCATTCTGCAGCATCTGCTAATCCCTGTCTCCAAGCTAAGATGGACAGGCAGCTCAGCAGCTAGCTGGAGGCTGCCAACCAATGCCAGATACCACACAGACCAAACACATTGGGCATCTCCAAGATGTCTGCTGGGATTTGTGATGTGCCTTCTGCACTCAGTCTTTGAGACTCTTGTTTCTCATCTGAAGTCTCCCAAGCATCTATGATCAGGATGGACTGGGTTGGGTCCTCTCACTCCTACTGGAGACCCAAGGCTAACCACAGGGCACCAGCTTTCCTGCTCCCTCTTGCAGGCTGCCTCGCCCTGGGTGGACTTGTGACAGTAGTCCTTTCCAGCCACTGCCGGCTGACACAAACTGAAGTGCACCCTAGGGAATCTGTGTACCCTCGCCATCTCAGCCCTTCTCTTCAGTGTGCTGGGAGTTCTGAGACAGAAGTGAGACATTATAACTGGATGAGGGGGCTCCTGACGACAGGGGTCCCAATGTGCCATATTTGCAGTATGCCTGAAACAAATGAAAACCAAAGGGAGAAATAAAGGTATGGGTTTTTTTTTGGAGGCGGGGGGGGGGGTGGGTGGGGAGGGACTTTTCCTGGAACCTGGAGGGACCAGAATCTCCTACCAAGTAAGGGATCACAGTTGTCAGCTCCTACTTTCCTAATAAACTGTATGCTAATCTGTTCAGTCCCAGACTGCTTGTTTTAACACCTAACAACACTCAATTAGCTGTTATAAGTTAAAACAAACAAACAAACAAACAAAAAACCAAAAAAAGCAAATTCCAATTCTGTCCAGTGGTTAATCTGGCAATTATTTTTTGGATCTGCATTCACTAAAATGTAGGTGCCTGGAGATTCCATCAGATCAATTTAAGAATGGCATAGGACTAACAGTCTCTATGAGGAGTTTTAGGAATAGTCGTGGCGGCCATGGCCTGGAAGGAAGAGGACTAAGAATTGAGCCTGCAGGGGAGGGTCACTGTGACCCTGGAAAGATGACATCAGGAGGGGCTGGAAGGCTGACAGGCAGCAGAGTTCAAAGGGAAATGGAAGGAGAGCTGAGCAAAAGTAACAACTAGGTGCCAGGGTAAATGAAAACACAGTCCACACAATTCATACAAATTGTTTAATCAAAAAAAAAAAAAAAAAAAAAGCAAAAGCATGCCCAACAGCTTTCTAATAAGGACAGAAGCACAGCCTCCTGGCATGAACTTCAAAGAGAGGAACTAAGGAAAGGGCTTAGGATTCTGCCAGTCTCTAGGGGACATGCTGCACCTCCCCACTCTGAGGCTTAGAGGTTGGGGAGCTGGTGAGTTGCACATATCCCACCAGTTCTCAAATACCTCCATATTTGCAAAGAGACTGGGGGTTTATCTTTCTTCTTTCCAAGCTATGGAGGGCCTGGGGCATTTGTTGGAGAGATGCACAAATGTGGGAAATAAGCCACCAAGGACAGCTAGGTGAGCTGTGAACACCTTCAGGGGTAACCCAGATGCCATCTCGATCAGGAAGAGCAACTGAGACACTACGGAGAACCATGGAGGGGCACTTAGCAACATTTCATGAGTAGGGGAGTCAAATACTTCACAGATGCTCCCTGTGACTGCTGCAGCTCTAGGCCACATCCCCACCCATGAGGTCCAGCTGTCAGACTATAGCTGAGAGGGGCTGGAAAAATAAGCCTGAAGTGAGTTGGGAAAGGAATCAAAGATAATGTTCCAGAACACATGAGAGTAAATAAAAGGTCAGGGCAGTGCTACCCATCCTGAGAGCAGAGCATTAGTGCAGAGAGGGAGCTGAAAGAAAAAGAGCTCCGTCCTGAAGAAGACATGACCCAAGGAGCAGAGAACAATTCCCCACAAACATTTACACTCAGAAAACAAACAAGAACTAGCAACAATAACCAAAGAGAGAAAGAAAGAAAGAAAGAAAGAAAGAAAGAAAGAAAGAAGGAAGGAAGGAAGGAAGGAAGGAAGGAAGGAAGGAAAGAAGGTTAAGGATGAGAATACAACAAAATGAAAAGACGGGATTCATTCTAATTCCACAAGAACACCATCTCAAGAACATTAATTTTTTTTAAAGAATAAAGCAAAGAACACTAGAGAAAATGACATTAGGTGCTAGGGTTGCAGTTCAGCTGGGCGAGTGCTCCTCTATCAAGCTCCCTGTGACCTGTGTAGTGACATACGCCTGCAATTCCAGTCCTTGAGAGAGAGATAGAGGCATGCCAGAAGGTCAGGGGTGTCTCAGCCCCCATTAGAAGTTTGAGGTCAGCCTGGGCTAAATGAGACTGTCTCCAAAGGAAAGGAAATTTAATAAATTTAATATTTAATTAAATATTTAATAAATACTAAATAAATATTTAATAAATATTAAATTAAATATAATAAAGAGAGCTGCTTGAGAGAAAAGTGGGATGAACATAAGAAAGAAGAAAGTAATTATCTAATAATGGATGCACACCAGACCAGGGGACTTAGAATCTCACAAGGGGGAAAGGGTGTGACCAAAGACGTAGTCAAAGTCAAGCATGGTGATGTGAGTGAGCCTGTATTTCCTGATGAGGCAGGAAATTCAAAGCCGCCTGGGCTACGTGGCAAGATCCTTGTCTCAAAACATAGGACAAAACAAAGCATATTAGCCAGGAAGTGATGGCGCGTGCCTTTAACCCCAGCCCTCGGGAGGCAGAGGCAGGCGATCTCTGTGAGCTTGAGCACCAGCCTGGTCTACAGAGCGAGTGCTGAGACAGCCAGGGCTACACAGAGAAGGCCTATCTTGAAAAACCAACCAACAAAACAACAAGAAAACAAAAGCAAAAAAAGCAAACTTAAGACGACAGCACCTTAGGATAGAATCTCAGACCTAAAAGAGTGCAGTGAGAAGGGCAGGGAGAAGGAACGATGTAAAATCATGCACACCAGGGCCAGCGAGATGGCTCAGCAGGTGAAGAAGCTTGCTGCCACACCTTAGGACCCGAGTTTATTATCCAAAACCCACATGGTAGAAGGGGAGGATAGACTCCCACGGCAGTCCACTGTACTCCACATTGGTACTCCACCACCCAAGTACACAAACACAGACCCCCTCTCCCCCTCAGTGTATAACAATTCTTTGGAATAATCAGGCAACTCCCACTCACTTTCAGTGAAATCACAGATTTCAAAGGTGAAAATGTCTTCTGCTGTCTACACGATATAAACAGGGAGAAGCAGGCAACTTTCACAAGCTTCACCGTGGTGATAAACGCTAGAAGGCATCTGAGCAACATCTATCGAGTTCCAGGGAATGGATATGCAGCCCAGGAATATTTAAACCTAGCTATTCTGCGATTTAAACATAGACAAGAGACACACACTCATTCCCAACCAGTAAGGACTCAGAAACCACACACAGCCTGGGAAGCTGCAACTTGAACATCAATTTGATAATGAAAATGAGCCAACAAAGAGCTGAATCAAAATCAAATATTCATGAATCTAGAAGCATGGTTAAGTGGTGGTGGCAACACTAAAATCCTTCATGTTGGCAAAGCAAACCTTAGCGATATGACAGTAACATCTAAAAATGTGAGGACTGAGGAGACAATGGAAGCATAGTCTTTCTTACTTGCTCTCTAAAAAAACAAGTAAACAAACCAAAGAAAGAAAGAAAAAAACCAAAACCAAAACACTGCCCTATTCTTTGCTTTTGAGACAGGTCTCATTTTGGTCTTGGGTAGCCAGGCTGGACTGGAACTCAGGGGATTACAGCCATGTACTTCCTCTTCCCCAGGAGCAAGTGTGAAGGGAAATCACACTTGGAATCACAGTAGCATATCTCTAGTGATGCTTCTTATCAGAGCTCTCGCTTGCTCTCTCACTATTATGACCTCAGACTGTTCACTTCAGTCTCCTTTCCACTAAACTTGGGTAGATGAAATCTTAAAAGCACATACAAGCCAGGAGGTGGGAGGATTAGAGAGAGTCAAGACTAGCTTGGGTTGCAGAATAAAACCTTGTCTCAAAAAAAGCAAAGTAAAATGACAACAAGAAGAAGAGCGGAAATGGACAGAGGCTGACAAGCACACGGAGAAATCAGTGAGAATGTAAAGGCAGGCGTTCCAGCACAACAGTGTGGGCTTCTAGAGATTTGGATCAAAGAATTAGCCTTGTTATGGCTGGGGAGTCATCTCAGCTGGCAAAGCTCGTGCCACATGAGCTTGAGGCCCCGAGTACGGCTCTCTAGGACCCCTGTAGAAAGCCAGTGTGGGAAGATGGAATGTTCCGGAGGTACATGCTTGTTGATGGGACAGAAAAGTTGGTGGGGCTCAACCCTACCAAGCTGTACCTTACAATGGCAAACTTTATTTTATGTATATTTAACCATAAAATTTGAGCAAAATGTAAATTTTCAAAAGGCATGCAGGCCCCTGTGCTGGCTCAGGGGTAGGTAATGGTACTTGATGCTTAAGGCTTATGACTCAAGTTCAATCCTGAGACACACGTGGGAAAAGGAGAAAACACATGGCTCTCTGACCTAAACACATATACACACACTCTCTCTCTCCCTCTCTCTCTCTCTCTCTCTCTCTCTCTCTCTCTCTCTCTCTCTCTCTCACTCTTTTTCTCTCTCTCTTTTTTTTTCTCTCTCTCTCTCAATAAGTAAATAAAAAAATAAATAAAGCAATAAAAGAATGCTATTCGACTGAGTCAAATGGCAAAACCACTTAAGACAAAGGGTTTTTGTTGCTGTTTTTGGCATTGTTTGTTTTGGGGTGTGTGTGTGTGTGTGTGTGTTGTGTGAGTGAGCATGCCTGTGATAGGGAATGTACTGTGTATGTTTATCTTGCTGCTTGGCCAATGACTAGGATTCCTCATCTGCTAGCCTAGACTTAATTATCATAAATCTATATATTTTATAAGACTTATCTTATCGGACGTCTTATTGGCGTCCCTCCTGGCTGGTGGCTCACATCGTGCTGAATAAACTAGACATGCAGGACCCACAAGAAAGTGACTGTTGAACTTACAAAACAAGGCAGTACTGAAGGGTTCCTGTTGAAATGGAGAAGTGTGCCAGACACACTGTGGCCTATAAGGCTGAAGATGGATGCCCCAATGTTACAGAGGAACTTTGGGTGACTGTCCAGGTAGCGGATGTCTCTGTCAATTCTAGACTTTATATATTATCCTTCTATGGTCTTTGATAGAATTGAAGACAGATAGTTATGGTATAGTTTTCTTCAGTTATTATAAAAGATAAGTTATCCTTCTTTTATTTAGACAGAAAAAAGGAGATGATGGGGAATGTGCTGTGTATGTTTATCTTATTGATTATTGAATAAAATACTGTTTGGCCAATGAGACAGCAAGTTAGATGGGACCAGGAGTCAAAGAGGATTCTGGGAAATGTAGTAGAGAAGTGGTGGTCCAGGCAGGAAGTGACATAGCAAGGAGACTCATATTTAAAGAAGGAGAAACAGGAAGTGTCTCTCTTTTCCCCTCTGCTCCTGCTCCAGTGGCACGATGTGAGCCACCAGCAAGGTGGGACGCCAATAAGGCATCTGATAAGATAAGTCTTATAAAATATATAGGTTTATGATAATTAAGACTAAGCTAACAGATGAGGATCCTAGTCATTGGCCAAGCAGCACTGTACCTAATACAAGTTTCTGTGTATTCATTTGGGCCTAACTCGGGCGGGCGGCTGGCGTAAAGCACACACAAGACGCAGTGGGGCTCAGGCAGCTTTTGGCGGAAAGATTTTTTGTAACATGCCTGCATGTCTGGAGGCCATGGTGTTTGGTGTCCTCCTTTATCACTATCATCCTTGTTCCCTGGAGATGGGTTTTTCTCCTTGAACCTGGGTTTTGTTTTGTTTTGTTTTTTTCTGCTGGACTTGTGGCCAGTAGGTCCCAGTGATTCCCCTGTCTCTGTGAACCATCAGTGCCGTGTTGCAGGTATATGTGGGATCAGAGATTTCTGTGTGGGTGCTGGGAACTGAACTCCAGTTTTCATGCTTGCACAGTAAGCACCCTGAGCTGCTGGCTGGGATGAGTCTGAGGTGGCAGCATCAGAAGGAGAAAAGCTTGCCCAGATGAATCCAGCAGGACTGCTTCTATAGTGGTGAACAGCTGGAGGCCACAGCAGCTCACTCTACTACCAGGAGGTCACATTCCCCAAACAGTCATCCTTTGAGTCCATATCACTAACACCTTTCTCCCAGTAAATATAACTGTAAATTCTCTACTTTCCAGTGTTGACATAATCTAATCCCTGTATGCTGCAGCCTCTCCACTTGTGTGCAGTGAGTTCACCAGGACCCCATGAATTACCTGAGAAAGAATCAACTTCCCATGAAACAGGTGTACAAATTTTCTTAAAGATGAAAAGTAAATGTCCTTTCCAAGTGCTCTGGCTAGGAATCGAAGAAGGAAGTAGCCCTGGGAGAAGAAAGAAGACAGACAATACACTGGCATCATACAATGGCTTCACTAGTGCAATACACTAGTGCGTCCAGAACATACTTTTATGTCTGACCAGGGAAGCTGGGCGGACTTAAGAGCCTTCAACATCTTTGCTAATGTCATGCCACCTCAGCTTGCACTCTGCCAGGGAGGAGAGGCCGAGAGCTTTCACATCAGGTCCAGGGGTGCCTTCGGTTCTGGTCTCTACTCATCTGCAGCAGGGACCTGGGCTCCCTCCGGCTGAGTCTTCTGAACACGACCTTGTCCAGAGGCTTTTGGAGTTGGCCTGTGAATACTCAGTCTAGGCTCACTGAGATATCATTGCAGAGGTGGAGTCACTTCCTCTTCGCCTCAACTATGCTGTTACTCATCTTGTTCAGCTCAGTGGCCTCAGGAATGCCATGCTATGACAAAATGGAGTAGCCAAACCTGCATAGGACTGAACCAGGCCCCCTGAACGTGAGTGTCAGCTGGGGGGCTTGGGCAGTCTTTGGGGCCACCGGCAGTGGGACCGTTCCCTATGGAGGGAGACTCTCTCGAGGTCCTGCCCCAAATGACAGACTTTGATGATCCCCCATGCGAGGTCTCACCCGCCCTGAGTAGTAATGGATGGGGGGATGGGATGGGGAGATGGTGGGGGGAATGGGAGGGAGAGGGAACTGGGATTGGTGTGTAAAATAAGATTGTTATTAATTTAAATAGAAGTTGATTAAAAACCAAATAAATTTTGGCATATTTACCTTTAAGTAATGAACCTGCATGAAGCCCTTCTCTGGATTGAGTCCATACTTGACAACAGACGCACCAGAAGCACTCACAAGTCCAGTCTCCTCTTTGTTGGGTCTAAAACGACACAGCAGTCACTTGTCTAAGTACAGTGCATCCATACCCACTACTTCTCATATCTTATTTTCAAATTTGTGCAGTTGTGCCTCCCTTCAGCTCAGCACTTCCAGGTATAACTGAAGACAGTTTACATTACAAATCACACACTCAGCAAGGAGGATTTATACTCAGTCTGGCAAACTGACTGAGGTTGGTTACTTATGGCACTTTATCCAAGATGAAAGCCTGCCGGTCCCTCCAGGAATCTTAAGTTCCAATATGAATCATTTATCAGTGTGAACCCCTTCTTGGTGAGAAAGCCAGGCTGGGAGACGCAGTGGCAAATGTAGCTCACTTGGTGAAGTTATGAGTGACTGAGTGTGTGTGTGAGTGAGTGTGTGTGTGTGCATGTGTGAGTGTGTGTGTGCATGAGTGTGCATTTGTGAGTGTTATGAGTGTGTGTGCATGTTTGTATGTGTGTTTGAGTTGTGGGTATACAAGTGTGTGTGTGTGTGTGTGTGTGTGTGTGTGTGTGAGTGTGTGTGTGTGTGTGTTAACTGTGTTCCCTTCTCAGGATCTACATTTAATAAGTAAGTCTCCTTTAGGACAAATCTGTATCCTGAATCTACTTGAGAAGCATAAAACAAGCACAGGAAAGGTCCTAAGACCCTCTTGTTTTGTGGACAGGCAGGGACATTAGTGATGACATACCCATTTCATAAATGAGGTCTGTACCCAGGGTGTGATGCTTTGCTGTGGGCTTGTGATGTCACCTAGATTAAACTAGTGTCTCATTATCCAGCAGGGTACTTCCCACTACTTGCTCAGCTTTAACACTTTTTTTTTTTTTAAACTTCTCTTTCCTAAAATGGCATGAATCCTTTGTGGCTCTTCACACAATGAAGCCTTAAGAAAAGCTAAGATGGAAATAAGTGACAGAAGGTATGCATGGCTTTCTGGGCCTCCTGGACAAACCATGGAGACTGTGTTAATGCCAGGTGAGGGAAACGGCAAGAGGGCCAGGCCAGCACAGCAGAAAGTTGAGGCTTTCTCTGTAAAGGTGGAGAAGCAGAATGCCATGTGGAGGGATCTGAGCAAGATGGTTGGCCATCAACCTTTCTTCTTTGGCTTCTTTTGTGACTGTCGAGATAAGTCTCACTGTGTTGGCTCTGGCTGGCCCAGAACCCATTTGTTGATAAGGCTGCCTCTGCCTCCCTCCCAAGGCTGCTGGGGGGGGGATGTACCACCCCACCCATCTTAACTTTTCTTCCTATTATCTACCTATTACTCACTACAAGTTTGCAGAAGCTCTCTAACCTTCAATTTGTTAATTAGCAAAATGGGAGTAATTCTACTTATATCTCTAGGTCCACTGCAAACCCCCTCCACAACAAGGGCAATAAATATAATAATTACTTCAATATTCTAAGATATTCTAATTGCTTTACAAAAATAATCCGTTAGTCAGTCTCAGTGGAATATCCCAGAACACAGTTCTAGCAGACACAAGACCCAGAACCAGCAGGTCCCTGAAGCAAAGGCAGTTAAGAATGAGTAGCCATGGGAGCTGACCCCAGGGTTCCAGTTTGTCTCCTGCATCCCTGGCTGACTTACATGAACATACTCTAGAATCACCCACCCTTTCTGTCCTCACGAGTCCACTGACACACATCACCCCAGGCCTCTGTCCTCAAGGCCTTCTCACGACCAGGAAACTGACTATTCAAATGAGGAAAGGCTGGCCTTCAGCTCCAGTTCCCAGAGACACCTTTAATGGCTGTTTTTCCCTTTGCCTAAAAATCTCCTTCCACAAAATCCTGTCTCATAATCTCTTCTTCCCTCCTCTCCAAATGGGCGGTTATTTAGGAAGCCCTTTCATGTTGACAGCACTCCCATCAGGCACTCCCATCCTCAGAGATTCCTGTTAACATGGACGCAGAGCTAGGGCAAGCAGGATACAGGCAAGCTACACAGACTCAGGAGGAGTTTTCCTGAGGAAAGACACCCCAGCAGACACCATGAGCTGTCTCAGGGATACCTGCCATGTGTTCACAGAGCCAGCTCTATGCAGATGCAAGTACAGCAAAAGCAGGAACTAATCCAGGTCTGGCCCTCACAATCACACAGAGGCAGCTGACACCTACCAGAAGCACAGACAGATGCACCTTCCCACTGCCTCCCACAAGCCCAGAACCCAGCAACACGGACCTCTGGCTACAGATGGGAACAGTAGGAACCTTGAGGAAGGTGAAAGAGGCTAAAAGGAAGGCTTCTGAGATGATCGCAGACTGTTTCTATGTGGCTGAATAGTACAACTTGCTGGAGTAATCTAGCAAAGATGTATACACTGTATGCATGTGTTTTGTTTCCACTTAAAGTTAAGGAAAAGCTGAGGATGAATGCCTGAAATCCCAATATCTTAGAGGCTGCGGTGGGAAAAGAGGAACATTTGAGGTCAGTCAGAGCTACAAAGTGAGAGTCTATTTCAACAAAACCCAATCAAATAAATGAAACCCTAAAGGGGGGGGGAAGAGTTAAGAAAAAGACTGCAAATAAAACAGTACCCACTTTTCCCTCAGATCAGGGGACACCAGTGCAGAAAGTGTGTTTGCCACAAACACAGGACTGGGGCATGAGAGGAGGGCAGTGGCTGGGGGCAGAGCTGGGGGAAGCTTTGCTTCTCTGACAGCAGAAAGCTATGGCTACTATGGCACTTCTGCCCGCTCACTCTCCTCTTACAGATAACAGAGGGAACTGTGCGAGCCACCTTGCAACCACGAGACAGCGAGTCACTGCGTCTGGAGAGTAGAAGGGAATAAGCCAAGGTAAACCTTTTTCCGTGGCATAGGTCTCACTCATGGTAGCCCCTACTATCTGCCTTCTGGCTGCTGCTTGTGTGAGAGACATCAGCACCACATGTGGAGGTCAACTTCCTTTATAGTCACGCTCACACGCCATGGATGGAAAGCTGGAAGTGCTACCAGCAACGCAGCCCAGCTGAGGGCCAGGGTGTCTGCGCCATTCGCTCTGCCATGCTCTTCTGCATGATGCCCTCCTCCCTCACAAGGACCTGATGAGGGCCGGGCTGTAGGGATGCCCGTTAGAGCTGAAGACACAGATGCCTAGAGAAGAACTCAAAGCTGGTCAGTAGACCATCAGAACCCAGGCACAGGCTGCACTGCACGCTTCCTCGAGAGGAAGGCCCCCCACCCAGGTGTGCAAAATCCTCAGGAGAGACCCAGAGACACACCGTTTTTGTTTCCTCACTGTGAGTCTATGATGAAGCTCACTCAACCGAAACCACTACGTAAAAGCAAACTGCACTCACACTCCTCACCTGACATGCGTGGAATGTGGACGATCAAGTTACCAAGGTCGTCTGGGGCCCAAATGCTCTTGGTTTCTGTTGTACCTGGCACCAAATACGGCAGCTGAGGTGAGCATGACCTTCCTTCCCTCTGCCCCACCTTCCTGTACTCTTACAGAAGCCATCTGCCATCTGGATGTTTCCTGCATGAAACATCCAGGCAGGTATTTGGAAGGGGCGCCTTAGGAAAGGCCTGCTTCTTCTAGGCTGTGACCAGGCGCTCAGACAGTGAGGTGTCTGGTGCTGTCTGCCCTGCCCACCTCATGCAGATCACCTGCCAGCATGCCCTCTCGTGCTTGTGAGTACCGGCTGCCAGCTGCCTGTGTGCTCACTGGCCCCCTGCCACCCCAACGAGGAGCAGGGCTTCATTTACACCCCAACAGTGAGGAAGTTGAGACTCTGTCCAAGAAGAAACTGGCCTCCAGGTACCATCTGAACTCCACAGGCACCATGAAAACCAACAGGGGATGCACATGCAGGTTAAGCATTTGGCTAGGAACACCGCCTCTGACGTGTGCAGCCCCATGAAGCAGAGCTCCCTCGTCAGCAAAAAAAAAAACAAGAGAAAGTGGCTGTTGAGACGGCTCACCATGAACATGGGCTGAACCTCAGTGCTGACACAAGTGCCAGGCAGGAGGTGGAGACGAAGGACACGCTGGGTAGACTGGCCACAACAGGGAGATCCTGCCTTAATGCATAAGGTGTAGAGGTCAGAGAAGGCAGCTGCAAACGTGTGGTCAGGTGCCTACACATCTGCTAATATACCAACACAATGCACACTGAACACACACAGCAACACACAGGCAAAGGGGACAAGAGTGACTCGGCACTTCAGGGGGCTACAGTGTCCAGGACGGCTGAGCCAGCGTTCCTCCTGTACAAAGCCACTCTTGTTATGAGGACACATTCTGATCCACGCAGAGAATACCAGCTGGACCTTCCTCAGACAAGACAAACCTCAGAAAGGCATGGCTGCCATTATGCACGTCACTGTGGACAGGCTAAAGAGTGGGGACACAGGAAACTTAAGTCTAAGATTTTTGCAAAAGATAAAAGCATGGCTGGGAAGATTGTTCAATTGGTACAGTGCTTGCCTGGAATGCCTGTGGCCCTGAGTTCAAGCCTCAGAACACATGTTAAGGGGGGGGGCAATCCCAGTGTGGTGCGCTCCCTCGCCACATGGGTGCTGGGGAAGTAGAGAAAGGTGGATCCCTGGGATGCCCCAGCAGGTCAGTCCAGACAACCTGGCCAGGCCCGGGGCTGTGTCACTCATCTGTTTTCCATGTTGTACAAAACAGTCTTCCATTTTTGTTTTCTGCATTCTCTAATTTTTATAATTTAAAAAATTGTTTTTTATTATTGTGTGTATGGGAGAGAAAGAGAGAGAGGGAGAGGGAGGAAAAGAGAGAGGCAGAGAGAGAGAGGCAGAGTGAGAGAGGCAGAGAGAGAGAGAGAGAGAGAGAGAGAGAGAGAGAGAGACAGAGACAGAGAGAGACAGAGAGAGAGAGCCATAACCTACTCAGACCATCATATTTATCTGACCCTTGATTTTGGAGGGTAGGAGCAGGGCTTGAACTCCAGCAGCACACAGAGCTCAGCATAAGGTCAGAGGAAGGACAGGAAGGCCCCAGCCTGATACGAGGAAGAGCAGATGGCCCCAACAGAGCTGGGAGGGGCAGAGCAAGGTTTCCCTGTGGTGGAGGGCAGTGCACCTCAGCGTGAGGTATTGGAGGTAGGGGTGCGGGGCACACCTCATTTTCAGCCTGGCGCACACCAGGATGCACGGCAGGACCGGGGGCAGCTGCAACCTGCTATGACCATCAACATCCCATGCTATCCACAAACATCCAGTGTTAAGACCCTGGCCACAGCACTGCCAGGGAAAGAGAAATTACCAAAACACCCAACGATTGACAAATGCTCAGGGCTGGTGGCAAAACACCCTGTAGCACATGCATGCACAGCATTTCCAAAGGGCTGCTGAGCATTAATAATTGGGAAAATAGCCAGGGTTACAATCGGAGGGAAATGAGAAGACACATTGTGCTTTTTCATACAGGAGTGACAGCTTTCATTCCAATGACCTCTGCAGATATTCTGAGCATCCAACACCAGAAACAGCTCCTGCGTCTCATCCAGCCCAAGGTCACCCAGTGCTTCCTGCCCTCATTTCCTTTTCTATCTCCTCCTCAATCACTGGTTAACTCAACTGGCATCCAGGGTTGTTGTGCAAGTAAAGAATGTTCCCTGATTTCCATCAATCCTTAAGAATGTTTGGACTCACAAAGTTTACCATTTAAAAAAAAAGTGTAGTTCATGCTGGGTATGGTGGCTCATACCTATAATACCATCACAAGAGAAGCCAAGGAAAGAGGATCGCTGCAAGTCTGAGGCTATTCTGGGCTACAGAATGAATTCCATGCCACCTGAACAGCACAGTGAAATCCTGACTCAAAAAACAAAAACCAGGAGCTAGAGAGATGGCTTGACAGTGAAGAGCACTTGTGCACTCAGTGAGAACTGGAGTTTAGATCCCAGCAGCCACGTATCAAGCTGGCCTCTCTGCATATTTGTAATCCCAGCTCTGAGAACTGAGAGGCAGGAGGATAACTGGGGCTTCTTGTCTTCCAGCCTAGCTGAGAAAAACCAGAAAACATGAGCTCCAGGTGCAGGGAGAGGTTCTGCCTCAAAGAAACACGTGGGGCACAATAAAGGACAAACAATGGCTTCCTCTGGACTCTACACCCATGCATCTGCACCCCACAATACAATGAATGAATGAATGAACAATAATGAATGAATAAATAAATCTTAAAACAAAAGGAGTATTGAGTAGCTTTTAGGGTATTCATATGGTAGTGTAACCATCACCAATACGTAATTCTAGAGTATTCTTTATCACTCCAGAAAGAAATCTTATAGTTAATGGCAATTCCTTTTCAGTAACTCAACCTTTGATATCATTCGTCTATGTATCTCTGTAGATTTGCTCAGATGATTCACACAAGTGGACTCATAAGCATGCAGGGTTTTACGTCTGGTTTCTTTCACAGCATACTGTTTAAAAGGTTCATGGGGCATGCTCTAGCAGGTGTCCATAACTCATTCCTTCTTATTGTTGATTAGTTATTAATTATTCATGAATCTAACACATTCTCTTTATCTAGAAGTCTGTCTTGGCCAGAGGCCAGCTTGCTTAGGGGTGCTGGTCAGTATTCTCATGGCTTTCTTTGCATGGCTACCTGGAAGCTATGCATCATCTGTTATTTCATTGGTCCTGAATGTGTATGCCAAAACTGTAGCCTGCAGACCAGGATATGGAGGCACACGGACACCTTATGGGGACTGTGGTCCAGCTCCTCTTAGCCCACCAAAGCGTAACTAGCCACAAGGCAAGAGCTCCCAGTGCAACCAGTCAGGATGCCTCCCCCCCCCCACCACGCCCGCAGTGCTCTGAATGCTGTCTTCGTGAAACAAAACCTTTCCTCAAGTATTCTTTTACAATATCAGTTTATGAAATTCATTCTTCTGGTTGGTCAGAACAACAACCCAGAAACTTCTGTACTTAGTGGTTGTCTAGCACTCTACCCTTTGAACTCACTTGAGGTAGTCTTCACTGCACCAGCAGGCAAACCTGCCTCACTTCACTGTAAACAAAGCCTCTGTAAAATGGTTCAGATGCTGTAATGCCCAGGGAGAAGGGCCTCTGGGCACCTCTGTGGGAGATTATGTTAAACTGAGGTACTGGCTGGAATGCTGTACTGCTGAATTTACTGTAGATAACCTGAGGTTATCAATTTAGGGTGCTTCCAGTTCTGCTATTTTAACTTCCCGGCCATGATGGACTATACTCGAGTTCCTAGTTAGAACAGACCCATATGACCTTAAGCTGCCTTTGTCAAGAGTATTTTACTGCTGGCTGGTTGTGGTGCACACCTTTAATCCCAGCACTAAGGAAGCAGAGGCAGGTGGATCTCCGAGTTCGAGGCCAGCCTGGTCTACAGGGTGTGTTCCACGACAGCCAGTGCTACATAAAGAGACCCTGTCTCAAGAGTATTTTGCCAAAGCATCAAGGAAGGGAACTAGAACAGCTGCCATAAACATCCGTGCACAAGCTTTTGCTTACTGTTTTGTTTCTCTTAGGTTTATGCCCAAGAGCAGGACTGCAGGGTCCTTAGGAGCTGCCTGCCATCTTCACTGGGGGGTCTGGGGGAGTCCAGTTCTCCAAATCCTCATGAATACTTGTTATCCTGTCTGTCTCCTGCACCGATCTTAATGAGTACAGAATGACACTGCCTTGTGGTGTTGACTTGATTTCTCTGATGGCTTAATAATTATAGCATCTTTTGTGTGATTTGTCTGTTGAACATACTCTTTGGAGAAACATTCCCACATTTTTCAGTTGGGCTGGGTTTTTTCTTTAATACTCAGTTATATGTTTTCATCTTCTTATCGAGTATGTGATTTGTCAATACTGTCTGCTTGCTGGGAACTGAGCCTGGGCCTTGTGCAGACTAGGCAAGCTCTCTACCACTGAGCCACAGCACAGCCCCAGGTTCTTAACTTTGAAACAGGGGTTTTTAATCTTGTAATGGGGGATGCCCTTCTGAGTATATGTTTATCTTATTGGTTGTTGAATAAAGCACTGCTTGACCAATGAGGCAGAAAGACAGGTGGGACTAGAAGTCGAGGAGGATTCTGGGAAATGTAGTAAGGACAGTTACTGCCATGAGATCCTTAGAAGAATGTATGTGTGCCATCAGCATCCTCAGTGAGATAAGTTTATAAATATACAGATTAATAGTTATAGTTGATAATTAAGACTGAGCTAGCGGTAAGAAATCCTAGTCATTGACCAGCAGCATTTGTACCTAATATAAGACTCTGTGTGTTATTTCAGGTGACCACATGACAATGGGGTTCAGGCGGCTGGCAGAAAGATTTATTGTTACATGTTCAATTTACCAGTTTTTTCTCTTCAGATTGCTTTTACTTTGGTCATCCTATTTAGGTAACTACCACTTAGTCCAAGGTAATAAACATTTATAATTGTATTTTCCCTGATAATTTTGTAGCTTTAGCACTTCCTGTTGTACATTTTTTGAATAGTAAGGTGGGTTTCTTTCCTTTGCACGTGGACAGGCATTGCCAGTCCACTTGCTGAAAACTCTGGTGTCTCCATGGCAGTCCGCCATCACCCAAGGATCCCTTGCTCTACATTCCATCTCTTGACAGTACCATAAAGTCTTAATTGCTGTGTCTTTGTAGAAACTTTTGAAACCAAGAAGCATAAATTCTCCAACTTTGTCGTCCCTCTTCAAGGTTGTTCTGGTTCTCCAGGGTCCTGTGTACTTCCACATGAAGTTTAAGGTCACCTTGTTTATATTTACAAGGAGACAGCTGAGATTTTGAGAAGACCATGCTGGGTCCACAAGCCAAGTAAGCCCAGGCAGCTCAGCTGTTCTGAGACATTGCATAGATGGGCCATTTCCACACATTCTGGACTTTCATGTCTTCCTCAGCACACTATAGTTTCTGGTTCTCAGGTGCTGTGTTTCTTTTGTCAAATTTATTCCTAAATCTACTTCTTTGATGTTATTATAAATGAATTTTTCCTATGTTATCTTCAGACTGCTCATAACTAATACACAGGAACAACCAAGTTTTGTGCCTTCATCTTACCACCTCCTCTGTACTGAGTTTGCTCATTTGCTCTAATACTCTTGGGATAATTCCTTAGGATTTCCTCTGGAGAGGAAGATATCATATATAATACTAAGCTTTTCTTCTTTCCTTTCATTCCCACCCTGGGTGCCCCTTACTGCACTTCCATGCCTTATTGCCCTGGCTGGCACCTGGATGCACCTTACTGCCCTGGCTGACACCTTGGGCACACTGATGACCCCAAATCCAGTCTTCCTTTTGTCTCCTTTTACTCCCCAGTCACTGGCTTGGAGAAGCAGGCAAAGGGAGACTATCAGATTAGATTATAGAACGTGGCAGCCTGTCTCCCACCATGCCTTTGCAGCCGCCTGGTAGAATACTTGCTCAGTTTTTGTTAGTCACTTCTGGATCAAAATTACTGACCAAAATACATATTAAAAGTAGGAAATGGGGTATGGGGAGTAAGCATGTACTTTGTGAAACCAAGTCAACCGAGGAGTTCATGAGAAGGTACTGGTTGGATAAGGTCTCTTCTGAATGGCTGAGAACAAACAAGGATGCAATGTGTGCTGAGTCTGCTCTGACCAGCAGCAGAGCGTGAGAGATCCTCCAGAGGGTTCACAAAGAGCAAATCACCGCAGACTGATACATTAGTGATTCTGGAGAAATAGCTCATAGGCTAACAGTATTATACTTAGTGCTATACAGGCATCCATATGACTATATACTTATAACATTTATTTCCTGACTATTCACAAGAAAACACTAGCAGTGCTTATCTTACCACAGAGATTTGACTATTGTGAACTATTAAAATCAAATATTTTACTTTTTGAGCTTATAATTTAATGATGTCATTCTCCCCTTTCCTTTCTTCCCTCTACATCTTTTCTTATAACCCTTTCCCTGCTGTCTTTCAAACTCATGACTTCTTTTCTTTGTTGTTGTTTGTTGTTGTTGTTGTTGTTGTTGTTGGTGGTGGTGGTGGTGGTGGTGGTGGTGTGTGTGTGTATTCCTAAATACATAGCATTATGAATTTGCATTTGTAGGAGAGAAGAACTATGGCTAACTAAGCAGTGACTCTGGACTGCTTTACTTCTTGATGGCCTCAACAGCAAAAGAAACCTAGTAAGTGCTACTGCAAAAATAAAACGCTTATATAGCCGTAGAACCAGTGGCCTGCAGAGCTCTAGCCCCTCCTTCATAAATCCCTTAGTGAAGACTAACCAGGGAGTGCCTACCCCAAAATGAAGACACCATGGGGTTGAGTTCAGTTATGCATGGCATGTCTCACACCTTTGTTGTTTAAGAGTGCCAGTGGAGAGAGAGAGAGTGCCTCCCAAAGGAAATGGGATTCAAGTAGGCAGCTGGGAGACACAGCTAGTCTCTGGAACAGGGAAAGGGCAGACAGTTGTTCTGGGCAAGCTGAGAGCCCTAACGTTTTTCAGAGGCTAGTTGGCCTGCTCATACATGAGGTCCAAATGTGGCAAACTGGGTGTGGCAATGGGGAGCAGGCCTGAGACTGGAGGGCGAAGGGCAGGGATCCTAGGACAGAGGCAGACACTTTCAGAAAGGCACAGGCCAGAGCTGCAGTCAGAAGCTCAGAGATAGAAACTCCTTTCTTTTCAGGAGCCTGATAAGACTAGGAGTATAGGTCAGAGAACTCTGTGAAGCCTAGCAGAGGGGACACAAGGGTGGCCCCCTCTTCAGAAGTCAGACCAGGGGCTCTGGGAAGGCAGGGGGATTCCCATGAGTCTCAGAAATGCTGCCAGTTTCATCTTTATCTCAGGCCATTAGTTTGAACATCTTTGTTCAAATTCCAGATTCCCCACTTTAATCCTATCATTTTTATTTTGTAACCAGGCATTCTTGCACTTACAAACAAACAAACAAAAAAACAAATGCTCTCAACTCTTAGGGAATTTTACATTTTTACACTTCAGCTAGTTCTGCTTACCAGGAAGTGAAGGAGGGACTTCCAGAGGAACATAGCAGCAAGACCCCTTACCCGTCCCGGGGGGGGGAGACAGAGAAGAGGCAAAAGTGCCACATCCTCTGCTTTTGCCACACTTGGCAACCATGCACCAGGTGCTACGGCCATGCAGGACGGCATCTAACATGCACTAAGCATTAACTTGGACCTGAGAAACCCTCACTGTCCCTCTCACATCAGCCACACTGGTGGTGCCTTAGGAGACCACTATCTACATGTTTTAATGATTTGAAGGTATTTACTGCCTTTCTTCCTCGCATTTACTTCCACAGTAGAAACTGGACAGTGCTACTAACCTGCGATATGCCTGTAGGCTGGGGTTAGCATGGCAAGCAGTCCTCAAGTCTACAGAGAAGACAGAAGTGGCAAGACAAGACTCACACCCAGGAAATCTGGCTTCCAGCCCTTCTGAAAACCCTATGCCACTATACTGGGTTGAGACCCAAAGACTTGATAAGCTCTGGAGCAGATGGTATCCTTCTAGATGGTTCAGGATCAGCCACATGCTGGCCAAGAATGGCAGCTGTTGTTACCCTTTCACTCAAGTCCTAACTAACATCATGAAGCCTGGGGATTCAAGCAGTCCCTTTAAAGGATCAATGGTTCCATGGAATCAGGGAGAGCATTACACTGCATCACTGTCCTTGAAGCTGGGTTGACATTTCTGTCTGTTCTGAAGAGTGGTAAGCTAGGGACTCACTCAACCAGAGCCTTGGGCCAACAAATATAAACTTAGTCTTCACTCCTGAAATGTCCACCGAATCCCATCTGGCCTTTAGACTCTGTCTCTTTGATCACGTGTTATCTTGATGTCTGGGTAATGATCTCCCCCAAACTCCATTTGCAGTATGTCATTCTTGGAAGCTAAGGTAGCTCAGCATCATGGGTACTGTCCCAGGGAACGTTGCAGAGCCATTGCTCAGCCTGCCCTCCCCAGGCCTTCTTTGGCCTCCCAGATCCCTCATGGAACTATCCCCTCCAGCCAAAAAGCCCATTCTCTTAGAAATTACCATTTCAAACCTGGAATTTCTTCTCTCCACCCCTCATTCTCAGTGCTTCCTGTCCTGCCATCTCCACTCAGCCTGTGCATGCTTCCCCAGAGAGAGCTCTCAGTTCCTGTACCTCTTGAGGACACAGTCTGCATTCATTTATTCTCTTGTAATATGGATTTAGCCCACCAGATAAGTTACAAAGGCCCCTAGGGACAGAGGTTGTATCTACAACACCCACTCACTGAGCTCCGTGAACTGAAGTAAAAGGACACAAGCCAGACACAGTCCTGAGTTGCCAAAGGCTTATGGGTCACTTGAGAAAGATGGATGGAGAGTGTAGACAACTTCTGCTTTTGAAGGTCAGAAATGACGAAATGCTGTCCATTTATGTGGCTTACCCTCTGCATAAAGATAATTATCAAATAACATGTAAGATTGTGCGTAGGGCCATCACAAGGGGCTGTAACAGGTAGAGAGGAGGGACACCTGTTTATATTAGGGTAGGGATTATACTTTTTTTCGAAAGCAAGAGTGTCTGTGCTGAGTCATATTAGTGTGGAATTATGCAGCAGGGGAAGGGCTTTCTAAGTAGAGGCAATATGGAAAATGGCAGAGAGGTAAGGCAGGACAGTTGGCTAGACAGATGGCAGAGGCTGAGGGTGTGATTGTGTGCCTCACGTGTGTATGCTGAAGCATTAGCATCCAGTACGCAAGAATGGGACTGTGTTCGGAGAACAGAACCCTTCAAGGTGGTCAAGAGTGCAGCAACCAGTTTGAGTCCTAATTTGACTGATGCTCTCTTCCAGAGAAGACATTTGAACATTCAGAGAAAGGCCAGCCCCTCACCCCACCCACACACACAGACAAAATATCGCAGGAGCACAGGCAAGCTGGGGAGAAGTTCTTCCACAGAGAAGGACCTGTTGGTACCTGAGCCTTAGAATTCTGGCTTCTACTGTGAAAGAGCAAACTTTCTGCTGTCAAGGCTGCTGCTCTGGGTTTCTCGCCCTGGCCTGAGCTGACTCACACAGAATGGTCTGGGAGACACCCCAGTAGCTGGAATAGGACAAAGGACAGCAAGTGAGCAGACTGGGAACAGAGCTGATGCCCTGTGGGTTTCACACAGAGGAGCCTGAGGTTCTCCTGGTGGTGACGGATGGGGAGCTTTTGGAGGATTTGAAGGGAGATGACAGAGTCTGAGACATTGTGAAGAGAGAGCTCCCCAGTGGCATTGAGACAGAGTGGGGATGGCACAAAGGAAGGAGGTTTTCATAGCATGGATAAGGCCCTGTGTTTGAACCCAGCACTACACAGTGTGTGTGTGGGGGGGTGGGCAGGCAGGCAGAGGCAGGGTAGGGACAGAAAAGCAATTCACAGGCTGTGGGTTGTGTCACACAGGTGAAAAATTTCTAAACACACATAGTAGACTCAAGGGAAAGAAGAGTCTACTGATGAAATACTTTGTGGTAACATGGGCAGTCCCTAGTGGTGGGTCCTAGGAGAGAAGGAGAGGATGGGGCTGCCAGGAAAGGCGTGAAGTAGGGTGGGAGGGTGGAGCTCCCAGGAGAGGAGGAAGGGGACAAAGAGAAGTTTCCCACCCTGGAGGGGCATGTGGAACCGGTTCTGCCCTAAGAGGTGAGCAGATGCAGGTGGGATGGCATTGCCAGTGTCTGTGGTATAAGGGAGCCAGGAACACATCAGTGGACAGCTCCGCATTCACCTGCGAGCTAACAGACTAAGACAGCTGTGCCAGCAACAGAGTGGCAGGAGCCTCCAGCTTTGGTAGGGGTAGTGCCTCTGTGGCTTTCTGTAGGGGACAGTAAGCACACCTGTAGCCAGCCTCTAACAGGCGTGGCTTACTGTAGACAAAAAGGGGAATTGTAGGGAACAGTAAGCCACGCCTGTTAGAGGCTGGCTACAGGTGTGCCTCACCACGCCCTGTCCCCCCGACAGCTTTCAAACGTCTGTGCCAACTCTTAATAATTCACAGCCAGTTAGGAGATATCAGTGGAGGGTTTTGCCACAAGGAATGCTAAATAGTCCTACTTTGTGTCAGCACTTTGTAAAGCCACCTTTGGAAATAATTCGTAAGAAATTTTTACAATCTCTTGTTTATCATTACATGGATGAAATTCTTTTATCAGATTCTAATAAGGAAACTTTGGAACATATGTTTGAAATGGTGAAGGAAGTTTTGCCTCATTGGGGGTTACAGATTGCCCCAGAAAAGATACAAAGAGGAGATTCTGTTAACTATTTAGGTTACAAGATAGACTTACAAAGAATCAGACCTCAAAAGGTACAAATTAGGAGAAATCGTTATCAAATTCTTAACTCTCTTCAGAAATTATTAGGGGAAATTTCTCAATTACAGACGATTAGAAGGATCTGATATAAAGCATTTAAAAATGGCCCTTAAAGGTAATAAGGACCTAAACAGTCCCAGAATATTATCCACTGAGGCAGAAAAAGAGTTACAATGGGTAGAAAACAGAATATTGGATGCACATGTAGACTGGATAAACCTTAATTTAGACAGTATTCTGGTTATCTTACCATCCAGAGAATACCCTTCTGGGATTCTGATGCAGAGGGAAGATACCATATTGGAGTGGATGTTTCTGCCACATAAACAGAATAAAAAGTTAAAGACATATATAGAAAAGATTTCTGATTTGATTCTAAAGGGCAAATTAAGACTCTGTCAACTAACTGGAAAAGATCCAGCAGAAATTATAGTACCTTTAACTAAGGAGGAATTTTCCTCCTTATGGAAAGATAATGAATATTGGCAAATAGTTCTTACTGACTTTTTGGGAACGATTAGCAAAAATTATCCCAAAACTGACAGAATTAACTTCATAAAAAAGACAGTTCGGATTCTTCCACGTATTGTAAGACAAACTCCCATTTCTGGAGTTCTTACATTCTACACTGATGCCAACAAATCAGGTAAGGCAGGTTATAAAGCAGGTGAGGTAAGTAAAGTAGTTCAAAGTCCATATACATCTGTACAGAAGGCAGAATTAGATGCAATTCTCATGGTACTCATGGATTTCACAGAGCCTCTTAATATAGTTACTGATTCTCAATATGCAGAGAAAGCTGTGTTACACATTGAGACTGCAGAATTTGTTCCTGATAATACAGAATTAACTTCTCTGTTTATACAATTATGGGAAACAATCAGAAACAGAAGTAATCCTATATACATCACACATATCAGATCCCATACGGGTCTGCCAGGCCCACTAGCACAAGGCAATGGTGAGATTGATTGTTTATTAATTGGAAGTGTGCTAGAAGCCTCAGAATTTCATAAGAAACATCATGTAAATAGCAAAGGTTTGAAAAAGGACTTCTCCATTACTTGGCAACAAGACAAGGAGATAGTGAGAAACTGTCCTACTTGTTCCTTTTATAATCAAACTCCATTGCCAGCAAGTTGTAATCCTAAGGGCATTTGGAGAAATGAGGTTTGGCAGATGGATGTCTTTCACTTTGCAGAATTTGGAAATTTGAAATATGTGCATCATATATAGACACATTCTCAGGGTTACAATAGGCTACTGCTCTTAACTTTGAAAAAGCTGACTCTGTTATTACACACCTGCTAGAGGTGATGGCAGTTATGGGTATACCTGCACAAATAAAAACTGACAATGCTCCAGGATATGTCTCCACTACATTGGAACAGTTTTTCAAATATTATAACATAGAGCATGTCACTGGTTTACCACACAATCCTACGGGACAAGCAGTGGTTGAGATCTAATAGGACGCTTAAGGAGATGCTCCATAGACAGGCTTGGAAGACTAAACCCCCCAAACATAGGTTGCATAGTGCCTTATTAACACTAAACTTTCTTAATGTCAATGAGAAAGGACAAACAGCTGCAGAAAGACACTGGACTACAGAGAAAACTGCTGAACTGAATCAGCCTTTATACTTCAAAGATGTACTAACCTCTGTATGGAAACCAGGACAAGTGTTATGATGGGGTAGGGGTTTTGCAATGGTTTCTACAGGAGAAGAAAAACTTTGGATCATCAAAGTTGATCAAGATTTGAGTTGAAAAAGAAAAACCTCTCAACAAGGACAAGTGACAGGTATTTACTGAGGTATATCTCATAAACTAAATAGAAACCTCCCAAAGGAAAGGAAAGTGTTTTGCTTTTATCTTCACAGGAAAACTCATCTCCAGAAGTCAAAGGACACTGCATGGGTAGATACTTAAGAAGAGAAGGTAGCTATAACCATCAAACAAAAGGAACGTGCCATACGGTAAACTTTACAGCTGTCTCTCAAAGAACTCTATTTCTCTTTATTTTCCTAGTCACTATTCAATTAAACCAATGCTGGATTTAGAGGTGGATTTGGCTTTCCTCCTCTAAAATCCAAGCACGTTGTTTAACTAAACTTTAGAGTTTCTGTATTGTATCAAGAAGCCAATTGATGTAATACAGAATGAGAGAAGAATTTGGGGACTCTCTTTGTCTTTTCTTGGCTCTTTCCTTCAAGGTGTACATCCTCTCTTAATCGTTATTCTCCCATGGTTGCCTTTTCTAGTATGCATACTTACACAAGCAAACATTTCTCTGCTATTTATGTTTGAGTCCCACACAGCTAATGGAGATCTGCCTGACAGCAATCCCTGGACACCCTGGAAAGAAAATGGGCCACACCTCCTCGACTGCACTGGACTCAACTTTTTCCATTTCAACTGACACTCCGGCCAGAGCTTTGGGTACTGACTTCAATCAAGCTGAGGATTTCAAGCAAGATCTTCAATCAAGCGAATCCCATCTAACATGGACTGGATACAATCCATTCAAGGCTTTCACTACACTAACATTTTCTTCCTACAGGACCCCACAAGGATGTCGTCATGCCATTTCAGCAGGAAGTAACTTGGAGGATGCCACACCCCCTTTCCCCCATTGCTGTCACTTAGGATAGTGTATATACCTAGTTAGGGATAGCTTCCTATTATTTATGGTTGGGATTGAAAGGAGGTGTTCAGGCTTGGACACCTCTTTCAGATGACTTTAGGGTTTAGTTAAAATAGATAGTAAGGATGTGACATAAGCAGATTGTTGTATCTTCTTATATTTCACCTTTATGATTGTTAATTTTGGATACTTTACACTATTAAGTTTTAATTCTCTTTTAGACTAAAAGAGGAATTGTAGGGGAACCTGTAGCCATGCCTGCTTAGGGGCTGGCTACAGGTGTGCCTGACCACGCCTGCGAAGGCATAGTCAGGGTGACGTAGGGAAGGTTTAAGAGTGAGGGACACTCACGTGGCAGGCCCTTCTTTCGCTTTTATCTTTGGCTTGCCTTCAGACTGATGCCATGCCAGCTGGCTAGGTCCCTCTGTAAGTAAAGCTTTTCCCTATTAAATTCCCTTGTATATTTCCCACATTAAACCAGCCAACCAACAAACCAACCAAATAAACAAACAAATAACACCCCCCCCAAAAAAAAAACTCCTCAAAAATCACTCCACTGGGAATGGAGTCCCCTAAAGAACATCAGTTATGGGACAGGAAGCAACTCTGGTAAGACTGAAAAGGAGACAGGGTGGGGATTGGCGACAGAGGGAAGAGGCAGTGATTCTGGAGTGAAAGCCAGGGAATGGAAGAAGTTCCTGGAGTTTTCCATTGCTGGCAGGCAAAGCAGAGGGGTAAAGGAGGGTGCAGAGTTTAGAGGCACGCTTTCTTCATCCCGGTTAAAGCAGTATGCAGACTCCAGAGAATGGGATGCTCCTGACAAGGGGGAGGCTGGTGATGAGGTGAGTGTTATACTGGGAGAAAGGTGAGCATATTTTAGCAGTTACGGGGGAGAAGGAAAGGGTGTGTGTCTGTTGGCAACTGAAGACAGAGGCAGTAGAGCATGGTGCTTGTAGAGGAGGGCTCCAAGGGGGTTCACATGGGGCACGGTCCCCAACACAATGAAAATTTGCAGTGTGTTTGCCCAAAGGAGCAAAACAGAGATTATGGCCCTTTAGTCACCTATAATCCTAGCACTTGGAGAGCCTAAGTCCTGGGAAGAATGTAGCAAGTCTGAGGCAGCCTGGCCACATAGTGTTTACCAGGTCAGTTAGGTATGTGAGCCTGTAGTGAATTTTCGTCCGTGACAACCTGATTTAAAATCACCCAGGAGACACACCTCTAGGCTGTCTTTGAGGTCTTTTCCAGGGCTGTAAATGAGGAGACTCGCCCTGAATGTGAGCACCCAGAGCCAGAATAGACAGAGAGGGGATGGTGAACGTGGGTACCAGCACTCATCTCTCTCTGCTTCCAGACTGGCAGCCTTGCCACCATGGCTTTCTCTAAGACCTTCCTTAAGTCCATTTTGTCCATTTTCTAGAGTATCTCATCATAGCAATGAGAAAAGAAACCAACACACAGGACTCTTAAC
Organism: Cricetulus griseus; assembly: GCF_003668045.3. Lineage (NCBI taxonomy): Eukaryota > Metazoa > Chordata > Mammalia > Rodentia > Cricetidae > Cricetulus > Cricetulus griseus. The sequence goes on along the minus strand of NC_048596.1, from coordinate 280,753,899 downwards.
AGTGGGATCTCAAACAAAACAGGACAAACAATCTTAGCTAGGGTTTCTGCTGCTGTGGTAAAACACCATACCGAAAGCAACTTGGGGAGTTTGTTGTCTGCCATCCAAGGAGGTGGGGGCAGGAACTCAGGGCAAGAACCTGGATACAGAGGCCTTGGAGGAGGCAGGGGAGTGATGCTCACTGGCTTGCTCCTCATGGTTTGCTCAGCCTTATTTCTTACACAACCCAGGTGTGGCCTCACCACACAGGGGGTTGGGCCCTCCATATCAATCACTAATTATGAAAATGGAGCCAGCATTGTGGCACTCACCTTTAATGTCAGCACCCAAAAGATGAACTGTAATCCGGGATGGTAAAGTCTCTTTATTCAAGAAAACACCAGGGCAAAACGCAGGCCAGAGCGAGGTTACAGGAACCCAGCAAGCATGGCCAGAAAAAAAAGGGGCTAGGGTCCCCACGTGCCGCCCTAAAGAAGCTCCCTTACGTCACCCCGGCTTTCCTTCATCATGCCCTTATGGGCGAGTCCCGGGTCCACGTAGTACCTGTCCCAGGACTATTGGGCGGGGCTAGGGTGTCTCTCTACAGTTTCCCCTTTCCCAAATGTCTCTAGCTTGTGTTAAGTTGGCATAAATCTAGCCAGTACACAAACAAAGCAAAAACTAAATCCAGGTGAGTTTACTAGGCCCCGTGTTGAAATACACGGATAAGGCTGGCTTCAGGCACAGTAATTAAAGGGTTCCTGCCCTTCACTGTAAGCAGCAAGACGACCCAGTTTCCAGTCCCCATACACCATGTGCCTCTGTATAACCTAGGATGTCTGGACAGCTGTTGTAGACTGCATTACCATGGCTACCCCTGCAGGATCCCTCCAGGGAGCTTTCTGTTCTCTCTGACAGGATAAATGGTGCCCAGTCCATATTCTAAAGCAAGGGCAACTTTCTCCCCCCCCCATTCACATCCAGACCCTCCCTCCCCTTCTTCCTGGGGGGCTTTGGGGCCACAGCTCTTCTGTGTTTGGTCAAGATGTATGCATCCCCAGTTGGCTTTTAGAACTAGTTCTCGGAAGTAGACAGGCTGACGTGGGGATACTTGGGAGGTCAGGGCAGATGTGGACCTAGAGCTGCTGCTGTGCAGTTGGTCAAAGGAAGAACGCACATGCCCGTTCAGTTTTCCTCGAGGGCCAGGGAAGCAAGACAGGGAGGGAGAAGGCCTGGCCTGGAATCAAAGCTGTGAGAGAAGCTACTTCTAGACCAAGTCAAGCTCAGACTGCAGGAGGGAGGGGCACCTGAAAAACTCACCTCCACCTGAATCGGAAGCCAGGGGCTCTCAGGGAAGTTTTTCTGAGTCTGGTTTGTGTCATTGCCAACTGATAGGCCCACACACACCACGAAAAATCTGCCACATTCTTCAGAAATTAGAAACACCAATTTTGGGAAAGCTTGAGAGGTAAAAGCTTCCAGGATGATGGAGAGTTGTGCGAGAAGAGTTTCAGTGAGTGCGCCCCACATATGGCTTTAGATTAGAAGCCGGGAGATTAGGGCACCATGCAAATGTGCAGAACATAATGGCTTGCACTTTAGCTCTGGACAGAATTACCAATGCGCTCCCCCATCCCATTATCAGGCCACTGGGTGAGGCATTCACACGAAGAAAGAACGGATGCCTACATCTATCTAGCACTGTAGCAATGGTGGAGGCAGCAGCTTCCAGCTGGATGGCTCGTCAGTGCCTCCTTTGTGACACACTGCATGCTTTCTCAGCTGGGGTATAACTTTAACCACGAGTCCCCACATAAGCAGCAGTAATAAATCACAAACAAACAGCAACAACAAAAACAGAGGTTTCTTCTGACCCTACTCTTGTAGCTCTTCCATCTCTTGGGGCCTGTCAGAAAATGTTATAGAGTTGAGGGACTGGAAACCTTGCTGAAGTCCCCTAGCATCTGGCTAGTGCTGTACTGCTGGAATGAAAAACAAAACAAAACAAAAACAAAAACAAAAAACACACACACATCAGATTTCTGCTGGCGATTCTGCCTAGGGCTAGCAGACGGGGGAAGAGTAAGACTGAGAGAGCCAATGATTTCTCAGCAAGGAGAAAGAGCCTTGACCGCCGACCAGTGCATGAGCATGGGTTTAGCTATATGACCCCTAATATTTGAAACCCAGAGGAAGCGACCATGCTTCCAGAGTTGTAGCTGTACTTCTTAGAGGCACTCCAGCCAGGAAGGAACGTACAAGAAACAGCTGGAGCCCAAACAAAATTCATGGTGAAGTCAGCTGAAGACTCATTTGATGACATCGAACATCAGTCGATGTAAAACACACAGGGTAAGATGTGGGTCAGTGCTGGGAGTTTAGAAGGCTCACACAGCCAGGCAGGGTGGTACGTGGGCAATCCCGGGACTGTGGGAGTCTGGGAGGAGGATCACAGCTCAAGGACAGTCAGAGCAGCTTAGTGAAACTCAAGATTCCAAATGACATTTAAAAAAAAGTTGCAGATATAGCACAGTGGCACACACACACTGTGGCATGGGTGTGTGCCCATGCAGTTGTGACACAATGAGATCTCAGATTTTTGGTTTGTCTCTTCTTGCTTTACAATACGATCTATAGAACCAGCAAAATGGCATTTTCTTTGATGAGGTGACAGGTGCATCCTATACACAGTGCAGCACTCCAACCTGTGACCTTCTGACTTCAAGATGCCTGAAGCTTTTCTTTTTTTTTTTTTTTTTTTTAATGCCACCGAGGGCGGGGCTGTGATAACAGAACAGAGAGCCCCAGCTGTGATGCTACACAGGTTCTGTCTCTGAGGTGCACATGGCTCTTGGTCCTCGTTTCAAGATGGTGGAGCAGCCTGACCAGAAAGGGACAGGGGGAAAGGCACTATCTATGATCACTGCGTTGCTTTGAGGGAGTTCTTTCTCAGGGCATTTGCATACTAACACACACTCTTCGAACACATTTTATGCATGTCATTTGTTTTCCATGTCAGTGACTTAAGGTTTTCTGTGACCATTTTAGGGAGAGAGCTCCAGGAGTAAGATGAACCCAATAATGTAACTGCTCCTCACTGCACACGAAGCTGATGAAATAATCTGTCTGCAGCAGGCCCTTCAGACGCACTGTGTTCAGTCAGCCTCAATTTAGGCCAAGACAGTTTCTGAATATTAAGACAAAGGAAAGTAAGTAAAAGCCACAATAAACCTTCTAGTTCAAACATCCAAAGTGCCCCCAGCTCCTCTCCTGTGGAGAAGCCTTCACTCCCTGCAGCTGGGCTGACCACAGCTCCACAGAGGACAGGGGTGAGAAGTGAGAGCTGGAGGCGTCTCCTCACGACGAAGTTGATGTTCTTCCACACACAAAGGACACCCCACGCAGGACCACAGCCACCAGGAGACTAAACATGTGAGAACAGGGAGGATCTTTTAATTGGAGGAACTGAGTCTGGGGAGAAGGATTCGCAGTTCACGCAGCTTGCCTTTAGCACGAGGCAGCGTCCCCGAATTCCGCCCTCGTGATGCCCCCTGATCCAGCTGGCACGGCCATTGTGCACGTGGCATTGCCTCCACACCTCTCCACAGCACATGAACAAACTCGGAATCCAAGGCTGCTGCCATCCTTCACACAGTTCTCCCTAAGGCCATGTTTCCCAGTGGCATCCATACTAGCTGCTCTCACCTTCTTCCCTTTCCTCTACCGCCTGGATACCCCAGTTTCCCCCACATACACAGCAGTTTCCCAGGATCCTTTGCTGAATCATCTGACAACTTTTCTTGTACGCTCAGTACAAGTACGCTCAGGTGAGTACTGCTCAGGATGAATGCTGAATGTCACTGGCTACCTATCTATCCAGCATCTCAAAGTCAGTGTACACAAAACCAGAATCTTTACTGAACACCTGTTCTTCCACTTAGGTAAATGTTGTCACCAGATCTACCCAAAGCCCCGGTCATTCTGGGTACTCTCACTGGCCTTGTCTGCCACTGGTGCCTCTAAAACACACATCCACCAGGTCACTGCTCCACAGGGACCCTCCCTCTGCACTGCACCTCTGCTCTCTGCCTGCAGCCCATTCTGGAAACATCAGCAAGCTCAGGATGCTTGCACGCTGAGACTAGCTAGCTTCTGAGGAACATGGTCAAAGCCTCTCTTGATTCCTGGTTCTGCCACTTATGCTCCCAAGGCTCAACAAGGCTCTTTCCAGCCCCCAAAGCCTTTGAGCTCCCTAGTCTGCCAAGCTGAGCACATGTCAAGCTTAGTCTTGATGTCTTCCAGTTAGTTCAGAAATCGTGAATGGAGCCTGCTGCATTACTGCTTACGGTCTATAACAGGCTTGGACATTTAACACTGTCCCTGCTAAGTACAAGCTCTTTGAGAGCAGGTGCCATGTCCACACTACAGGAACAACTAGGCTGGCTGGCTGACCATAGTTTGACTTCGGAGACACTCGGGCACAGTGACCTTGGGCTTAAAGGCAGGGCTCTGGCTCCTAGCTGACCAGGCTTTACCAGTGCTCTAGTTGTCTCTTCCCAACAATGGAGAAGTCATCCTGGGGAGGTGGGGCACAGTTAAGAGTACAGGCTGGGCACCGGCCATGGCAAGGGCAGCGCTGCACAAAAGCACTAGACAGTCTTGCTCCCTTGGGTCTGCCGGGCTTGGTCTGCTTCTGCTCTGGCTTTTGCCTCCCAGCATGGTTCAGGCCCAGTGCTGGGGAAAAGGGGTGGTGGGAATAGGAGGATGCTTATTTAGAAGCAATCGACAGCAGAAGTGCCCTAGGCAGGCAGGCCTCTGACCAGAGGGATAAGGTAGCTCCTCGGGATGCCATGCACAATGGGTTGCTAAAGGATTAATTACTAGATTGGGCCACCCTTCCCACTGATTCCTAATACTTGGTTCTCTTCAACAGGGGTTGGAGAGGGAAGCTTCTGTTGTCACAGCAACCTTGGTGCTCCTGGTGCCTAGACCAGAGGCTTCAGATAAAGGTTTATAGCACCAGAGCACCAAAGAAGCAAGGATGGAACTAGGGAAAAAAAATGGCAAGAAGTTATCCTACAAGTGCCGTGTGTACTCCGAAAACAACATCCAGGAGCAGAGAGCAGTGGTGGCTTCTTGCTGGGCAACAACAGAACAAAAGGCCCCATTGACATGCACATCTGTTACCACTAAATGCAAAGCAATCAATATTTTCCTACAGAGTTCCCCATCTTTGGCTTTAAAGGGTTACTGTCTGCCAAATTGCTGAACCCTAACCTTCTTCATGTCCACAGTCACCACATAAAGTGACTATTAGAACTTCAAACCAAAACTTTAGTCCCTCATGTTATTTTTTTCCCCCTTGAATAGAGACACCAGGTGAATCTCAGAAGGCAAATCACAACCCACACCCTGGAAGACTTGGAACATAGCAGTCATGTCCCTGGGAAGGTGAGGAACCCAAGCCCTGTTGGATTTTAAAGGAAACAGTAGATTTGGTCAGCCAGCAAGGATGTGTCCATAAGGTGGCTGGGGGAGGAGGTGGGAAGCCAGCTTTGGCGTCTTACCTCAACACCTGCATTTCCTCTGGGGAGTTCCGCAGCTCATCCTGCAGGCGACGCCAGCGCAGGCAAGCCCTTAGCTCTTGCTGCTCCAGGGCCTCATGTGGGGGCAGCTACATGGGGCAGACACACAAACACATAGGCAAAGTGGAGTCATTGTGTGGGTCGGGCTTTGCTTAGCAAAGGACTTACTTTGTTCCCTGGGGGACAACAGGGCCTGCCCTCCTTCCCTGTGCTCTCCAACACAAGAGGGCTGAATGATGGATGCTCTGAGTTCTTCAAAGGAGCAGCAGCAAGGGAGGGAGCCCTACAAAGCCCTTGTGCTGGTGGGCACGGCAGCCCTGTCTGCAGGGTCCCCGGCCCTGGAACCTGCTCCAGTCCAGAACACACACCTGAGAAGGGGGCTTCCCCACAGGCCATTTCTCCTTTGAGTCCATCCAGCCTTCTTTCCCGGCCTTGTGTTTCTGCATGGGGAGGGGACAGGCTCCTCCACTTCCCTCTTATCCCCCCCACCCTCAATTTTGTTAAGGACTGTTTATAGTGGAGCCTGCTAATGTAATCCAGATGACTCTGTTTGCATAGATCCAGAAAAAAAAAAAGTATACTGTCTGGACTCAATTTGGAGGCAGGGGAGGCCATCACACTGCCCCACAGAGTCAGAACTGGCTGCTGTCACATGGACCTGCTCACAAGGCCACATGGCTGGGATCTCCATAAAGAAGGCAGGAAGTGAAGCACAATGCAGGGAGGGAAACGGGCAGGACACGCATACATTTTCAGAAGTTACAGTTCTCTGATGATGCAGTCGCCAAATCTCTCTGCACGCCCTGGGGTCATTATGGAAGACTGAGCCACCATGAAGAGTGGTATGTGGGGGCACCCATCTCAGACTGGGGGCAACATGCAGCTCCTTGTCATGAGGGGAGGTGCGGGGCCAGAAGACTTCCCAGGGTAGGTGGTGATGCCGGAGCTTGCAGGGGCGGAGACTTCAGGAAGTGAGAGAGCAGCAGTGGTTTGGAAAGAGTGTTCTTAGAGAATGGTAAGGGGCATGGATGAGCTGGGATCAGACAACCAAGGCAGGGAGGGAGAGTGGCAGAGGGGTCAGAGGTCAGTAGACTGCTCCACAAGACAGGCTCATTGAAGAGTGAGCTTAACGTGCGTGCATTTGGAGACAAGACCTTTCAAAAGGTGATCATGGTTAAACAAAGCTTTTAGAGGAGACCCTGAGCCCTCAGGGCTGTGGTCTTACGAGAGGGAGACCCTGGACCTCTGGAAGAGTGACCATGTGAGACAAGAGTGAGGGACAGCTGTCGGCAGCCAGGACAAGGGCCACCCCAGAAGATCCATTATGTTGGTCCCTGGGTCCTGTCAGCTTCTTGAGCTGTTTATTCAAGCCACCCCTCTGGAGCTGGACGGTGGCAGCCCAGGCAGATTTGCAGAGGTGTGGAAGGAGCACAGCCATGTCCGGTCGTTCAACCTGGCAGCTTCCTCACTTCTTCCCATGGCTACTGCTTGGGGTGGGGGTGGGGGTGGGGTGCAGCATTGTTCTCCTCCTCATTCTGTGACTTTGTACACCTCTTTGCTGGGCTTTTGGGCTCAGTGCTGTGGCACCTACCTCCTCAGGGCCATTGCATTCTGTACTACTCTGGGCCTCGCCTGGTCCTCGGGCAGGAAGACCTGAAAGGGAGATTTATCAGGCTGGCCCTCAGGAGACAAAGGGTCAGAGTGATGGACCTTCTCCAGAAACCTTCCTGAACTCTAGTGGGGGGGGGGTGCTCTAAAAAAGCTGCTTGCCTGAGGAGCCTTGGCGTTCTCGTATGTTGAAGTTAATGCTTACACTGGGAAAGGAGATGAGAGGCCACCCTTATGGAAGGTTATGGGGGACAGGAAGGGTGGAAAAAGACCAGGATGCTTTCCCTAAAGCCACAGTGGCAGGCTCCTCTTCCATGAGGCTTTCTGGCCTCACCCTCTCTGTCTCTCTGTCTCTCTGTCTCTCTCTCTCTCTCTCTGTCTCTCTCTCTCTGTCTCTCTCTCTCTCTGTCTCTCCCCAATGATGGGGAATGTACTTCTTTGTGTTTACCTTATTGATTGTTGAATAAAATACTGTTTGGCCAATGGAAGCAAGGACCAGGAGTCAAAGAAGATTCTGGGAAATGTAGTAGAGAAGTGGTGATCCAGGCAGGAAGTGACATGGCAAGGAGACTCATATCTAAGCGAGGAAACAGGAAGTGTGCTATCTTTCCCCTCTGCTCCTGCTCCTGTGGCACAATGTGATCCACCGACAAGGAGGGATGCCAATAAGGCATCCAATAAGATAAGTCTTATAACATATATAGGTTTATGATAATTGAGACTGAGCTAACAGATGAGAATCCTAGTCATTGGCCAAGCAGCTTTAAACCTAATACAAGTTTCTGTGTATTCATTTGGGCCTAACTCGGGCGGGCGGCTGGCATAAAGCTCACACGTGGTGGTGGGGCTCAGGCGGCTTTTGGCAGAAAGATTTATCGTAACACCCCACCCCCCTTCCACTGAGGGTTTCTCTTAGCCTCCACCTTTGGGCCCCATAGGTTGAACATGGAAAGGACTTGGAAGCTACACAGCAGGTGGCCCTGCCTTCTTCTCTCACCTGATAGGGACACATTTGCTTGGAACAGAGGCAGGACCCAAACACAGGCAGGATACATGGTAAAGGAGGAGTCCCCTCTTTCAAAATGAACTTAGGGGCACTATAGGGTGGCTGAAATGAACTCAGGAGCTGCCAATCTGCACAAGCTGAGGGAGAAATGAAGACAGGGCACATCTTCCCTTGATATCTCCCCCTGCAGAAGGCTGATGGGGGCAGGGTGGAAGGCAATGGGCATGTCACACACAGCTTTCATGTGTCTGGAATGTGTTAGGCTCACTCACACGTTACGCCATCCACTTTGTGAGCCTGAGTCTTCTAGACCCATCATTCCCCAAGGGGGAAACCAAGGTTCAAGGAAGGAAGCTATAGAACTGGCCTACACTCAGGAGGTTAGTGAGCGAGAGATAAGATTCAAACCCGACCAGCCCATAGCCCAGTCTCTCTCTTCCAGTCACCTGGATAGCTTCTCAGGAGCAGGGTGTATTTTGGTACCCGATGGCTCCACGTGGGAAGAGGACAGAGGGACAAGTAAGCTGTAGACCCACTGTGTGATGATGACATGGCTTCTGTAGTGAGAATAAGGAAAGCACACAGAGGCCAGGAGAGCTGTGCTGGGAAGTTTGAGGTGTGAAACAGTTTGGGTTTCAGAGATGGGACCTCAGTCTGGCCGCAGAAACACAAAGACTTCACCAGGAAGGATGCTCTTGAGCAAAATCAATCAGTGAGAATGGACTTGGGAGTTTTAGAAAAATGGTAAGAAAGCAAGGGTGGGGACCACGTAGAAAAGAAGTGACCCTGGGATTAGAAGTAGGGAAAAAGTGGGAAACGGTTCTGCAGTCTCATGCTCAGGGGAACTGATGGTCAAGGCTCAAGTGGAGGCAGTGAAAGGGTGTTGGCTCAGTGCTTTTCACCCTAGAGGTTGAACCCAGACCCATAGGCTAAGCAGAGGTATGGCCACTGAGCAGACAGTCTCAGATCTTGAACCTCCAGTTTCAACCTATGGCCTACAGGATAAACCAATGAGCTACATTGGAAGCCCCTGATTTTTACACTTGATAAAAACAAATTGCTTCTTGTGTCACTCAAGCTAAGGCCAGTCTGATACTCACTCCATTGCCCAAGGTGGCCTCAAAGCTGTGGCAATACTCTTGCTCAAGCACCCCCACATGCTGGGAATACAAGTGTGAGCCACCATGCCTGGTTTACAGCATCTTTTCTGAATTAGTGAGCGAGCGAGCAGCACGTAGGAATACAGAAATCCTGAGTTCCCAAAACACTTGTCCCAGCCACAGTGAGCCTCCCTTTAAACATGATAACTGAATGTAGCAGAGTGGCAGTTACCAGTTTGTCATGTTACCTAATCCACAGCACTAAATGCCTTGTCCTTCATCCAGAGATTTCCATTATTTTTTAGGAAAGGAGGTTGGGGCAGAGTCTTATTGTCTGGAACTGAACGTCCTGGAATTTATATAGACTAGACTGGCCTCAAACTCCTGTCCATCTTCCAGCCTCAGCCTCACAAGTGCTGTGATTCCAGGTAGGAGCCACACCCCCAGAACTTATTAATATGTAAATCTGATTATTTAAAAAAAAAAAAACCCACAGCTAGGGAAGAGTACTCACACAAGTTCCAGTCCAGCCTGGTTACACAGATACCTCCAGGCCAGCTGGAGGTACACAGACCTACAAGGATCCTGTCTCAAGACAAAAAACATTCACAGCTAATGATCCCATGACCATAACACGTGCGTATGATGCAATCCAGGAATCTGACCTTTTCTTCGTGCCTCTGCTCAGATATGTCCTTAGCAGGTCTTCTCTAACTCTGTGGCCAAGACTGACCCCTCCACCGGGTGTGGGGCTCTCAAAGTACTTATCACCACATTGCCACTGCTTTTGTTTATCTGTTCCTTCCTCCTCTAGACTGTGTACTTGGGGAGAGCAGTCTTTTTACAGTAATTATCCTGCCTCGTGCACTCAGCATGTAAGGACTGAATGAATGGGTAAATGACAACAGAACCTGATTCTGGGGAGGGGGAATTCTCTGAACCCACCTGCTGTGCTTCGGCCCAAAATACGTCTTCCAAGTGAGTGGCAAACCCTTCGCTGAGCCACTCCTCTGTCCAGTCTCGGGCCCCGATGGCTAGGCCGAACCAGGCGTGAGCAATTTCGTGGCAGAGACGGGTCCCACAGAGATGGCTCCTGCCTGTTAAGGTGCTCTGAGAGAGGAAGATGATGTGTGGGCTGCAGGTAATGGGAGAGAAAACATGAGGAGTCCTGTTAGCACCTGTCCTCGTGGCTCCCCAGTGGGGCGGCTTTCTCAGCCTGCAGGGTCTGTTATTACTGTGTGCATTGCCAGATCGTGACGGACAGATGTGGCTTCGATGCTTTTAGACCTAAATCAAGTGGCAGTTTATGCTACTGGCAGCTGTTCAAGTGGCTGTTTCTGCCAGCAGTTGTCTTCGTCATCAGGCTCCTATTACCTGTAATAAGTAACCTGCGCTAAGTTTTTATACTGAAAAAAATTACAAGGCAATGGAAACGTTTACTATGAAATCTGGACTGTAAAAGAGGAACAGGTGTGAGAATGTGAAGCCCATACTGTCAGGAGAGTGATCAAAGAAGACTGTTCAGCCAAAAATCCTAACAGCTCACAGGCAAATTGGGAAGTCATGCGGAAGGCCAGGAAGAGCTGAAAAGAATAGAACCTCAAATCTTCCATTTCACACTGGAGCTGACTGTGGAGTTAACAACCAAACAGGTGTCCTGGGTGGGGAGACTCCTGAGTAGCCCAGAGAAGAGCCCTGTGCCTACAAAACAAAGACTCTCCCTGCGAGCTGCAGGCCCTTAAGGGCTCATGTGACAAGAGAATCATGAAAGTGAAGGAGGGGCAATAACCCTCCCAGGGGTGCAAACAGCCCCGGGGCTGGCACCAGATGGGGGGAGTCATCTAATCTCATTTTCCATAGCTTCTTCTGTAGCTCCAAATACCATGATTAAAAAACTGCGTAGATGAAGTGAGAGGAGGCAGGTGTGGGAAAGGAGAGACAAACGGAATCTTCTTCGCTTGGCTTCTTCCACCTTCAGCACTGAGGGCTCATTTGTGTTCTTCCTAATGCAGAATGTGTTCTTTTAAAAAACAAATCCATGAATTAAAGCAAGTGAGTTGTGAGAACTTTCAAAGTAAGGAACTATACACACCAGTTCCTTCTTTCAAAAGCCATTTGTTTGCCATCATGTCAGCTCTGCACAAGCCAAGGATTTCTGGCCCACCCCCACAGCCACCATTAGAGAAAAACCCCACCTATATTTCCCTTACACAATATCACCCATTCAGCTCAGAGAGCTAAATTGCAATCGCGGGAGTCAGGACTGCCAAAATAGACAGCTTTCATGTGAAGTAATAACAGGGTAGGCACGCAAATGAAAAAGCATCTGCCAGGCTTTCCGGAAAGCCCACAGAAACCCCACATATTAAAAGCAGAGTTGACGCGCTGAGGACAAAGGGGTGCGTTGCAACAGGCACTAAGAATTGAGCAGATTACTAGCTCAGACAAAAATGTAAGTAGGAAGGCAGGGAGGGAACCTCCAGGCACAGGGGCTGGCCTCACCTTTAACCTTACCAAGAGAGAAAAATGGCACAACCTGGCATTCTCAAATGAAAGACCCCTGGCTCTGCCAAGTGTGATGCTACACGGAAAGCCACAGAAATGCAAAAGTAAATAACATTCCAGACATACTGCTGGCAGCAGTGCGCCCTGTAGCTAAAACAAAACAGAGTAACTTCAGACGGTGTGAGCCAGCTCAGAGATGAGCCTGCCACGAAAGGGTCCAGTGGCCAGAGTGACAGCTGTGGCCCTGTGGGCAGAGACTAGACAGCTAGCTGCTCCTGGCTTGAGCCAGGGAAGTTCAAAGGGGGTGAGGGGAGGGCTGCCACTTCATGGGACACACTGCTTTGTACCTTTGGAAGCTCAGCCAAACAAGGCCCACTTGAACAGCTAGTCCAGAAGGCAGGAGGGGTTTGTAAGCATGGCCCATGGCAAAGCGTTTCACTCTCCATGCTTCAGTTTTCCCCCCTTCAACAGTCATCTCCACCAGACTTCCCTCCCCACCTTTCTTAACCCAGGGAGCACCTCCAAGGCCTGGGTGCCTCTGGGATGCACTTGGGGAAGACCCTCAACCCTTTCTTCTCAGTGAACAGCAAGCAATTCCCTACTGTCCTTGAGGAAGAAGGAAGTGTATCATCCCTTGACAGCTGTGGGAAGCGGGGGTTAGGGTGTCTAGCTTGTTACAATGACCCTGTGATCACCAGAGGCCTCTCCCTGGAAACCAATGTCCTCTCGGGTCCTGACTCCCAAGCTTCCATTGGCTACCTATGCCCTGCATTAGTTTCACCTATTAGAACTGCAACCCTTTGCTATACAGTTCCTCATGCTGTGGCGACCCACCCATTACTTCTGTTGCTACTTCATAACTGTAATATTGCAGTTATGAATTGCAATGTAAATATCCGTGTTTTCTGATGGTCTTAGGTGACCCCCTGTGAAAAGGTCATTCAATACCTAGCAGGGTCAGGGCCCACAGGTTGAGAACTGCTGTACCGGGTGGGCTTGGAGGATCTTTCTCAGGGTGTTAAAACAAACTTGGACATAAAGGATGGCCAGGACATCCCTTCAGTGAGAAATTCCTTCCTTCTTCCTGACTCTAACCATCAGAAATTCTCAGGGTAAGTAGACTTTTTAGACATCTGCTTTCCACAGTAGCTAGTAAAGAAAACAACACACACTAGTTCACTTTGAGGATCGACAGCTAATGTCCCCTAATGTCCCCTGTCAGCATGGATGACACCCCATAGCAGAGGAGCTTTCAGAATATCTAGGCTATGGTGACCTGGCTGTGCAAGACCCTCTCCCAGGTGCACAGCAGAGTCCCAAGTTCTCAGCTCAAATCCACTGGCTCAGGCTTCCCTTCTGACAATTCCCTTGGAAACAGGGAAGCTTTCTTTCTCATGCCTTGGAAGAGAGGTCAACTGTCTTGACCAATGCCAGGTTGCTGGTTTACCATCAGGACACAGGGTGGACAAACACATTGCTCACATCTTCACACTGAAGACGAAGGTTGTTTTTTGATTTTTTTTTTTAAACCGTAAGTCACTGAATTTATTGTTTTTCCGAATGAGAGTTAGGCTGGATTGACATTTTAAATCTCAAAGTAACAGCCACTCTCCAATTCTAGGCCACATTCTCTCTGCTGTACATGGGTCATGTGGGGGTGGGGTGGAGGTGGTACGCATGGACAGGCAGACCTGGGATGTTCAAAGCCTCAGCAGATGTTTGTCATCTTTCTCAGGAGACCACTGGCATGGTAGAGGACTCCTCCACTGAGTCCAAGTGCACTAGATGCCTGATGTTCACCCCAGCCTGAGAAGAGTCTCTTAGACCGTCCCTTAATACCGACCTACCCAGCCAGATTAGAATATTGTGTTCATGGGGCTGGGGAGATGGCTCAGCAGTTGGGAGCACCAGCTGCTCTGCCAGAGGACCTGGGTTCAATTCCCAGCACCTACATGGCAGCTCACAGCTGTCTGTAACTCCAGATCCAGGGCCTCTGACACCCTCACACGGGTGTACATGCACGCAAAATACCAATGCACAGAAAAATGAAAGATTAAGAAAGATAGACTGTTGTGTCCATTAATTCAAAACACGCTTCCAACAGAGAAGGAAGGAGAGCCTCTGTGACTCCCAGGAGCTGCTCCCTTCCTGCAGGAGGAATTCAATTTGGAGAGGAAATGGAGAATTTCATCAGATCTTAAGTAGGAGCTGGTGTTTGATTTATTTCTGCTTTTTTTTTTTTTTTTTCCCCAGGGAGGCCTGACCAGCAGAAGGCCCATCTTGGTGCTTAGAGAGAGTGAGCAAGCACTTAGCAGTTTAAGCCAGAAGCTGCAAGCCTCTGTAACAGGTCATAGCAGGCTGAGTGGGCAGGAAGGAGGGTGAGAGCTGCTGCCTCCGCCCCAGGCTGAGTCCTCAGTGGGGTGTGAGGTAGGAAAGGGGGGGGGGGGGGAGAGGAGTGGCCAAATGTACTTCTGCAGATGTTTTGTGTAGACATATTTACTAAGCTGGAACGTCTAGGAGACTCAACATTTTTCTAAATTTAATCATCCATGTGTCTGAGAGGAAGAGAGAACCTAGAAGAAGGCAAGGAGCTCTCTCCCCTTGCCAGGTTCCACGTGGATAGTTCCAAAGATCTTAGAGTCAGTTGCATAAAAGCAACTCTGACTTGCATGGTTTAATAGCATGCTGACATGGTTTGGACAACTGATATATACAGGCATAGGAGGCTGGAGGCGATCTCAAGAAGAGAACACTCTCAGGTCCATTCACACCTGCTCCCTCTTTCCTCCATAAGCTGCTGTGTAAATGCCTGCTGACACCAGCCAGTACATTTACCAGGAGCTCCTGCCCCTGGAGTCAATCCCTCAGTCCCTCTTCATTGGCTGTGGTCTAATGTAAAGATTGTGTCTGTCAACTCAAGGGCCACAATAGATGGCCTCAAGGGCTGGCAGAATTTTCTCCCCTCTACCTCAGTGACTAGTCAACAGCGAGCGGCCATTTCCCATCTTCCTCACCTGAGACTCACTGTAGTGGACGATCCTTCAGAGGGTGGGTGTGGAAGATGATCAGTTTCCAAATTAAGAGACTTCTGAGCAGCTAGGGGGAAAGTTGGTACATCCAACTTTTTTTTTTGGGGGGGGGAGGTCTGGAGAACTGCCCTGGAAAGTACTTTCCAATTAGCACCCTCTGGAGCACACAGATGACAAAACATGGTTGTCTCTACCCCTCACCTCTCAAACAGAGCAATGATGTTTGTTCCCACAGAGCTAATCAAATGAGCCTCCACCATGGCACAGGACAGGCCTTAATTTAATAGGATGATTCATTTAGCTTTGTCCCAAAAGGGCAGCACAATGATAGACCCAGAATTATAATATGGAATACACTATATACAAGATTCCATCATTTGTGGTTGTGTGGACGCCTGGAAACTGCTGCATCAAGAGGCAAGTCTGGACAGACAGCCTGCAAACACCTTCAACCAGAACAGTTTGATTGTGGCTTCCTTTGAAACACACTCACTGGGTCCACCAGTCAGACCTTCATGTGATTCCCCATCTAGAAAAGGCAACCGGGGGATTTCCCCCAACGCAGTAGACACATGGCTAGAAAGCAGTAGATTCGAACTTAAGATGCAGCAGACCGAGAATCTGAGGACCCCCCTAATTCAGTGTGAAATGTACCCAAGTGCTCTGGAGGGGTTGGCAAGGGCTTATTGGAAGCAGGAAGGTCAGTGTGCATAGTAATAGGTACAACAGAAGCCCTGGAATTGATGGAAGTTCAAGTTTCCCTTTGCCACAGAGTCACTTATCGGGAAGCAAGAGGCTAATGGGGAGAGGAGGCATGAGGTGACCACTGTAATTTGGCAGAGATGAAACTCACAAAAAGACAAAGGGAGAAGGTGCTCTCAAGTCTCTTGACAGCTGAGAGCTGGTGGCGGTGGCGGGTGGCGGTGGCGGGGTGGCGGGGTGGCGGTGTCGGGGTGGTGGTGAAGGTGGAGGTGATGGAAGGATGTTCCACTGATGCAGGCCTTTCACCAGGGCCATTTCCAGGTGCTTCACATCCCCGTCTTGACACACACACACACTTTTTACGTATCAGTTTAAAGTAGAGTTAAGGGAGAGGCAGAGAAAAGAGAAATGCTCCTCACACTCACCTCTTCCTTCAAAGTGGAGACTCAAGTCTCTTGGAGGTCACTCCTCTGGCACTAGTTTTAAGCTTGCTGTGCCTCACCTTTTGTGGGCATCTGAGCTGGCTTCTTGGTTTCCACAACAAGTCCTACCACCTTGGTTTATGAACCATGAAAAGACTTAGTGAGTTCTTCTTCATAGAGAGGGCAAATTCACATTTTTCAGCCTAGACTGGGTCACTCACTCACTATAAGTTGCAAATTTTAGAGGGTGGAATTAATTAGTTTTATTGTGTTTCTGAATCCAAACACAGCTTCAATGATTACTAGCCACTAATGGCTTATAATGAAGGCAGAGCTTGTTAGCTAGGCAAACCACTGACATGTTTGTTTAAAGTGTAAACAGAAAAAAAATTCATGAATTAAATGAATGAATTCACTGATTGTTCTCTCTGCTTAGAAGGGACTATTCAGCTGCCATGGGGTACATCACCACCTTTGTTAAAAGGATTAGCCTGCTGGAATCATCCTTATCTGCTCAGAAATCTCAGCACGCAAGGGGAATGGCTCTTGGTTGTGGAGAGGACCCTAGGCATCAAGGAGGCTGTTAGGGACGAGAGATCACCTGGCTATGGGGGATTCATAAATAAGCTAGCTTTCAGAACAGTAGCCAAGCCTCCTGACTCCAGATGGCAACTCCACAGACACACCAAACGCAGCTAGAGGAGACCAAAGGACAAGATGCCCATTACTCTCCAGGGTGGTCCTAGAAAGTGAGGGGCAGATGGTCATTCTCAAAGCATTCAACTTAACAGCATGCTTTTTAAAAGGCAATAAACCTTCCCAGAAACAAAATAAACACACATTCCCCCCACCCCCTGGAACCTCATGCGTCTAGCTGACCTTTTCCCTTACGAGCTCCATATTTCTTTCCCATTCTTCCCCAGAGAAGTTCATGTGTTGTACCAGCTAGGGGTCATTTTTCTGAATGGCTCCCTTGATTCTCCTCTTTGGGTGTGCTTACCCTGGTCATCATGTGAACGACGGCCATAGAATCCCTTCCTTCTCTAAACAATTCCTCCTCCCATGTCCCAGTCCCTGGTAGTGGCTCTCAACCTCCAGCTGGAAACAACAGAAGACAGACTGAGACTGCTACATAGCACAGGCTGTCCCCGTCATGGGACTGAGACCTCTGGTTCGGGGACTAAAAAGAACTCTAGGCCTTTCTATTTCTCTCCATATACGCACGGTCCCGAGCTGGGTACCACAGCTTCGGCCATCATTTTCATGTTCAACATGGAAGATGTGGATAGGACCTATACCAGCAGCACTGGTCTTTGTCAAGACAACGACCGGGAAGCCCACAGTTGTCTTTTGGTAACCAAGGCCCACTCTCATTGTGGTTATCTAGTTGTGAGGCAGCAAGGGGAAGACTGTCTTAGGCATTTTGATTCTAAGTGGCAAGTAAATCGGCAGGGTACACGGAACCCTACAGGGTTGGCTACAGCAGCTTACTGTATGTAGCCTTCTGTCCTACCACAGGATGGGAACTGCCTGTAACTGTCACAGTGAAGTCCTGTCAGCCCTAAGGCTGCAAAACACTTAACTCCATTTTACAAAATCTGGTCACAGCAGAGCCAAACAACAGCTAGAAGCTTATGGAGACTTGGGGGCAGAAAATGGGTCTGACACCTCTGTAGCCATACCACAGATACCGAGACAGTACCACACCCTGCCACAGAAGCCAAATTAGTAAGATTTGGTAAGCCCTGGGCTTTCTTCTGTTGGTAAGGGTGCTCTTAAGGGAAATTTCAACCACATCTTTTAATCTATTTTTTTTTTATTTCTGGTCACTGGTTTAATGTGAAAGGAAAATAACAAATATAAAGAGAATGGTGTCTACTGCTGTTTTCCACAATGCTGACACAGTTCTGTAACAACAACAGGTCAGCCTCTTGTTTCTCCTCATTTTCCATATATTTAACTCTAAGCATCTAAAAAGTTACCTTTAGGCTAAAACAACTTCCAGGTGTGTGTGTGTGTGTATGTATGTGTGTGTGTGTGTGTGTGTGTGTGTGTGTGTGTGTGTGTGTGTGTGTGGTGGGGAAAGAAAGCCTGGTATGAAGAAACACTGGGTAATGCTGGCGCGGTAACATGGGTAACCTTAACTACAGCGTTGTTTGCTTTTGCAAACACTGTAATGTATGAAATAAAATATTAATAGCCATTACCTCAGTTTTTCTGAGAACAGACCTGAGTCACAGCTCTGTGTGGCAGGCTCTCCACTCACGTGCCTCACCAAGTGAGTGCTGTTCATGTTATGAGGCCCTGGAAGCCTCAGAGCGGGAAAGACCAGACCAACTATGTGTTTTTAGACCATAAAGTCATGGAGTAAGTTGCTTATTTTGGCAACTTAGATCACTTCTCCAAATTTACCTCCTACTCTGCATTGGAGACTAATCCCCTAAAAACATATGAGGAGAGAGAGATGATGGCAGAAGTATTTTAAATGGAAAAAGGAAAATGTTAGGGCAAGATTAATATCTCTACTTAGTAACGGCTAACTTTGCCACCACTCAACTGAACTCTGACATTTGAAAACATCCGAAGAGCAGAATGTCTGTGTAAATAAATGTATTTCCAATGCCTGGAGCATGTGTGCCACAACTAGGTTTTTAAGCGTTGTGTGGCTAACATGCTTAGCTTGTTGGGGACTTCTGACAGGTCTGGCTTTCTCTGCCTGCCTGTTGGCCTCTGTCTTCTCAGAAAGCTCTGAGTGCTCCATGGCCTCAAACCTCCTGGGCCGTTTTGCATGCAATGATTTTTACAGCTGAGCTAAATGAAAGAATCACAGTTAAGTGCCCACTGCAGAGCCTGGACGCATGGTGCCTTTTCTTTTCCCCACCTCTTACATTCTCTTGGTAACTGCTTTCAAATCAGTGTTTACCATTGATCCTTCAACTCCCTTGTGAGATAGTGTGGAGTGAGAGTTCCGTATTTACCAGACGGAGACCTAGAAGGTAGCATGGCAACTTGAAACAGGAGGATGCCATTCTGGAGTGGCCAGAAGCTGGACCAAATCTGTCTCTGCCACAGCTTAGCATTTGAGCCCTGGGCAAAACGGCTCCTTTCAGTGGCCAGCCACACTAAGGTGTGTCTTTTAAATCCATGTAATAAAATTTAGTGTGGCTGGAGAGATGGTGGTGGACTGTAACCCAGCCACAGGCAAATGACGTCAAGGACTCTAGAAGGGAACACTGGGCTTCTCTGTTCTCCAAAAACTTCTGCGGTGTTAAGCAACTTGAGAAGGAAGCAGACTTTCCACTAAGAAATCGCTACTTTGGCAGTCATCAGAGACAGCCTGGTGTCTTGCACTTCCGCTAGCAGGAAGAGTGTAGAAAATTATTTCCACAAATTGAAATGGAAGAAAATCAAAGTTCAAAGAGTCTCAGAGCTAAAAGGAGCTTGGGGTCCAAAACTGATGTTCAGAGCAGACTGAGACGAATTAGTTGCCCCTAGCTTTCCTGGGAACCCACCTTATCTCCACAAAGTTAACTGCTTGTCCCTTGGTTGGTGACTCAGAGGAGACAATGCCCAGCACTCAGTCTGCAGAGGGAGGGGTAGCATCCACAGAACAACCATCTTGCTTGTGAGATAGCTCAGTGAAAGCTGGTGTGTGTGTGTGTGTGTGTGTGTGTGTGTGTGTGTGTATAGTGTGTCTGAGTACGGGTGCATATGTAAGCTGTGCAAAATTGGGCATCACTTGTCTCTTCTACAGAACACAACCAGAACATATGTATAGCTTGTTTTTGCTGGGGTCTGAGGCTGAACAACTCTATCTCTACCTGTCCCAGAGCCAACAACTAGATCTGTCAGTTCTTTGGACCCAGAAAGACACCTGAGAAACAGACTCCACAGAGGAGGGCTGTCTGGAACACCCCACCCCCCCACTACACACACACACACACACACACCAGTTGGTTACACATTGTATTCTGGGGAGATAATACTCCTGTGATTTCATTTACAACATTGCCTGTATTTTCCTTAGGAAATCAACTTTCCAATAGCAAAAGGGAAATCCTTCAATTAATAAAGTCAACAGGGATACCCTTTCCATTTCTAAAGACCATTACAGCTGTCTCTTCTGTGTCATCAAACTTCAATAGCTTTGTGAGACCTGTAATGTGTTTCCCCTTCAGCTGAGACTTCCCCTTCAGCCTCTACCTTAGAGCCTTCAAGAGAGGAAATGACTGGCCTTGGACCATTTAGCTACTCTAGCAGCCAGTAGAGGCCATGTGGTCCCTCTAATACCATGGGTAGCACGCAGAGAAAGGCCCACTCCATGCATGCTCGGGGACTAAGACAGAATTGGGCAATTAGGGCAGAGGGCGGACAGTGGTAACAAAACCACTCAGCATTTCTAGAAAAAGTGTCAGGCCTGTGTTAGGGACACAGGCTACATGGCCAGGAGCAGGGACAAGGGTTCTGGCCTGGAGATCACGCACTGTCTAGGAGGGGAGATGACAGCAATGCTTCTCACTTACTATACCACCCACCTTTTATCTCAGTTCCTAAATTCTCACGGTGCAAAGTCCAGGCTGCCTTCGGACTTTTCCATCTCCTTCACCATCTTCTTCGGCTGCCTCCTGCCCTCAGCATCGCCTACACCTGCCTTCCCCTCCCTGCAAAAATGACAAGGGCAATGGATGGCTCCTCACAGCATCTCACTGCTTTAGTTTAAGTTTCCGCAGTTGTTAGTAATGGGTGTTATTATCCGATTGCTGATATATCCCATTATTTATAGCTTTCCATCATGGTTCTCACTGGAAGTCCTGCAAGTGTGTGCTTGTGCATGTGTGTGCCTGTGTGCCTGTGTTTCCCAGGGTATGTTTTATGATCCATGATTTAGTACAGTTGGGGCAAAGGTGCGAAGTGAGCAGCTCTCTGAGAAGGGCTCAAAGACATTCAGAGGGGAAAAGGACAGGTGAACAATAGATCTGTCCCTCCAAATCTAACTACAGAAACTGCAGAGAAGAGGAATTTCCATTGTTTTGATTAAGTCCTAACTTTTATTTTTTTCTCTTCTGTATGCAAGCCACTTCAGCTCCTCTCCTTGAGCTCTGAGGATGTTAGATAGTCATTAGGGCAATTCCGACACAACTGAGTTTATGGTACTTTGAAATCACTTGTCTTACATTAGGTGTACACATGGCAAAAAGGAACCCGAGTTTAAAGTTACTGAAAGATCACCCATGGCCCGCCATTCACAGAGATGACGACAACCAGAAAAAGAGAAATCCAAACTATACAACAGTGTGCACAGCAGCAGAGAGGATTTTCATGATTTGCTTTATTCTGCAGTGACACAAGCTACCCCTTGTAACACGTCCATCAAGGGGATATCTGTTGTGCTTTTGTGCAATGGACAAAGATGCTTTCTATCAATTCTCAGAAGTCTGCAGGACACACCATTCATGCTGTCAACTCCCCTGAAACCCTTTCAGCAAATAATGAAACCCATCAGGGACAAATGGCAACATACTAATTTGTTAAATTCAAACAAAAACAACATTTGGGCAAGACACTTCCCTTCCTGTTTTCTCAGCACTTCATATCACGCTGAGCTTACGGCAACCCACAGATCATGCAATATGAGACAGGGATGCAGTATCTCCCGGCAGCTACACTAACCGGGCAGCTGACACACATGCTGACCCTAACATCCAACTCTGTCCAGAGTTCTAGAAATCCTATGAAGATTCCCATGCCTAGTAACAGAACTCAGATAGGGTTCAGATAAATGAGAAAACAAACCAGAAACATACAACTGAAATCTCTAAAGAGGACCTGAGAATTTAATCCGGGAAGCCCAACCTGAGCAAACTGGTTTGTGTATGTGTGTTTGTTTGGGGCATGCTAAGAAAACATTTCACCACTGAGCAACACCCCCTAACTACAAAACACAGTTTGGGATCAGAGGTAGTTTCTCTGTGGGCCAGGCTGGCCTCAAACTCACTAAGGAGCTTTGGCTGAAGTAAGTAGCTGAGGCTGAGGAAGTAGCTGAGGCTGAGGAAGTACCTTTCATTCTTGATCCCCCTGTCTCCATGTCTTGAGCACTAGAAGTTGTATGCCACTGTGACTGACCAAAATATAATTTTAAAGGTATGGAACACACAAACAACAATTTGTTTGCTTGAAACAAGAGCTCATATGGCTCAGGCTAGCTTCAAACTTTGTGTAGTTGTTACGTAGTTGGAGATGGCCTTAAACTCCTGATCCTCCCGCCTCCAGCTCCCAAATGCTGTGGGCACCACCACACAGGAGCATTTTTAAAGAAGGCTGAAGGAAACAGCAGGGTGGGCACGGAGGTTCAGGGTTTTACCTGCAGAAACAGACAGCTTACGAGGTTCAGAATTTTACCTGCAGAAACTGACAGCTTCTACACAATCTGCCTGTGTTGTGTTTCGAGGTCCCGTGAGGCTCCTTGCTGGACAATGGCGCTCACCAGCCAGCCTGGCCACCAGAGTCCGAATTTGAGCTCTGGAGCCACATAAAGGTGGCAGGAGAGAACCAACCCTGCAAATCTCTCCTCTGATGTCCATACACACTTGCTTCCCCAGTAATAATAGTTGTACTCTTTGTAATTAAAAAGGAAACTGCTCCAAATGATGTCCAGGACCCTAGAGGATGCATATCATAATTATCGCAGAACTAGTGAGACTGGCACAGGTAGGTTCTAACTGTGCAACCTCAGGCCAGGATCTTAACCTCTTGGGGCCTCTCTTTCCTTCTCTGAAATGAAAACCACCAACACTGCAGGGAAGCCGGGAGGGTCTCCAGGGCCACACATGACTCTTCCACACCATTGGATCTGTGTGTGCCTTGCCAGGACTTCCTTCAGATCGGTCCATTTCACCTGCTTTCCTTTTAGAGAAACTAGTTGAGCTGGGTTTGTGGATGTTCAGCCAAAGGGACAGCAAAGAGAACTGCTTTCGGATAAAGAGAAGGCAAATGGGTCCAGATATTGTAAAGGCTTATCTACTTGGATTGCAAAGTATCTTCATCTGAACCACTTGCCATAAACAGGTGGTGGGGATCCATGTGGGGCCACATGTCCTCCAAGTGCCATCCTCCCTCCCCTGTGACTGACTGTGGGCCAGAAAATTCACCAACGTGCCATGTGTGAGAAAATTTCATTTCTCACCTGTCTTTTGGACACAACACCTTCCTGTGCCTCCCAGTCTCTGTGCAGACAGTATTGGAAAAGGGTAACCATCCATTGGGCTTCCCTCTGTCCTCACCTTGTATCTGAGAGGAAAGCAAGACACAGGCAGCCTTTCGAGTGTCTGCGAGCCCTCCTCAGCCTCTGGGCCCTGTTCCATGGACGTGTGTGCAAGAAGCAGTGACCCTACTACACTCACTGAGAAAGTGAACTGGGTCTTCTGACACACATCAAGGGGGTGTTTTGGTATCTTGGATGCTTACGGTAGGTTGTGGAAGAATCCCTGCCCCGACACACACACCTCCCCCCCCCCCGAATCTGCCTTTTAACAAGACCCACAGATGACTCATACAGACATCAAAGTTCAACACTTTTAAAGCCAAGAGCGGGTCCTGGAGAGATGGCTCAGCAGGTAGAGGTGCTTGCTGGGAAGCTTGACAACCTCAGTGGACAGAACTGAACTCCTCCCAAGTTGTCCTCTGTCCTACGCATGCACACTCTTTCCCCAGTCAATGAATGAACATAAAATCGAGCCGCTGGTTCATGCCCTTTAAGAAAGTGATGGAAGCAAGGCTTTCATTGCTGACTTCTTGGCCTTTTTCTTTCTTGTGGCTGGTAACAGGTGTGTGGCAGGGTTTGTAAGAGTCCACAGTGACGCCACACTGAGGGGATGAGTTCTCACTTAGCAGCTCTCTATCACACGCACACACTGGCATCCAGAAGCCCTGGGCCAGAGGAGGGGCCTGAGGGAGTCACAGGCAGGACCAGTCTGCACTAGAGCAGCAGGCAGGGGATGTGGTCGGGGACGTGGCAGGGAGGCGATATAGAGGAGACAGACACCTGTTTCTTTGTTGACTCGAGAAACTGAGGTGCTTGACTTTATTATCTATTCTCCACTAAAAGCTGGGAGCTATGCGAAGCCTGTCAGCTCCACGTGAGTCACAGATTATGTGGGGGCTACATTCCACTTAATTGTTTTGATGTCTCCCACCTAACCATATGCTGATGTGACATTTCCTACTGTTTACTCACTTTTGCATAGGTTAGAAATAGGAACCTGAGTAGCAACTGTCTCCAGTGTGAGGGGCTCTAGAGCTGTCACAGTTGCAGAGGTCTGACAGCAGGCAGGCTGGCCCAAGGACGTCACTGTGGGACATGTCCTGCATTTTGCTTAAAGTCAGCTCCCCAAATCTGGTATATATATCCAGAATTTAAAACACCCTGCCAGTCCAACATAGATGACACACACTTGGATTGTATACCCATACCAGTCTCCTCACTTAGATGGAAATGAAAGTTACCGAGGACCAAAGTGCCCCCACCCACCCACCCCCTGCCGCCGCCAAGGTTCAGAGGGTTACTGGTATTCCTAAGATGTCTGCTTGCCTTGAAATCTCTTGGACTACCATAAAACACTTTGACCAGGAACAGAGGGGTCATCAGTGAAAGAAGAGCAGATCAGTGGTGGAGAAGTTGCTGCTGTCCTGAGAGGAAGGCACAAGGGATGGTGTTAAAACACGGTTGCTCGGCATCCCTCCCAGCCAGGTATCATGGGATGGCTCGAGGCTGCCTTGGCCTCTGCGTCTGCCATGTGAAGAAGCTGGTTTGCCTTAGCAGTCTGAGGGTCACTATTGCTTCCAGGGCCACTGGAAGCTCAAGGATCAGAAAGCGGCTCAGGAGTCACACAATCTAGCTGGTACCAGGGTCTTCGGCTACCTTCTCTGAGCCAGCAGACTTACCTCACAGAGAGGGTAAACGACCCATGCAGTATGCAGCTAACCTGCCTGCTGGCAGCCAGCAGCAGCCTCCAACTACAGACCCTAAGGCCAGAGCCACTCAAGGCAACACCTAGTGGGGTCAATCGGCCCTTCTGAGTCCGCCCAGGTGAAGGACTGTGCACTATGCTCAGTATTACAGAGTTCACATGAATCTACATACTTGTTACATAGTTGCTGGGAAAAGGCAACACAGATTAAACAAAGCACCAAGCAGTGTGAGGTTTAGAATTCCATAGCTTACTTAGAATGCCATCTGTGCTTGGTTTCTATGTCTTGTTTTCATCACTCAGTGGCAACAGGACTCCATGTAGAAACCAACAATGGAAGGGAGAGCATTCCTCCACCATTGCTAGCTTACTCTCCATGGTAACTAACTACAGTGGCACTAGTTCTTATGAATCTTTCAAAAAACTGTCTTTCAGGTCAGTGGGGACCATCACACAGTGGACATTGCTTCTTGTTTCTGTGGCTGATGCTGTCTGACAGCTTCTGCTAAGCTTGCTTTATTTTAGCCTCACTACAGCCTGCAGAGGGTCTCTAGGAAGGTGCCTTATGATGCAGCCATATTGGTCCTACTCACAGACAACGCCTGAGAATCTGGGGCACTGGTTTTTCCAACAATGCTAAGGAGAACATTCTCCCCACCTTCGCTGGGTGAAATTCCTAACAGTGGACATGTTGAGCCAATGAGAATGCATATTAAAACTTTGCAAATATCGCCCAACTGCCCATTAGAAAGTTAAACCAATTTCTGCCCCCACGAAAAATAAGTCAGAACACCAGCTTTGGTTAACCAACTGCTTTGAGTTATGCTGTGTTTTTATTTGGTGGGGTAAGCTGTTTTTTGTTTTTGTTTTTTTTTTAAGAATTGGTTTGAACACTTGATAAAATAAATCCATATATTTATCATGTTTTATAAATATAAATGTCACTTTTTCTCCCTGTTTGGATTATAGATGGAGAATAAACTGGGGGATCGACCTCTGGGCAAGTCTTGGGGAGCTGTATATTGATAAGGCTGACTGAAGTGGGAAGGACCTGCCCACTGTGGGTGACACCATTCTCTAGGCCAATACTCTAGACTGTATAAAAAGGAGAACTTGAGCTGAGCAGCTTCACACTCATTACTCTCTTCTCCCCCTCTGTGGATGCAATGTAACCAACCCAGCTGCAGCAGATGGCCACCTAGAACTGTGAGACAAAAGCCCTTTCTCTATTAAGTTGTTTTTGTCAAGAGTAATTTAACACAGCAACAGGAAAAGAAAGTAGACGCTACAGTATTTAATTTTGAGATGGATTCTCATGTAGTCTAAACTGGCTTAGGGCTTTTATGCAGCCAAATAACGTCTTGAACTTCTGACTCAGACTCCTACCCCTGCCTCTACCCCCACACCCCCCACCCCCACCCCGAGTGTGGGATTACAGACATCATAGCATGCCCAGTTTATGTGGTGCTGGGTTCAAGGCAAGCTCTCTCTGTTAAATGAACTATATCTCCAGCCATATACAGAACTATTTTTAATGGAGATTATTATTATTTTGAGACAGGGTCTTTCCATGAAGCCTTGGTTGGCCTGGAACTCCCTATATAAACCAGGCTGTCCTAGAACTCGGCAAGATCCTCCACGTCTGCCTCCCCAGTGCTGGAACTGAAGGCTTGCATCAGCTCCCTTTTTCCCCCCTTGAGATAGGACTTCATGAAGCCCAGCCTGACCTTGAATACATTATGTAGCTGAAGATGGCCTTAAATTCCTGATCTGTTTTGTCTCAGATTCTCATATAATATGTTAGAGTTACAGGCTTATGCTACCACACCAGACTCTTTTTAAGTCGGGATCTCATTGTGTTGCTCAGCTCAGGCTGGTTTTAAACTCAGAAGCCACCTGTTTTAAACCAAATACTGAGATGAAAAGCATGTGCCACCAACACCCAGCCTGAAGCTAAAATTATTTTTATATAAACATGTTCATTTTTTATGTTATAAGGATTTTTGTCTGTAAAAAACATTCTCATATCAAGAGAATAAACAAATTAATATGTTTTTTTTTCTGCAAATTTGATGGTGGTATTGTTGTTTTAAAATAAACAGTCAATATCTCATCTGGAATTTACCCTGGTGAAAGCACCATAATATTGTATGCAGAGAAATTTCAAACTGTTAACTGGTTGCTGCAGTAATATTTGTTAGCAAGCCATCTCCATCCAAAGGTGATACTTAGCTGTGTAGGAGGCTCAAGGCCAGTTTAGATCACAAAAGACCCTACCTCAAAAGTAAACCTGGTGCTTAGTGGTTTATTTATTTTCTGTTACTATGTGAAAATACTCCTGACAATGATGTGGTAGACTTTGGGGAGCCCCTTTTGAGGGCCTTACCCTGACTGGGGAGTGGAGGGGGGATGGCTAGGGGCAGGTGGGATGTTGGGGGGAGGGGAAGGAGAGGGAGAAGGGCTTGACATGTGAAGCAAGCTTGTTCCTAATTTGAACTAATAAAAGAATAAAAAGAAAAAAAGAAAAAAGAAAATACTCCTGACAAATGCAACTAACTTATCAGGGAAAGGGACTTATTTTGGGTCACAGTGCGAGGTGGCCATCTGACATGGCAGGGAGGTATTGGCATCAGGAAGTTGCTTTCAAGGTCAGGGATGAGAGATGAGAAATACCTTTTTAGCTTATAAATTTTCAAGGAAAGTTCTGGGTAATCTTTCTATGCCCTGTGGGCAGTGCTTATCTGTGCAGTAGACTCTTTGGTATGAAATGCTGGTCACTGATGTGTTCTTAGAAAGTCATTTATCTCAGCCAGACTGTCAGAATGATCTTCTGAAAAGTTCATAAAGCACTCCTCACGATTCCTTGAGTTCCCTTTGCATCTGTTATTTGCTACTTTTCATTCCAATCTTCTCCATTAGCTCTTCCTGTCCCTCTGATTACACCATCCAACTCGATCTGTTTCACTGGCCTTGGCAAAAAAACAACTCTCCAAAGTACTTACCAATGCTGGCTTTCTTTTTCATGCTTTCTAATGAATTTGTGTCAGCTTTGATCTTTATTTCTGAATTGTTTAGGCTGATTATACTGTTTCCTGGCCTCTTGAGAAGTGATCTTGGCCATGAATTTTTCATCAAGAAAAGTTTTAGCAATTCCTCACAGATCCAAACCATAGGGTTTTTCATTTATGTTATTTTATAGATGTTTTATATATTAAGTTTAATTTTTTTCTTTGACCCCAAAGTTAATACAGAGGATTTTTTTTTGGGGGGGGAGGGTGGTAGCTTTTTCTTCTTTATTTCCTAATGTTAGACTTTCATTGCATTGTAGCCAGAAATATATTTCTGCTTCTGAGGAACAAATTGACATTTTCAGATATGACTAATGTCTACAAATGTTCTAAGACTCTCTCTCCCTCCCTCATCTCTCTTACAGTTTTGCTATGAAGCACAGGCAGGCGTCAAGTCACTTTCTAACCTAAGCTGGCTTCCAACTTGTGGCAATTCCTCTGCCTCATCCTCCTAACTATCAAGGCATGAGCCACCATGTGCAGTCTATGAGCAGCTGTTTTTTTCTTTCAGATTTTTTTTTAATTTGAATTAGAAACAAGATTGTTTTACATGACAATCCCAGTTCCCTTCTCCCTCCCGCTCCCGTCCTCCCCTACTACCCTTCCCCCAACTAAAACCCTACCTATCACATATCCTTTCTGCTCCCCGGGAGGGTGAGGCCTTCCATAGGGGGTCATCAGAGTCTATCGTGTCCTTTGGGATAGGGCCTAGGCCCACCCCCGTGTGTCTTGGCTCAGGGAGTATTCCTCTATGTGGAATGGGCTCCCAAAGTCCACACCTGTGCTAGGGATAAGTACTGAACTACTACAGGAGGTCCCGTAGATTTCCGAGGTTTCCTCAATGAAATCCATGTTCCTGGGGTCTGGATCAGTTCCATGCTCGTATCCCAGCTACATGAGCAGTTTTTTGAAGCAGGAAATTAGATATGTTACAGTTTTCCTTAAAAGCAGGAGTGGCATCATCTTCCTGTTTGCATCTCCAATATAACTACTGTGTGTGGAGAGTAACTCTTGTTCAGTATCTAGATGCTGAACAACCAATGAAGGAAGGAAGGAAGGAAGGAAGGAAGGAAGGAAGGAAGGAAGGAAGGAAGGAAGGAAGACACTTGTCTCCAATGGACTTGTGTTCTACAGGTTAACTGGTTCTAGATCTCTCCACTGGGGACACAAGATTGACACACCATAAAGTCATTTGCTTCATGATGAACCCATAAAAAAGTGACAAGACTTGATAGCAGCTGTTAAGAACTGTAGTGACTTAAATGAGAATACCCCCAGTAGGCTGGTGTATTTGAACACTTGGTCCCCGGTTGGTGGCTCTGTTTGGAGGAAGTACATCAACGGGGGTGGGGTTTGAAGGTTTATAGTCTTGTCCACTTCCTGTTCTCTGTCTCTCTCTTTCCACTTCCTACATGTAGATGAGAATATAATTTCTCAACTTCCTGCTATTGTCATGTGTTGCCATGCTTTCCCCTGAATTATGGATTATTTCTCAAAAATAAGCCCTATCTTCTTTAAGTTGCTTTTGGCCATGGTGTTTAATCACAGCAGGAAAAAAAAAAAGTAATGGATATATGAACCTAGACAACATGTCTCAGATATCCCCTCTCCTATTTTATGGCTCAAGTCCTAACTTACCCATGAAACCAGGTTGCTCTGTTCCCTGACTTTCCCCATCTACTCTGGTGATCCTTGTGTAGACGGACATTTTGGCATACAACCTGAAGGGTTACCTAACAATGTAAAGTCCTGGGTACCTATTGTTTTTTTGGCAAGACTAAAACAAATGAGACTTTGTGTGGTAATGTATTATTTATGATTTATTAGAGCTTGCCTGAGGATTCAGAAAGCAAAGCCAGCCACAAGCTATAGAGGTCAGGCAGTGGTGATACACATCTTTAATCCCAGCAGCCAAACTAGCTATCCAGGCAGTGGTTGCTGCCACACACTTTTAATCCCAGGACTCATGATTAAGAGGCAGACAGATCTCTGTTAGTTCAAGGCCACACTGACTACACAAAATTGATCTAGTGCCAAAAGACAAAGCTCACACAAAGGTGATCCCAGCACCTGGGATCACACACCTTTAATGCCAGCACTAGAAGTGGAGACAGGAACTGAGAGTTTTTAGCTCTGAGGATTTGTGGAGACAGGATTACCATTTCAGCTGGGTTGGGGTAAGATCTACTGGCCAGCTGCTTTGTTTCTCTGATCTTCAGCTTGAAGCTTGAACCATAATATCAGTCTCTGGGTCTTTTATTTTTCATGTTACAACTTTGATTTCTTTTCTGTTCTCTGAGGTGTCTGAAGTGTTCACTCAATACCCGCTCTAACAGTGGGAAAAGAGCTAGTGTAGCCCCACCTTGAAGACTGGCTGCCATTTAGTGTGGTGACCTTGGCTTTGTCAGTTCAAATCTCTGAGCCTCAGCTTTTTATACGGGTACATTAAAGTCCGTTTGACGCTTCATAATTCAGCGATTTTCTCATATCTGATCTCCCCACACACATACACACGCTCCTCTAAGCTCTTATTCTGCCTTCCTTATTTGCTTAGAGGGCGTGAGGTGCCAGTAATATGTCTCTCATGGCTGCTCCCTCTTGGCCCATTCTTCAGAGCAGCACTCAGTTGTGTTGGGCACTGCACTTGTGGCATGGCTTGACCTAGGCTCAGGCGTTGGCTCTGTGTAAGCAGCTGCTTTTACTCAGGTCCTGCTCATCTTCCCAGAGCCATCCTGGGTTAATCCTCTCCCTCAGCTTGGCTGCCAAGAACCCACCTACTCACCATCTGAGATCTGGTGCCAGCACCCTACTGGGGCTCACTTCAACCCTTCTCAGGACTAGTCTAATTGCTGTGTAACCAACCACCTTCCACAGGAAACAGTCTGTCCTAAACAACACCACCCATTAATCTGCCTACAGCACAAGCACAGTCCTCCACCACAGGCCGACTTTCTATCACATTTGTGTGTTGAGTCAGTCAGTCAATCACAAGGAAATATCCCCATCATTTCCTGGATCATTTGAACAGTGGTGGAACCAGCAGCAGAGTGACCCTTAGAATTGCTTGGGAGCCCGTATGTTTATATTTACTCTTTACATGTATCACACACTATTGTGTGAGTCAGCTTTCTGTTATCCTCACGAACATGTCAGACAGAGTCAACCATAAACAGAAAAAGTTGCAGTTTTGGGAGATTTTGGCTCACATTGTTGGCCCCAAGGCCTTCAGGCCTATGACATGGGGCAGCAGGAGCAGGAGCAGAGCTGCTCATCTCAGACCTGGAAGTGAAGAAAGGAGGAAGAACGGAAGTGCCACCACCTCCCTCAAGAAAATGCTCTTAATGACCTCAATAGTCTTCTTCAAAGTGTCACTGCCAGGAAAGGGTGGAGCTCAGGCTCTGCTAGTAAAGTTGCTTAAAGATCTTAAACACTCAGTTAGGTTTCCCATATGGTATAGTGGATGAACCCCAAGGATGCAGCTTAGTGGGTTTTCACAGTGTACCTGTAGGAAGATAAGACCTATGAGGCTGAGAGAGGAGCCAATTTGGAGTCTGACAGAGGCCCTAGCAACAGACGTTGTCAGAGGTCCTGATCATGCCTGGCCAACAAAGGGCAGCCATGCAATGTCAACAGATTGGAAGACCTGGGTGCTGGGAAGGTGTATAAGGCTCTTCCCCTTGCTGAATAAACAAGTCTGCCATTTGCCTTTTGCCTGACTCCCAGTTTCTGTGCCTTGATGTCTTGTCTTCTCACTCCCATCCCCTGAGGGAGCCATTAGGACCCAACAACATTTACTAAAAGGTAATCACTGCCCAGATGATGGGACAGCTCATTTCTATCACCCACCGGGAAGAAGTTCCTTGTGCCTTACCCCCTTTGGATCAATTGAGATTATTTAATTTTAACCTCTTATAACCATTCAGTGGGTACCTATTCTTTAAAGAAAGCTGGAAATTCCCAAACAGGACGAGCCCAAATAAATCCATGCCAAGACACATCATGAGTAAATTTCTGTAAAGTCTAAGGGAGAAAATATTAAAAATAGAGAGAAAGGAATGGACTACTTTAAGGGCAGTTTTCCTACCAGAATCCAGGGGGACAATGGGAAGTGAGTGCACAGAGGTCCTGAAGAGCCGTCAGACAACAACCTGTCTTCAGATACAGTGAGATGATCTTCCAGGGGTGAAGGGAAATTAAAGGCGATCTCAGATTAAGGGGAATGAAGGGATTTGTTGTGAGCAGATTTACTCCTGCAGAGATGACAGAGAAGGCCGGGGGTATCAAGAGGGAAGGGACAGAAGGGAGGGTCAGCTACAGGAGTCAATAGGACATGCCAGCCTTCATTTCTTTGATCTAAATCCAAGAGTTCTGTACTACACTGGATGAGGTAAAACCTTACTCAAAGTAAGTTGTAAGAAGATACTTCTAAATGTCAGCACCTTGAGATACTACTAGAAATTGCAAGTCACTATATGCTAAAATTTATAAGTAATCAAAATAGCAAGGAAAAACCAGAATGTTAGAGAAACAAACATAAAACAAATAATAATTATACTAAATGCAAATGTTCTAAATATGACAATTAGAAAAAGAACAACTGAACTACAGAAGAATCTGTAACAAGTCACTTCAAACAATACAACACAGGTAGGCTAAGAGTAAAGGTATGGTACAACACACAGCTACAAACACTAATTTAAAAAAGAATAGCTACGTTAAAAACAAACAGAGCTCACATGGGCAAAAAATAGTACAAAAAGCAAAGATGATTCTCTGTCAAGAAGGTATAGCTGCCCTAAAAGCATATGCACTGAAAACAATGAACAAAAACACAAGGGCTAGCAACCTATAGAAATGATACAAGCATAATTATACTTGAAACATAAAGCTGGATGAAGACGTCAAAGTTTCTGGATGCAGCCAAAGCTGCATTACAGGCAAGTTCATAGCAATAGCTGGTAGCTTTAGGAAAACACCTCACATCAATGATTCACTTGAAGAAACTAGAAGCTTATCTGAAGGTAGTGAATGAGCCTGTAGATGCTGTCCCAGGAAACACAGCTGATATATCCTTCTCTTCATTACTTGAGGATAGCAAATGCACCTGCAGGCTGATGTGTTCCCTGCACTATCTAGGACAAGTGAATGTAACTGTAGATGCTGTCCCAGGACCCACAGCTGATATGCTCCCTCTCTTCATTTACTATTGCAACCAATAAAGGCTATTTGAACCCTAAAACAAAAAAAATTATACTTTTAGTATCAAAAACATTTTAGGCTCTTATCTACCACCAAAAACCAAAAGTCCATTAGAGAATTAGAACTAGAAAAACAATTAGCTTTATAGACTGAACCTGGTTAATTTGGATATGTCATGATTCATTAATTTTCAAGCTGGAGAGATGGTTTAGCAGTTAAGAGCACTGCCTGGCTGTTCTTCAGTTCTCAGCACCACATGGCACCTCGATGCTGTCTAGAAGTCCAGTTCCAGGAGACTTTACACTCTCATACAGACATACATGCAGGCAAAACACCAATGCACATAAAATAAAAATTTAAATTAAGAAAAAGAAAAGAAATAGCCTTGATTAACCTCAAGGGAATGATGCTTAATGAAAAAAAATCAACTTTCAAAGGATAGAGAGTATATAATTCCATCCATACCTAACATCTGGGCAACACACAGAACTTACAGGGTCAGCCTTGTTGTGATGAACAGGTAAGTGTCTTAGTAAGGGTGAGAGTTATGTGTGATGACAGATAACTACAGAATGTCAACAGTCCATGAGCTTTCATACCTGGGCACATGTGCCCCAGAGAGTGGAGACAGAGGGGGGCACACACAGCCAGTGAAGTGAGGACCAAGTACATTGGGCCAATGCCAATTTCCTGGTTTCTACTTTGTGATAGACCAGGCTGGCCTCAAATTCACTGATATCTGTCTGCCCCTGCCTTTCAAGTACTGGGACTAAAGGCGTGCACCAGTACCACATGGCAGAGAATAAGATTCTAACTGGTTGATACAGCATTCAAAGTGACAGGTTCTCTACCTGTTTTCATTTTGATCCTTCACCCAGCCTCTCTAAGATACAATGTTGAAGAGGTGAAAGCCTGTGAGCAGACACATCTTAAACAATCGAAGCAAGCAATGGCCTTGTATTTGGAAAATTTTCATTGCAACAAATCCTTCCCCAATAAAATCCCTGCTCAGTCCCTGAGGAGAGAAACCCCCATGTTCACGATGGATTCCTATGGTCATATTCGCTTAAACACACACAACCACAGCTTCCATTTATGCACTGAGTTTAAGAGGCTTGCCTTGCTTGCTGTCACTCTGTCCACACTGAACTACCTGACCTGCTCCGAGTCACTTCACCTCCTGTGGAAACACCTGGATATTAGCCATGACCAAACTAATGTGCTCCTTGCCCGCCCCACTCTTATTCTAGCAGGGGGGTCTCTTGACCCCATGCTTTGGGGTTTACATAACTATCTTTGATCAACCAGTAGAACAAGTCAATAGTCTGAGCTTCACCTTAGAGGCAATAGTTTAGCAAAGGCAAAAGGAGCTGCCCAAGCTCACACAAGGCCAGCACTTCTAGCTTTAGCATTTGTGCTCTGGAATTCCAGCGAGTGTGAACTTGACCTACATGATGTAAAATGAGGACTCATACTCACAAGGCAGCAGCAGTGTGAAGAGCTTCACATTACCACACCACAGATGTGTTCCTGTTATATGACTGGCTCATGCAAACAAACCTACACAGGATCCATTTGCGGGCACCTTTGGTCACTTTAGGGATAATTGTAACTATTGGGCTTTTGGATTTATAGGTTTAGTTTAAAATGTTGTCCTTCCCTTATATTAATGTGTCTCTGCTCTACAAGTCAGCAACACTAAGTAACAGAAAACTATGGAAACTGTACCCCATAAGTTTAAAACTTGTCTAAAATTATTTTGCATGATAATTATCTTTTTCACACTTCTTGATTCAAAAAGTTGGATGCTTAGTGCAGAAAATCTGAACAGAAAATATAAAAAAGCCCATTTCTACTCTGTTGCTCTTAAATCTTAGATACTTTATAACCCAGATAACCAAATAATCTATTCCAATAAAATCAGTAAAGTATCGAGAATGGAAGCAATACACATGTTGTCCCAGCACTCGGGAAGCTAAAGGCCAGCCTGGGCTATATAATAAATTCCAGGAAACCCTGGGTTATTGAATCAGACCCTGTCTCAGAAAAAAAAAAGTTAGAAAATCAGGAAAGGCTTAGGTTTACGTGTTAACCACCCTTCTTACTACAATGGCTTGCCCAATGCAGGCGAGAGACGAGTAATAAAAGAGCCTGGTTTAGCTCACAGTTTGGGGGCTGAGTGCAAAAAGCACAGATGTTCCTCAGCCAAGGTATCTGAGGACTCTGAAGGCTGTGGTGGGGATGTAAGGGTCATGTCAGAAGGTGGATGGACACACTTGCTTCTGTTGACACTCCTCTACAAGTACCCAGAAGTCACAAGAGCTACCAAGGTTCTCACAAAAGGTACTTCATAACACACTCCCAAGGGCCTTGGGATCTCCCAGCAGGTCTCATCTCTTATAGGCTCTGCCTGCTCCAAAGTTACCCATAGAACCCTGTGGTCACACAGCCCATGTTATACCACAGTAGGCCAAACCCTACAAACAAAGGGATTTGGGCCTATCCTGAAGGGCTCTATCACACACATTCGAGAAGGCCAGGTTGTGGCTTAGAAAAGTTAATGCATCTAGCAAAGCAATACCCTGTTCCTGGCCCTGTATTTTACAAAGCACCAGTAATTCCACTGCCTACTCTCCAACAGGCCCATTGTTCCTGCCTCTCTTTTCCATTACTCTGACTCTTGGGTTGTGTCCAGACCTCCCAATATCCCACAGTGCTTTGCAGTCTCAATCACCAGTGAACATCCAGGTCCTTCTAATACTTCCTTTGGCCACAGTGTAAGACAGGAAGTTGAGTTCTATAATGCTGGGTCAGTCACTTGTTAACTGAACACACAATCTATTTGGAGCTGGCGTGACTCCCAGTTTACAGGTACAGCCTTTTAACAAAGGAAACTCTTTAAATACACAACCAGATTGTTTTCATTTTGTGATTCTGTAAGGCTCCCATCAACAAACAAACAAACAAACAAAAAACCAACTTTCTAAAGCCCAAAAGAAAAGATGTGACCACAATTGCAATTCCCAATCAGCAACATGTAATTGCAGCATGGACTTACCACATGTTTTCTATTCTAGGTCTTGATCAGAGGTCAAGAGCAGCTGGGCACTTACACAGAATGTCAGTCAGTGTGGCCCCCACAACCCCTGTGTCTTTCTTTACAGGTACCTCACTTGTCTTCACCATAAGATCATCACTGGGCCTCATGTCACTTGTCTCCAGCTCACTCTCAACTCATTTTAATTGATGTCTCCAACTACCAACCCAACTTGTGTCAAAGGGATAAAGACACTGTAAAAAGATGAGAAAGTGAGGATGGAAGTGGGGGGCAGAAGAACAGTCTGTGATGCAGAAGTAATGACCTTTTCCTTGTAATATCATTATTTCACATTTACAGACAAAAATCTTAAATCATTCTTGAACTGGACATAAAGCAGTCACAAAAAGCATGTGGGTAGAAAAACAGGAGGCCTGTGCTGAAACGCCCCAGCACAGTGCTCTTCTTTAGTAGCTTAACAGTGGCTACAGAGACCACCGCCTTTACCCAGCATGGAAACCAGCAAGAAAACAAAGGCTGCTCCTTTAGACTGTCAAACAGAATCTTACTGGACACTTCATAGCCTTGACAATTATTGCAGCCTACCTATCCTCCTCCCAGGCCTGGGAAATATTTACAGAAGAATTCTTGGCCAAGAATCCATCCTTAGACTCCCATCCCCACAGGTGAAAGGCATAAATTCATATTTGGCAGGAACAGTATAAATAACATAGTTGACCTGTTAGAAAAAAAAAAAAGGAAAACACTGATTAAAATGTCAATTCAGTGAAGTGAGTCTACTGTCTGAATTTTAGGATAATTTATGGCTCAAAAATCTTCTGAATGCCTTTCTAGACTCTTCAAACACACACACACACACACACACACACACACACACACACACACACACAGAGAGAGAGAGAGAGAGAGAGAGAGAGAGAGAGAGAGAGAGAGAGATATTTATTTCTGCCTCTAGCTTTTGGTCATAGCTGGTCAGACCATGTGTTACTGGGAATTTGAAGAGCTTCTCCATGGCTCTTGTCTTCATCACAAGGATACCCTAGTAGGTTGGGACCAGGCTGTATTTCTTCTTGTGACTACACAAGTCTCAAAACACAGTGGGCTCCCTGAAACCAAACTGAGACAGACAGTGTCAGCATGAGAAATTCTCTGTCAAAAAGCTCCCAGATGTGTGTCCAGTATTATCAGAATAAAAAAATGACACAATTTTCCTGTGGCACTTTTTAAAAAAGCAATGTTCCTTTGGTTACTGGTTGTTACTATTGTTTTCCTACCCACGTCCATATTGGACACTCCTGGAAAGTATTAAGGCATCGATTTTCTTGAAAGACAATAACCCTATATGATGAGCAATACTTCTGAAAACATTCAAGGTGATGTCAGCACTTGTAAACGTTGTGTGGTCTCATTTAATGAGCCACAAGAGAATTTCTAGTCACATTTGGGTCTTTCCATTTTGAAATGGAGTCTTGCTATGTAGCCTGGCTGTCTTGGAACTGTCTGTGTAGACAGGGCTGGCTTAGGACTCAAGAGATCCTCCCTGCTTCTGCCTCTGCCTCCCAGGTGCTGGGATTAAAGGCGGGTGCTGCCATGGCTGGTCTTGTCTTTATTTCTATTCAGTGTTCAAGGAAATCCATCTTCTTATCTTTGATTATAAAATAAAACATAGCTCTTTCCCATATGCTTTGGATCTCATTTTTCCCATTTGTAAAGGGAAGCCATAGCCTACATCTGAGGTGTAGACAGGAAGGAATGTACTGAGTTACTACTGCAAGTCAGTCCGTTCTACTCCACCTGAGAGTGAAGCTCCTACTCAACCATGCATGTAATTTGACAGGATCCTGCTCATGATACAACATTCTACTCAAAACCCATCACACCCCAAAGAAACATGGAATAAATTTATTTTTCAAGATGTTGCATAAAGGGGCATTATGCATTATCTTTCCCTTTTGTTACATTAACTTATCATATATACAAAAAATAACTAACAGGCCAAAGGAAGCTATTGCTGACTCTTCACACTCATGTGCAGACCATGAAGGAAGAGTGGGGAATAACTGATTCTCTCCTTATATTTTAGGCAAAGTCCCCAGGAATTCATCAGGTTCCCTAAATGTCCCTGAAACTGTGCCTGGTGGAGCTGCCCTCTGGCTCCAAGGTGCTCCCCAGGGGGATGCTCGCAGACCCCACCACCCACGTAGGAGGTCAAGTCCTAAGAACTCTGCAACAGGACTTTAAAATTATAATCTTAGTCAACAGGTATAAAATGTTGTTTTTTTGTGTTCTTTTTAAAATAAGAATAATAAAAATGGAGGAGGTTTAAAGAATACATTCAAGTATTCCAACAGGGAGTTTCTCTCTGAGTTTCCCTTGGCTGTTAAGCCAAAGCATTTTTGACACATAATTGGACCAGAAACGGTGCTCCTGGAATCCATCAGCAGCATTCCCACCCAGTAATTAGGTGATTCATTTTCATTTTTTCCACCCCGTATCCTTCCCCCGCCCTTCCTTATTGCCTTTTCTTTGGCTCGTCCGTCCTGTGGGTATCCTGCTTCATTGGTTCATTTGTGCTGTGACTCATGGCTCCCGGGTGGGTTTCCTCCTCTTCCCCCGCTGCTCCTGGCTCTGGGTTCCATTTCACAAACCTCCTGCTTCTACCTTAACCGTCTTGCAAGGGAGAACAGTCTACAGAGGCCCACAACTTCCAACTTCCTCCAACTCACAGTGCCCCGGGGCAAGCCCTGGACCACTGAGCTCTACCCAGTACTACTGAGTATCTGCTTTCCCCTGAGATTCTAAGGTACCAGCGACCAGAGCCGGCCCGCGTGGTTAGGGGTTGAGTACTTCGTGCTATTCTTTCATGCCTGTCTCGGTAGTTGAGGAGGCAGCTATCCCAGGACAGTTGCCTATAACTCTTGGAAAATGCATCAGGACAAACTGAACCAGACCACGCACCTCACACAGCTACAACACAGCCCCCCCTCTGCGGGTAACAGGGGTTGAAGTGACCTCACTTCATAGTTCATCATTTTTACTCAAGAGCACTGAGGTGCCTGACTAAGAAGAACTGAATGACCATTATAGATGTATTTCTCCTGCCTTGTCAGTCAGTGCCCCAATCCTGTGTGGAAACTAAGTTCCATACCTTCACAGGCATTCTGAGTAAATAAACGCGAGTCCTGATTCTAAGAATGTTTTTGCCATGAACGGTCTGACTCACCAGTGAAGTGCAACCTGTTGTTGGGGAAGTCTCTACTTCCACAAAATGAGGCTGTTACATGATGACTGTTAAAGCCTTCAACGGAAAAACGCAATGCTGAAGACAGACCAGTGCCTTCACGCAGGCCTTCACCAGAGAATGTACTGTTTGTCCCACCTCTGATCCATTTTTAAATCTGCTCCACTTGGAAGGGCACTTATTCAGATAAGTGCCACCCCAATGAGACCCACAGGAAAAATGCTGTGGAATTCTAAGCCCCATCTTTATCATCTTTAGAACACTTTACTTGTAGATGTCTGACTATATAATACTAGTAGGGAAAGAAAAAAAAAAAAAAACCCGTTCAACCTATCTTACTTCTTTTAAATCTATGAGACACAGACAGGGGAAAACAAGCTGAACTTCAGTCAGTACTATTAAGAAATAAAAGGAGCTTGGGATAAAGATATCCTTTATTAGAAAAATACCAGCCAAATGCAAGCCAGATCGTGCCAGGGACAGCAAGGCAGGCAGGCCAGAGAGAAGGGGCTTCCATGTGCTTTGCAGCCCCTTAAAACCCTATCACCAGTCATCCCGACCTCACCTTGACCACGCCTGTCAGGCACACCTGTAGCCAGCTTCTAGCAGGCATGGCTTACACTGTCCCCTACACAGTACCAGAAAGTTACCAGAAAAGACGCCACTTTCAAGTCTGGGATGAGCAGGGCAAGGGGCCACAGCAGTGCACGGTGCTGGGCTAATGGGCATCAGTGAAAACAGCAGCTAGGACTGTTTCCTTGAATCAAGTGATCTCTATGGTATAGGAAAAGGGATTAAACTAGCCATCAGCATGCCATGGGCTTGAGGTATGAGTCAGATTTATTGTGGTTGAGAAGATGAAATCAGCCACCATTAAGGAGAGTATGCATGGGCTGCATTCGATGCCAGGAAGTCTGAGAATCATGTGATCAAGCCTAAGAGGTTCCCGGGGTGGATGATAAATAAAGGGCACATTTAAAAACAGACAGACTTAAGCAGCCAAGATTTGCAGATAAACAGATCACTGCCTGCCTCTAAAGACAACCAGATGAGTTCAACTCCTATGAAGATGGTAATGATGCTGAACAGTAAGGCCACGGTCATGGGTTCAAGTGATGCCAGAGTTAGGTTTTGAAATGCACTCTAGTCCACAGACCTTCACAGTGAACGGGACTGGAGTCAAGCCCACGCTACAGCAGAGCTGAAGCAGGAAGATGACTGCGAGGCACCGTGGGGCACCACACACTGAGAACAGTGTGACCTGACTGCTGAAGTATCCCATTCCAGACAGGGACCGGATGAGGACCAGACACCGAGGTGCGTCTCAGCTCAGGGCAGTGATCCTTGCAGGCCAGAGGCAAAGACCTCTAAACCAAAATGGTGGTAACATTTTAGATTTTCTAGATGTTCCTTAGAAACCACATAACTACCAATGTTCTACTTCTTCTCCCAACTCTTGCTCAACTTAGACACTCATTATCCACAGAGAACACACAGTTATCACTCTGGATAAAGGACCACAGAGCCTCCTGCCTAGGCCAAGCTGCATTCCACTGAAGCATGGAGTTAGCAAACCTGGTTGACTGGACTGTGTAACCCCAGCCCTGCTTCTACGGCCAGAGCTGGAACCAAATCCCAACCTCAACCAAAGTATCAATTCTGATACTTTGAGGGAACTGTTTTAATATCTTTGAACTCATGTGTAAGTAACAGTACACCTCTCCTGTGTGTGCAGTCACAGAGCACCTCTCCTGTGTGTGCAGTCACAGAGCAACTCTCCTGTGTGTGCAGTCACAGAGCACCTCTCCTGTGTGTGCAGTCACAGAGCACCTCTCCTGTGTGTGCAGTCACAGAGCACCTCACCTGTGTGTGCAGTCACAGAGCACCTCACCTGTGTGTAAGTAACAGAGCACCTCACCTGTGTGTGCAGTAAGAGAGCACCTTTCCTGTGTGTGCAGTAAGAGAGCACCTCTCCTGTGTGTGCAGTCACAGAGCACCTCTCCTGTGTGTGCAGTCACAGAGCACCTCTCCTGTGTGTGCAGTCACAGAGCACCTCTCCTGTGTGTGCAGTAAGAGAGCACCTCTCCTGTGTGTGCAGTAAGAGAGCACCTCTCCTGTGTGTGCAGTAAGAGAGCACCTCTCCTGTGTGTGCAGTCACAGAGCACCTCTCCTGTGTGTGCAGTCACAGAGCACCTCTCCTGTGTGTGCAGTCACAGAGCACCTCGCCTACAAGGCTGCTGTGAGGACTGGAAAGATGTGAATCCCTATGAAGTCCCCAAATGCTCAGCATGTGAATATAGACCACAAGTAATTCTTGACCGTCTTTTCTTACAACACACACACACACACACACACACACACACACACACA
This sequence comes from Cricetulus griseus, assembly GCF_003668045.3. Taxonomy (NCBI): domain Eukaryota; kingdom Metazoa; phylum Chordata; class Mammalia; order Rodentia; family Cricetidae; genus Cricetulus; species Cricetulus griseus. The sequence goes on along the minus strand of NC_048596.1, from coordinate 280,712,061 downwards.
CACACACACCACACACACACACACACACACACACCTGAGCAAGAACCGAGTGCCTTGTTGTGCTCTGCAGTAACCATTAGCACACTGAATACAGTAAAGCCACTCGTATCAAACACCACACTCAACACTACAATTGCTAAGAACAGTGTGGAGAGGGGGACTAGGCAATGGGGACATAAAAGGACAACTTGTGGAGCAGCAGCTGTCCAGACCATGTCCTTAGATGACATTGTATTGTGAGGTCATCATTCATTCTGCCCCTGGGTATGAAAAGCCTCATCTGGCTTTGGCTGGATCCACCTTCATCCATCTTTCCTGACTAACTAAATCTAACTTTAAGGTAATTGGTGCAGCCAAGAAAATATCACTTGTCTCCTGGTACAAGGATGCACCATCCCATGGCAAGTGACTGCCAAGAGACACTAAGTAAACTTTCCCAACACATTTTGGCCAGACAATAGGCTGAATGGCAACTGGATGAAACAGATAAGAGATGATGACTCACACTTCCAAGCAGATCTCTAGTTACACAGAGCCTCAAAGACTGATCACTTAGCTTCCATCCACCCAAGCTAGAAATAGGGCCTATCACAGCAGCCAACACTCTACATCAGACACTTGGAACTCTAGACACAAGACATTAACCAAGACAAAACCACTGCCACAGCTATGTGGACCAATTTAAAGAACACAGTCTGTGTTTTAAGAATGCAAACCACCTACAAGTTAGAAATAAGAGATCCTCAGATGCCTGCCTCGTGGCAAGGAACCAATCAGAAGTTAGCTAGTGGTGTTATGTTTTACGGCTCTGGGTGTGCTTTATGGACAAGTGCACAGCAATGACACACAGAGCATAGCAACCACCCTGGGAGGGCCTATGGGCCATAACAACCAGTTGACCAATCAACACAGGGCAAGCCCTCCAAGCCTGGAGGCACACCAATCCTGAGCCTGTGCAAACCCCTAGACACTCCCCTTATGCTGCCCTATAAGATCTCTATGCAGACGCTTCCAGCTGTCTTTCCTAGCCATCCGCCATGGTGGATGGATGAAGGACCTGAGCTAACATGGGGTTAGCTCGTTAAACAACTATAATAAAGCCTCATGCTGTTTGCATCAAAAAAAAAAGAAAGAAAAAAAGAAAAAAAGAAATGAGACCCTGCTTACATCAGCCGCTCCCCCGCCGCCGCGTGTGGTGTGTGTGTGTGTGTGTGTGTGTGTGTGTGTGTGTGTGTGTCTGTCTGTCTGTCTGTCTGTCTGTCTGTCTGTCTGTCTGTCTGTCTGTCTTTCTGTCTTTCTGTCTGTCTGTTTGGGGGTGAAGAGTGGGTATATGTGCTGTTCTGGGGATGCTATCCCAGACCTGAGCCAGGCTAACAATCACTTTATCATGAGCTGAGTGACACCACCAGCCTTACATGAAGCTTTATAAGTGTTAACACATACATGACAGGCAAGCTTACAAAGGAAAGCCACAGAGATGAGTGAGAACCAGCATTACTTGTGGCAGCTGAGGAGAGGGGCAGGGCAGGGGAGGTGGCGTGGGAGCTTCCCCTGCATGGACTTGTTAGGCTGCTCCGTTGGTTGGTTACGATTGCTGAGCTCTCTGGCTGGCAGGCATTGGTAGGATGATGGTGGATCTGTGCGACAGAGGAGCTTGGTGCTCATCTCTGCCGCTGTCCTTGCCACACCATTCACAACAGACAACAGAAATGTCCAGCACCCCAGAAATCCAATGCTGTCATGATCTGAGGGAGTACAGAGTGACTCAAAGACAGAACAAGTTATGGGTTGTGTCAGGAGGAGAAGCAGGTATTTCAGCGCTGCTCTGAGGCTCTGCTTGCCATCCAACCATAGCGTTCTTCAAGTGCAAAGTGAAGGCAAGAGTGTTTGAGGAACTAAGAAGCAGGAAAATGTGTTTTAATTCTTGTGTTGGGAACCGTGTGTCAAAAATTGTATGGCAGAAAAAAATGAGGCAGCCTGAGCTCCTGTTCCTTAAATTTTTCTTTATTCACAAGAAAGCCAAAGAGAGTCAACACACACACACACACACACACACACACACACACACACACACACACACACACGAATGCTATGCTTGAAAATGGGCCATGTCCCCACTCCCAGGAAGTGGCACAGCTTTTTGTAGGTGGGTCTGTTGGGAGGTTGGGAGGTTGGGAGGTCCCTGCCTCACTATGGAACTCCTTGGTGACTCTCATCTTTCTGCTTCTGGCTCTAGCCATGTGCCATGAGGTCCTCACCAGAGGTGAGGTGATTAAGACACCATATCCTTAGGACATTTTCTCTTTATAAGTTACTGCCTTGGACACTTGGTCTATTCTATTGCTGTGATCAAAACTCCGTGACCTAGTTCACTTATAGAACAAAGCATTTAATCTGGGGCTTATGGTGTCAGAGGGTTGAAGTCCATGATGGTGGAGAGAAGGCATTGTTGTGGGAAAAGCTGAGACCTCACATCTTGATCCTTAAGCAGGAGGCAAGAGAGCACGCTGGTTATGGTGAGAGCCTTCTGAAACCTCAAAACCTGCCCATGGTGACACACCTCCTCCAACAAGGCCGCACCTCCTAATCCTTACCAAATAGTTCCACCAGCTGTATTAAAGTATTAAAATAAGTGAACTTATGGGAACCATCCTGATTCAAACCACACCACACAACGGAAAAAACAAAACAAAACAAAATAAAATCCCGATCAATACAATGAGGTCTGAAGAATTGCACAACTTGAATGACTTAACACACCAACTTATAAACATCTTCATTTACACTTAAAAATACCTTGGGAAATAAATGGTAACAATTTATGCTAGTAATTTTTATGTTCTTTTTCTTTATTTAAAGCTAACACTAAATAGCAAATAAGATACATCCTAAGAGACTGAGAAAGAAATCAAAAAGTTTTATATTGATGCCTTTCAAGGCATTTCCCTCCTTGATTGCAAAATAGGGAGACCAACATTTTTATTCTTCACTGAGGACTGCAATTATGTAGCCAGCTGCTATTCGTGAAGGAGGTCTCCCTGAAAGGAGTGTGGCTTCTAAAATTGGTGTTTAAAGCTAGGTGTGGTAGAATCAGCTGGCCTGAACAAGGGGGAGCACATGGACCCCAGACTGCTGTCTGGGAGGCCAGCACAGGACTGAATCAGACCCCTGAACATAGATGTCAATGAGGAGGCCTCTGCACTCTAGGGGACCCCTGGTAGTTGATCAGTATTTTTCCCTGGTGTAAGAAGGGACTTTGAGAGCCCATCCCACTGGAAGGGATGCACTCTTGGCCTGGACACATGGGGGAGGGCCTAGGCCTGGCCCAGGATGATGCAGTGGACTTTGAGGAGCCCCATCAAGGGCCCTACCCTGCCTGGGGAGTGGAGGGTGGATGGGGTGGGGGGGGTTGGGAGGGAGGGTTGGGGGGAAGGGAGGGAGAAGGGATTGACATGTGAAGCAAGCTTGTTCCTAATTTGAACTAAAAAAATTTAATTACAAAAAAAACTAAAAACAACAACAAAAAAAAAACAAAAAAAAGCTAGGTGTGGCAACACATGTCCACAACTTCAGCTCTTAAGAGCACATGGCAGAAGGATCAGGAGTTCAAGGCTGGCTGAGGATGAATAGCATGCTGTCTCAGAAATTCAAATGAATGAATGAATGAATCCCAGCACCTGAGAGCAGAGGCAGGATAATCTCTTTGAGTTCAAGGCCAGCCTGGGCTACAGTGACACCATCTTAAAAAAAAATTAAAAATAGTTAACTCAAAATATTTAGGCACATTTCCTGGTAAGCATTTCAGAAAGTGTAACTTTGAGTATGCGCTTAAAAGGGCGGCGGCAGGGGTGGGGGTGGGGGTAAGTTAAGTTCATGAGCTTCTGAGTGGGATACACACATCATTCCCCAGAGGTCTAGGCTGGGCTCATCACTTTTCTGAGACCAATTACCAGTAACTGACACACACACTCTCAGGACAGGCCTTCAGGCTGCATCGTCCCCCCAGGGGAGGAGTAGGAAGCCACCCACAGATCACTCTGAGTGAAAATTGGTTCTAGGATGTCAGTACCTCCAGCTCCCCTCTCAGGGGTCCCCAGGAAGACATCAATCTCTGAGCTCACCTTTATCCTATGTCAAGTGTTTCACAAATGTCCCATGCAGGGCTCAAGAGCCAGAGACGCTTGACATAGCACTGGAAAGCCTAAAGACACAGTGTTTCAAAAGATCAGATTTTATCCCCTGGCAGCAGCGAGGCTGGTGAGGTCTGCTTTCCAGCCTGCTGTGCCCCTGACTCTGGTCAATTTCACTACATCTGACATATGAGTAGGAGGAGGGTGAAGCCACCTGCAGCCTCCAAGTGGTGGCCTCACTGAGGAAATGAGCCCCAGCTCCCAGGACACGTTATACTAATGGGTCTCAGGAAGCACTAATTTTGGTGACTGTTTTAAGCAGCAGTGAGTTTGTCTGTTTTCAGCTTTGAGAATTTTCTTTAATAAATGATCAACAAATCCCTAAACTGGTGTCCACAGTCCACAGGGCCAACCTCCAGAGTATTCTGCCTGTCAAAACGCAAGGCAGCTGAGGGAGCATGGGTTGAACAAACAGGAAGGATTTATATTATAAACATATTACTGTCCAACCACTCAATCTTCTGGCTGGTCTGATGTTATAGCTTTGATTCTCTGACGTGGTTGAAATGAAAGGCAACTGGCTTAAATTACCCAGCTCCAGAGAAGCCCCTGTATGCGTGCCTAAGAGGCCAGGCCTGTGCCCTAAAAGAATGTCCCTTGATGGTCTCAATTACAGTAGAACCAGTGTTGGGGGGGGGCGGGGGCTTCTCAAGAGCCCAGCTGTACTCTAACTATTTGGGAGGGAACATCCAGCCATCCTGACTAAAGGGCAAGTTATCTATCTCCCAGGACGGGGTAGGAGAGGAGGGAAGACAGACAGACTAGGAAAGTAGACAGAAACAGGAGCATATTCATCAGAGTAGGAGGCGAATTTCACCACTTTCAATATCCATAGAGCTCAGGTTAGAAAAGTTGGGAGAGCCCTTTCCTTTGTAAATCTTGGGCAACATGACCTCCGAAAGCAAACACCCTGTGAAACTTACATAAAGCAAATGACCAGAAGGTCCAGGTGACAGAAGCATGGGGCATGGCTGTTGTAATGACAGCCCAGCCCCTGGAAGGGCCAGAGTTTCTTTCTAACCAGGGGAGCAGAAGAAGAAAATCTTCTCTGGTGTTCAGGGAAGGATGGCTGACATTTCTCTAAGCAAAGGAGATTTCAAATACTTCAGACTTTGAGAGAAAGTTTTTATAAGTCCAATGAACAGCACTTGGCTGCTTCGAATCTGAACACTTGGAACTAAATTTAATCAAACTGCAGGCAGCCGGCTGAAAAGCATATAATAGAATTTGGCCTAATGTATCATTAGCTCATGTTCACTTCAGTGAGATTAGCTCCCGGCAGCACCAGAAGCAGATCTACAGCCATAAGTGAGTCTAAAGAATTTTACACCAGACTTCTGAGTTATTTGGAGAAAGTAACTTAAAAAAAAAAAAAAAAAACCTCTCGTTTTATAATCTCATTATATTCTCTTCGAAACCCCTTAAGCAGCACATACTTTTTAAAATCCAGTTCAAACAAAACTATAAATGATGCTCATAACATTTTTAATCAAATGGTCTCTATTTGAAAAACCCAAATAAGGGTTTTAAAGTCATTCATTTGATGTGTTTCACACCAAAATTTGCTTGGTCAAATGAGTTTCTTTAAAACAACAACAACAACAACAACAACAAAAAGAAACAAAAAGAAAAGAAAGAAGAAACCTCCAATTCTAGGAACTTACTGAAATCCTCATCATGTTTTAAGTCTCTTCTGAAAGTAAACAGTCCAGAATATTCATTTGAAAAGCAGCCTCCCTGATGCTAGTCACATTGATAATCAAATAATAAGCTTCATTTGTAAAATTCAAAATGTGGTTTACAGATGCCAGGAGGCCTGGGAGGGCCATCAGAGAGGAGCCCAGCATTTCCTTTGTGCATGGGGCTAACAGGATTAAGGGCTTGAAGAATTGAATAAAACCCTGAGCTGGTTAAGATGGATAGATCACATTTCAGGTTCCCATTTCATAATGGGCATGCCCCACATTTCTCAAAATAAAACACACCAGTGAGCTCACTCCAATGACTGTGCTTCCTGACATTCACTTTGTAAACTTCAAAATGGATTCTGTGTCCATCTCCTCTCTTGAGCCACATGGCTCTTTGTGTGGCTGGCCTGCTGGTTCGGGCAACTTCTCTGTTTACAGCCAGTGGTTCCCTGCTATGAATCAGTTACGTGGAGAAGAGAGCAGAGATTCCAAGCTCAGAGGATTTCTGCACATGGACTAACGGTTTCTTACTTTCCCAACAATGTGATCTGTGCTGTCCCTAGCCTGTAACTGCAAAATGTCTGAGATTAGCTATCTTCCTCTGGGCTGTGGGCTAAAGCAGGGCTCTGCTGGTCTTCACTCTCAAGGTGGTTATTATCAAGTAGAATTTGCTGTTGAGAAGTGTCCGGCAGTAGCAGAGACTGTTTAGAATAGGCTTTTATATAGGAGTCCCAACATCTGTCTGTTAGGTCAGATTTCTGTGAGAACCTAGGCACACAGGCTCAAAACGTATGCAGCTGTCCCACATTAAGCAGGAATCGTTTCTTGCATTAAAGTGACAACAAAGGTTCACATGTACAAGACGACTATGTGAAGGAAGTCAAGAGTGTCCGGCAGAGGCGTCTCCACTGCACCAGTCAAAGCGTGGGCTTAGAGGCTGTTTAGCCACTATGCTGGCAAAAGCTTTGCTCATTAATTAACAGCTTATTCAAGCCTATGGACTAAGACACAACATTTCAATTCCATCATAGATTCCTTTCACTTGAAATTCCTCTATTACAGAAAACCAGTCCGTTTGAAGCGAAGTGCTTATTGAATGAAGGCTGTACCGAAAACTGTAGAGAAAAGGAGCATCATGTTTTGGAAAGGAAGTTAAGGAGAATTAAAACAAGCTGTGATGATATTAACAAAGACACACAAAACCTGTTACTAGGAAGAGATGTTTGGTCAAATTTCCTGTTTTCCCCTAAGTTCTGGTTTGGCTTTAACCATGTCCTCGGCGGTGCACAGTTTGCTGCTGCTGTTTAACACTGAACCCCCCCCCCAAAGCCAGGGCCACTCCAAAAATGTAGTTAAGAACTGTTTTCTGCTCCAGACTGTGGTCTCCACCATAACTGACACAAGAAAATATAGATCTGAACAGCCGAAGTTCTATAGCCCCAAGAACATCACTAACTCAGGTCAACTGGGTCAGAATGAAGGGTGCATACAGATATCCTGTTAAACCCTAAGTGACTTCAGTCCAAGACTTCAGAAATAGTTGTGAACTAATACAAAGAACATCAAATCACAGCCAAGTAAGTGCCACCGATGGCACTTGTTTAAAACAAGCAAAAACTCCACAAAACAATAAAAAAAACTTTGCAAAACTATGAAATCCAAGACCGTCATCTAAGGATGGGGGAAATAAAAAGTCCTCCCTTGGGAAAGAAATCCAAAACATTAACATTTCTCAGGGTATTTTACAAATCACACTGCTTCATTAAACACATGCCACTGGGAGTCTCCTCTCTTACTAACAACACTTTTCATAATGGCCTTCACATGTTTAAATCAACAGCTGCTGAAAATGTGCATTTATATTACATAAACAAAACCTAATATAAACATGACCAGATAAAAACTTTATAGAAATGCCAGCCTACAAGTTTCCAGTGTAAATAGGCCTTCTTATGAATGGCCCAGCAAAGGGATTTTAATGCACTTGTATCCCCCCCCAAAGCTCAGGCACAGTCCAAAAAGGAAACGCCGACAGCTCTGCTGAAGACCATATGCCTCACTCACAAATAAGCAATTCTAGAGATGCTCAATGGGTGAACTGTTTCTGATCCCATGAAAGCTGTGTGACTCATTTCTTTATAGCACCTGCTATTTTCTCATCATGGCCTTGTTCAGTTATTTGTTCTCCTGTTTATTGTTTGTCTACCCACCTCAAATTCTAATTTTCCCGAGATAAAGACTATGATTGCCTTGTTTTCTGTTCTCTCTGATCATTCCACGAGCACACAAAAGATGCAAGAGCTGCTTTAGGCATCTGTGACAGAGCTAAACACTTTTGATGCCGTTCTTTGCACCGAAACTGACCTCATCGCAGAGTCTAGCTGTTCCCTTTATGCCTTAGTACTCCCAAGATTCACAGACTCACACTGCATCTCCCAGCCCCCCTTGCAACTAAGTGGCACTAAGACTGAACAAGCAGCCAAAGTGTTTGGCAGGGACTGAGGCCTTAGCTTAGGGGCAGCATGCTTGGCTAGTGTGCCTAAAGCCCTGGGTTCCATCCCCAGCACCAACAAAACAAGAGGACAAGTATTCTACTTGTCCCTCTAAGAGACAGCTTAGAGACCCTCCTAAGGACAGGCAATACAAGCTGGTCACCCCTTCTTGTGGGATAGAATGCATGGACAATGACTGGAGCTTTGACAACCATTGTGGACCATGAACAGTTAAGGGGTGTGGACTGGAGGCAATGTGTTCAGTGACAGGGAGCACACAGGAAGACAGCCGCATAACTTTCTGGCTTTATCTTCTCTGCCCATCACCATTGCCCCATATGCCCCAGACTGTGTCAATGTGCCCATCAGTTTGGTAGCCATCCACGGCTGCAGAACCTCTGAGGTCTGATGAGCTTCGTGTCTGTTTGGTGACGGCAGTTATGGCTCTCCTCAAGCCACATCCTTCCCCTTGGTCACGAGGCCTCGTGCTGGCCACAACTGCTTTGGCCAGAAGCCCTCCCTCGTCAGCCTCTATCAGAAACTGCCAACGCACGCAGGATTTTTGTTCAGTAGCCTCTCTGAAGCGGATCCAGTTGGCCAGAGCACAATCCAGGTGGTCAAGTCCTGAGAGTGTCACAGCACTTGGGCACAACAAGCTAAAAGGGACCGCCAAAGGGATCAGGTAAGAATACCGAATTCATGAATGCATACACCTATCCCTAAATTGTCCACCCATTTAGCATAGAGCCAACACGTGAACCTCGGCAACCAGCTGTGTGGTTTTGAAGTGTAGCTGCAGACTAATGAGGCAGAAGCTCTGCCCCACTCTGTGAGAGTGCTGTGCTATGTGGCATCCAAACCGTAACACACAGCAACTTGAACCTGGGATCTGATCGGACCTCACTGCATCTTCACAGGATGGGCAGCAGAGTGAGAAAAGCAAGTGCCGCAGGGTTTGTTGTGACCTAACTGCCTCCTAAGCACCATCCCTCCTGGTACCATCACACTGGTAGGCTAGGATTTCAGAAGAGAAAACTGTACGGGGCACCAAACATGCAGTTCTAAGTGAAGGGGCTGGGCTTGACGACTGGAGTGACACGGCCGCAAGCCAAAACAGTGCCAGCCACCCCTCAAAAACAGATGAAATAAGACTGTCCCTTGAGTCACGGGAGGATGTGTGGCCCTGCCTACACCTCCATGCTAGCAGTGACAGGCTCCGACTTCTGGCTTCCAGGGCTGTAAATCGATTTCCACTGTCTTTTGCAGCAGACACAGGAAATGGATACAGAATCCATAGCAGCATTTGGCTAAGGCATTGGGGTTTCCATCTGGAAAGGTTTTACTGCCTCCCATGTGCACGGCAAACATGCTGTTGGCCACAGACTGCTGTAGTAGCGCCGCCCCCAGCCTTCCTCTTCCTCTCCACCCAGGGAGCAGAGAATTCACAGGCAAAACAATGTAATAAATTAGTACGGCTAGATTTCTTTTTCCAAAATTACATTTTATTTTTAAACTTAGGGCAAAAAAAAAAAATTGGTTCCAAGCTTTGGACTCAAACTAAATTACCTAAAAACCAAAGTCTTAATGCTACTTCCAAAATGCTTTTGGATCCACAGAGCTGTTTTCACTTTTGTAATAAAATGAGCTACAGAAAACTGTCTTTAAAATAGATTAATAGTTAAAGTGCACAAAACCAGAAGGCCCCTTTTTCCTAAGTTCATCTTTCCGCCTGACTTTGGGCCATGATTCTGTGTCATATTTTAGAGTTTGGATTTTGCATGCAGATTACTCAGCCTGCATTTGAGATCATCTATTTTTTTTTTTTTATAAGACAAAGACAGGCTGCCTTAGAAGCCTTCTGGCTTTGTGCACTTTAACTATTAATCTATTTTAAAGACAGTTTTCTGTAGTTCATTTTATTACAAAAGTTTTCAGCCAAGTCAAACAGTATTGCTGAGATGAGACACTGTGAAGAAACACATTTCCATGGACTTGGTATGGCACAGAGGACCTAGGGAAGTCAACCCTCCTGTGGGCACACATGATCTCCTTCCCATGAGTCCGCTTAGAGGCTCCAGGTGGGAGAGGGACATCGAGCTGCTGCTATCAAGTGATCCTGTCAGAGACCTTCAAAACCACTGTCAATATGGCAAACACACAGTGGGAGAACTCAGATGTTAAAGCACGGCTGAAGAAATTACTATTATAAAATATTATAAATGCTCATAGCAAGGATTCTAGATGACAGATGGGAGAGAGAAACACGTAGACTGAGCCTCGTCAGAGGAAGAGGAAGAGGGGAGGGCATGCCAATGTAAGAAAAACCTCAGGAAAAAGTCCCTGGGAAAGCCCAGAGCACCTTCGGGAGACAATGGGAAAACTGAAAAGTATGTTACTTAGTATGACATTGAGAGCAAGGAGGAATATGAAGGTCAACTGACCATTTCTACAGGAGGAGCTGAGGCCAAGAACTTAGGTTACTTCACGAAGCACCAGCAGTTGTTAAATGGCCAAGACGGCCTGAAAGTGGTGCCTAGCAGAGACTCTTAGCATCACCAGCTCTGCCACAAAGGCTCCTTCCACTCTGCAGGTTTATTGTAGAAGAGTGTATGTCCACCAGCCGAAAAGGGAGGTACCATACTCTGTATTTCTTAGAGACAAATTAACTTTATACACATTGATCTGAATGCTTTTACCAGTCTCTTTCAATAAGGCAACTGATGCCCTTCCTCATCCTTTGTCTCCCCACAAACTGCTACACACTCTGAAGGTTACTTGGTCAAATCATCTGTTTTCAATTGAGATTATCCACTTTGATTCCCAAGCCTTACCAGAAATGTTGCAAACACCACCCTGTATTGTGGGCGCTGCTTGATCTGTGAGTATGGTGGGAGCTGCACGTACCAGGTGTGGTCCAACCCTTCATACTCAGGGCATTAAGCTCTCTGCATCTGTGTCCTCACCCAAAGCTGGGGCCCAGCTCATCTTTTTTGTCCCATAGAAGGCAGAACTCAAGATACGAGCCACCACAGGCTTGTCACCTAGGTACCATGGAGGCCCATTGAGAAGGTCTTATATAGCACTTCCTTAAACAGTGGCAGCTAAGGTCAAACTGCATGCCTTTGCTACCACCTATATAGTCTCAGAATCTCGTGTCAGAATCCAAGAAGACAGCACAAGAGACTATTGGTGGTAGCTTATGAATAAGGAAAATGTATACATATGCAAATTATAATATTACTCAGCTAGGAAGAAAAAAAACCTGAAATCTGCAGGAAAATGAATGCAAGTAGGGAAAAAAATCATTTCTCTATATTTATGGGGCTTGCTCACTGCCTCAGGTGACTTGTGTCCTGCTCTAACTGGCTTCATCTCTGAACTCTACTCCTGGCAGCCACACTGACCTGGCCCTATCTCACAGCGGTACGGCCCCACCTAGCTCCTGATACCATGACTTCTCCCAGAGCAAGGGTGTTGGACTCACCCTGTACCCTGTGCTTGTGTGTGGACTTCAGCAAAGTGCCAGGTGAGACTGAACAAGATGAGCAGCTCAGAGACAGAGACAAGTCAAGTCAGACGAAGCAGCGCTGCACCCGGTGCCACCTGACATCGTTTCCTACACAGCAGTAATTGAAAAACTAAAACAGAGACAGGAGGAGGACAGGACGGCATACGCAATAGACACAAAAAAATGAAGTACACATTTTGACTCAACAGTTTGAACTGGGAGGGAACAATGAAATGTTTTCCTTTTTGAAAACTAGCAGTGTCCAAGAGCAACAATCACTGCAACAATAGTACACAAGACAAAGAAGAGTTTCAGTTAAACTGAATGACATTTGTCTGTGAAGGTCTTAAAAGTCACGGTTCTAAAGGCACATGGGCATTTTGTGTCTGGTACACACTCTTCCCTGAAGGCTAAACTTGACATTGTGGTTGGCCAGACCCCTGCAAGATGCTGTGCCTAGTTTTGAGGTCACTGCAGTTCACAGAACAAGAAACAGCCAGTGTATCCCCGGCACGACAAGAAGGTCCCCAACATAAACACGGAGCATGTGCAGCAGTGGAGGCTAGAATCCAGTCTCTCTGGGTGGTCAAAGGCAGGCTGTGGCGGGATGGAGCCATGTAGCGGCTTTCAAAGGCCGGGAGACTTGCCAGGCAATAGAGTGAGGTGGAAAAGATGACAGTGTGTGCAAAGGAGACCCAAGACCTGGGTATGGATGGCTCTGGGCTGCCAGGACCAAGTAGTGCAAAGAGAAGCCATGGCCAAGGGACCGGAAGGACTGCGTGCGCCCCAAAGAGCCAATTTAAGTTCTTCTCAGACAACTGGGTCTCCATCAGAGAGGGTGATTCCCAACACTACATGCAGGACTCCCAGGAGGGTGGCCTATAGCAAGGGGCACGTGGACAAGCCAGGCATGAGGGCACATAGCTATAGTGCCAGAGCTGCGGTGATGCAGAGACAAGTGGCGGTGGCTGGAGCTCACTGCATAGCCCCGTCAGCCAAATCAGGGAGCTGCAGGGTCTGGGAGAGACCCTGTTTCAAAGCATGAGTCTGAGAGGGATAGAGGAGACACTGGACATTAACCTTTACCTCCATGTGCATGCAGACCCACAAGCACACACCCACATGTACACACCCACCCACATTTACAAACACCCACCCACAGGTATACCCCACAACCCCGTGTACATACCCACATGCAAACACACATGTACATACACACCCACATGTACACACCCAGCCTCACAATTACATACACACAATTATACACACACATATACACACACCACATTTACAAACATGCACCCACATGTACACACACAATTACATACACACATATACCCACATGTACACACACTTACACCCCACACTCACAAGTACACACACCCCACATGTATACTCACATATGTAAAACATGCACATACACACAAGTACATACACAAGGAAGGCAGAGATGAGAGATGACAGGTTCTCTAGCCAGGAAGCAACTGCAGCGCAGAGGGGAGGGGACTCATTTCAGAGACAGTCCAGATGAAGAGCAGACACCTGGGGTGGGTGGCAGGTGGGTGGCTGGTGGGAGGTTAGAGAGTCCAGGCTGACATGGAGGTTAGCACTGCTAACAAAGATAGAGCCGGGGAGGACAGCAAGGAGGACGGCAGGCACTAATGAATGGCTGTACCAGCGACCGCTCCCTGTGCCTGTAGTGTGACAACAAGGCCCCTGTACCTCCTGCTGCTCTTTTAGTTTGGAAACAGCCTTTCTTTATGAAACCTGCAGCTTACAGATGCCACTTCCTCCTCAAAGTTAGAAAGAGGCAAGGAAGATCATTCAAAGCCAGGGTCCCAAGTTGCAATAAGATGAGAAACAGGCAAGTCACACAGAAAAGGTCTCATGAGATTGGACAGTGACACTAGGTGTGCAACCAAACAATCAGCCAGTAAGGAAACTGACCCTATCTGTGACAGCACCATTTCCAACAGCCAAATGGATGGATACAAGAAGGAAATACGATATATAAGAAGAATAAATGTCTGCTACTTGTGGCAACACGAATGGGACTGGAGAACACTACACTGAGAAACAGGAAAATGAATCCTGTCTATTTTCATTCATATTTAGACACTAAGCACTGATCTCATGTAAGTAGAGGGTAGCATTGGGTTATCAGGAACTTGAAAGCATAGGGGAGAGACAGGATAAGGAAGAGTTGGTTAATGAGTACAAAAATATAGACAGGAAGGAGGACTGTGTTCTGTTATACTATATGCTGACTATAGTTGAAAATAATGGATTGTATGTTCTTAATATCTTAAAGGATTTTAGATGGTCATAACACAATGACAAACAACTGCTAATTATCTTTATTCAGTCATTACATTCTGCATACAGGCATCAACTATTATCATCCCACTTAAACACATAAAAATAAAGTAATAAAAAACAAATAAAAAGTAATATGCTTGAAAACAAAATCTGCCCCAATCCATTGACTCCAAAAACTATTAAGTGAGGAATAAGATAACAAATACAGGTTAAAGAAAGACTCCCATGTCTGTGAACTAGTTGTGAGAATTAATAACTCCAGTTTAAAATACTAGTTATGGTAACAAGCTGAATGTTCCAATGATAATCCAATGAAACACACACAGAACCACAAGGTGCAACCTGTGAAGCACTAATGGAAACAATCAAAGAACTAAAAACAAAACTGACAGGCATCTTCAGGAATTAGACTCCGAGTAAGGATCTCAGCAGGGCTGCCAGCTCTTAAGAATCATCTCAAGACTTAATGCAAACTCCATCCATGTCTCGGCACAATCTTTCAGTTATGGGTAGTGAATTCTAAAACTGACTCAAAACCTCAAGAACCAGACTATAATCGGCTGGGTAAATCTTAGCTGTAGCACACTGCCTGGCCAGCATGGTGTGCACTGGTGGGTGTGGTGGCGCACAACCGTGGCTCCAGCGACCCAAGAGGCTGAGCTGGAGGAACCACTCGAGACCATGAATTTGGCTTCATTAAGGTCTGTGAAGGGCAGGAAAAATCAAGGCCTCCTCCCTAAAATCAGAAAGAGATGGGCCTGGGAGTGCACACTTGGGACCCAAGCACCTGGCAGCAGAATCAGGAAAAGCAGGAGTTCAGAGCTGGCCTCCTCTATATACCGAGTTTGAGGCTAGCCCCACAAAAGGATTAAAAGGATTAAAAAAAAGTTAAGACGAGGAGAAAATATTTGCCAGTTATATGTCTGGCAAAGGACATAAGATAAGATAATGGACTCTCAAACTGGTTTTGTAATTGTGGACAACATTCAGTTGGTTCCAAAGTCAAATCCACAGACAGAACAAGAGAAGCCTGGCTAACACACCCTAGCCCTCCATTCGGTTACTTCCCACGGTGCCCACGGTCTCTTGTTTTTATGACTTGTTTGCATCCCCTTTGCAGGCAGCCAGGGGAGCAATGCTTATCCTGTGCCTTCACTTCCTGCCAAAGGCAGCACCCATCCCTCCTCACCGGTGGACAGTGCTCCACTGCATTCTGCAGGTTCTTCCATTAGAGTGGACAGACAGTAGGCTGCTTGCAGCTGACTGTGCGCAGCGTGCACGTTTCTGCTGATGTGCCTCTTGAAAAGGTCCTGCCACTTTTGAGCCAAAGGCTTATCCTATCCAGATTCCTTAAGTTCTTCCACGTGTGGACCGTCTGCAGGGTGGAGGGCCTCTCCCTGCAGCTTCCCCACAGAGCGGGCTGCTCCACCCAAGGATCTGCCAGCAGCAGGTAAACACCCACACTCTCGTGCAGCTGGACTGGCCCCCACCCTACCCCTGCAATGGACAGAGGTGAGCCACTTTTCACAGGGCTGCAGATGTTCTCTCCCCATGAACTGCCTCTCATGTCTGTATCCCTGCACGTTGTTTTTTTCTAATGTGTTTTTAGAAAATCATTATTTGTCTATGATATAAACTGCAAATATATTTTTTTTCCAAATAAGTCCTTTGCTTTTTTAAAAAAAATGTATGTGGAAAAGGATTTTGTGGATGTGTGGTCTAGCCTGTCTCCTGTGGGCAGAGTGCTCTCATCAGGACTTACCTTCTGATCCTCATAGGCAGCCCAACTCCCATTCAAAGTTAAAATGCAGTCACCCCCAATGCAGTTGTTTACACATGGGCCCAGTGATTAAAAAACAAACAACAAAACAGAAAAAAAATGAAAAGAAAAGAAAACAATCACAGAGACAAGGTGAATGCCCCACTGTGCTTTTTTCTTTCTAGAACTTTCCTGGGCAACTAGCCGACATGAGACCAAAACAGTTTGGTTTTGGTATCCAGATCACCAAGCATTCTGAAAGCCGGTGGGGAGCTCTAGTAAACGCATTTGTTCACCTGAATCTGGGAAAGGAGGGCAGAGGAAATGCAGGTGTAGGCAGGTGAGGGCTCCCCGGCAGTGGCCAGGGAGATGGGGGCACACGGGACACTCTGCATTTCGGCAGTGCTTTTACTGAAGAGGGAGGGGGCACGGGTAGAAGGGATGGCTGCAAGCAGCTGTGCAGGGCGGCGCTGGCACCTTGGGCATGTCCAGCTGTGTGAGGTGCATCCATGCCGGGGATTAGCTGCTTTTACTTCCCGTTTGGAACATTTCCCATCAACAGACTCCTAAAGAATGGCTTCCACAGCTGTTAACTGTGGTCTACGACATCCTTAGACAATGGCTTCACTCCTCTGGATTTCAAAATTATCCCAAAGAAGAGCAATTTTTGGTGTGCAAATAAATAGTATTTATATAGTTGGTAATAATCTGAAAGAAATAACGAGGTCTACCTAGCTTTCAATATATTAAGCAGCAATTTGTATGTTAGTTGCACAAGAAATATACACTAACAATTATATAGGGCATATAATTAATCTGTTTGCCTTTTACAAACCAATGCTTTTTTAATATGCTTATGGTTTCTTCATTTTACACTTTAATAATCTCTTCTCAAATGTCTAATTTAAAAAAAACAAAACAAAAAACAAAACCTTTACTCCCCAAATTTTTCAATGTTTTTCCCCTCCTCAGTTTCTGTGCCATTCTGGCACCAACGGTCATTCTGCTGGCAGTCCACAATGGCTGGCACAGACTGTGCTCACCATACATATTTGTGGAATTAAGGAATAAAAATCCGAGACAAGTAGTTCTCCATGCAGAGAGCCTTACCTCACACCAAGCACAGAATCAATTCTCAGTGGAAACTGTGAAGCTCTTTGAGGAAAACATGAGCAAAACTTTTCTGTTCTCAGATTGGTCCATGGAATTGCAGACACCATGCAAGCAAGTCAAGAAAATGGATTAGACTCAATCAAAAATGAAAACCTTTGTGCTTCTGGGGGTATTGCCAGGAGAAGTAAAGGCACAGTGCAGAACAGAGACACACGCATTGCCTTACCCTCCTGGAAATCATTCCCACTGTACACACACACACACACACACACACACACACACACACACACACACACACACATCACCTCCTCCACCCCCCCTTGCTTTCTGCTTCTGATGCTTTCTTTGCCATGTCTGTTCATCTTTTTCTTTTTCCCTCTTCAATTCTACTTCTGTTTCTCTTTCTTATTTTAAGAAATGCATCTTATATTTTTATACATGGGACATTTTTTTTTTTTTTAAAGAACCGATAGGGAATTTGTCAGAGGGCTACAGAGCCTGGGTCCCAGAGTCTGTACCATGCTACAGGCCTCCTGCTTCTGGATGCTTATCCAAGGCTTAGGAACAGACACACACACAAAGTAGGTCTTTGATCCAAAAACCCAGGACTCCCATTGGGAGGAGGGTAAATATTTATCTCTATTTGGTTTTTCAGCTCAGGCCTGGTTTCTGGCTTGCTCAATATCCTATTTGGCTAGAGACCAGTCAGGTCAGGAAAAGATCACTCCACAGCTCGAGCCTTGGACACATGCGGGAAGAGCCTCCAAACAGTTCCCATATAAACGCTAGCGGGTCATCTGAGTACACGGCTGCATAAGGAAACGCGTAGGAGAAAAGACATTTTCTGCCCCTCACAGTGAGAGAAGAAAACCAAATATGGAATATTCACTTATAAATTTCTTCCCATACTCACGTCTAGATTTTCAAGTCCTAGTTTATCAATCAAGGCTCGTATTCCTAATCTATAAACCAAGTCAAGGTGTGGGGTGTAGGGTAGGAGCCCTCCACAGATCCCACTGTGTGCAACAGAATTTCAGAGCTTCAGGCTGTTATGGACCTTTCTCATGAACTGAGTGGCACAAAAGAAGAAAAGCTGTTCTCTGCCTCTGAAAACTCCATGTATCATCTCATGCACAAATCAGCTTTATCATACACTGGCAGGCCATGCCTGCTATGTATAGAAACAATACTAGATATCCCACACCACTGCTTTCTGTGAAAACAAGCATTCTGAAAGCAGCTCAGGGAGCTCAGGGAGGCAGAAGTGTACAACCCACACTGTCACCAGTGGCACCTGAACCCCCCTTTCACTGTTGATAGTGTCACCGGCTCCACCACACGCATCACCAGTTCCACTAATGACATCATCAGGAACCCCCCCCCCACACACACACCTCACCTCCTTCTCCCATGCAGCCAACGCCAGCACCTCTTACACCACAGAGCATCAACCAAGACCTAAGACTGAAAAAGAATGACTAACGGTAAATCCACCAGGCATAGAGACTTAAAAAGAAGGTTTCATTTACAAGACCTTTAAGTCAATTGCATAGAATGTGATGCCATCTCAGTGTATCCTCAAACACCTCTGAAAGTTATCTGCTGTAACAAATGCCAATGAATAGTAGAAGTGTCCTTCCTTACTGTGGGGACCAGGAGGATGGACAAAAAGCCAGGCCTGGGAGAAGGCTCCTTGGTGCCTATGGGCATCTCCACCAAAGCTCTGAACCTGGGCTGTCTATTCCCAATGTCCCAATATGTGGAATCGGAGGTTAATTATGGCCACATGGGACAGGAAGAGGCCATGGGTGGTCTCATGACCGGGACTGGCTGTATCTCCATGTGACAATGA
Organism: Cricetulus griseus; assembly: GCF_003668045.3. Taxonomy (NCBI): domain Eukaryota; kingdom Metazoa; phylum Chordata; class Mammalia; order Rodentia; family Cricetidae; genus Cricetulus; species Cricetulus griseus. Next base: position 280,693,140 of record NC_048596.1, on the reverse strand, counting down.
ACTTGAAGCTCACCGGCAGACTTTACAAGTCCAATAGGAGGCGCTTTAAAAATAGATTTCATAGACTGTATTTTGCTGTATTTTCCTTTGAAGACATGAAAAAAAATCAAATGACTTTATCCATATTTTTTAAAGGTCACAAATTTTTGTCTTAAAAAATCAAGTGCTGGGCTGGAAAGATGGCTCAGAGGTTAAGAGCACTCAGTTCAATTCCCAGCAACTACATGGTGGCTCACAACCATCTGTTACAAGATCTGGTGCCCTCTTCTGGTGTGCAGATATACATGGAAGCAGAATGTTGTATACATAATAAATAAAATCTTTAAAAAATAAAAAAATAAAGAAAAATAAAGAACAATGTTCCTTCTATCTAGCCTGGTCTCCAGAGTGAGTGCCAGGATAGGCTCCAAAGCTACACAGAGAAACCCTGTCTTGAAAAACAAAAAAACCAAACAAACAAACAAAAAAATCAAGTGCTTTTATTTTCTTGCATCCTGAAACTTAACAAGTTACAAATAGTTAAACTGAAATTGTTAACTGCTCCATTTTAAGATGCTGTGAGTAACCAGCTCTGCAGCTAGTGGCAAACTTTACAGCTAGTTATAAATCCTTAACCAGTGAGCCTTTTACTCTGGCCAATTGCAGCCCTTCACAAGCAACAGTGTCTCTATGGCATCGCAAAAGGCCTATTAACTTCCCAAAGACTAAAGGAGGAAACAGTGTTAGCAGAGTATAGAAGGGCCCCAAAGACAAAAGGACACTGGGAACTCCAAACCTCTGGGCTAGACCTGAAGGTCACAGAGACCTTCCTCTGAACCAGAGTGTTTACTTCACTTATTTAAAATACTCCAGTGTCTTGGCCAAGTCTCTACAGCAAGTATTTGTTTAACAAATAAAGATGTGTGTTTCCTAAAGTGTCTCTAACTGAGGGTTGAGATCTCACCTCCTAGGAAAGTCAGGGTTGGCTAGCTCCCTCACAGGCCTTTGACTTATGTGGATCTCTCTTCCAAGGGAAGGGAAAAGACTGGTGTTCCCCAGGGAACACATGCTTGGAAAACTCCAAATGGTGGCCTTCTACTCCTGCTTCCACCATGCTGTCAACAGGAAAGACAAGTGGGGAGGCAAAAATCAGGGTCCAACAGGATCTGTAAATCGACCAATTCAATAGGAGGACAAAGTTTAAAAATAGTAACCTGAAGGAGGCTCATTTTCTTCTCCCCTTGCCTTCTCTAACCCCTTTCTCTTCAGTCACCTTATGGTTCCTGCAGCCTTTGCAACAGCAATTACACAGCCCTGGTTTTGCAGCCTTACTAACATCTTGGGAAATGCCAGGGCAAAAAATCAAAGATTCTTTGGCTGGGTGTGTCATATAAAACTTAGAGTTGTTCCTGTTAAATGAGAACAGCCATGTTAATTTTGGTGCCATTAAAAACACAGGAAAATGCTGTTGCCAAAAGGACAGGAAAGCAAGGGGGAAGCTCACCAAATGAGAAGCAGTTGTGTTTCCAGACCAGAGAGTGTCTTTATAAAAACCCAGAGTGAAAACGGAATGAGGAGAAAGTGTCTCTCTTTAATGCCCTCCCTCCAAGCCTGGATCTCCTGGTCCCACCCTTGCAGAGACTCCACAACTCTCTCCCATTTATAGATTAGCAGAGCTGTGTATCAACCTGGAAAAGACTCAGGGCTTAAGTTTCTAGACAATTTGACAATTGGGTGGAGAGCAGACGAGTTCTCTTCTCTGGCTCCACCTGGGGATTAGGAAGTGTTTCCAGCTGTTTCTAAGTCCCTCTGAGTCCATAACTCCAGTGTGTGAACCTAAGTTCTCAGAAGGATACTGGGTAGGATGTGGATGACTGGGAAACGGAGCCCCTCTCAAAGCAAGGTACTGTCCTCTGTGCCTGACCTGACAGCTCTGTGCCCATCAGATGGATCATTTGGAAGGTACAGACAGCACTAACTTTTATTTGGGATGCATTAACTCAGCAGACCCTGAGCTTTCATTTAAGTCTCAGACACTGGGACAAATGGCTGAGGTGTCCATTTAACAAGTCACAGCCAACCTGGCTGCCAGGTTCTCCCATCGCCCTCAGTCCCTACCTATTACAGGGTGTGGCTCCAGCCCAGGGGCTGGGCTGCCCTTCCCCAGGTGCTCTTCCCTATATGATCTGACCATTTTGGCCGCCCCGCCCCCGTTTTACCTTTTGCCCTCTTGGCTGCAGCACCTGATTCCTCTCTCTCCTCTTCCTTCCCCTCCCTCCTCCTCCTCACATGGCCCAGGGTCACGCCCACTCTGGACTCTCCCAGATGTCTGACTGGCTGTATTTCCCCTTTTAGTTACATTCCAACATACCCAGGGGCAGTCAGTGCCTTCCCTTTTTTTCTCTTTCCATCCCCTTTCACCAGCCTAACACCTAAGATTGTCATCGGAAAACATCTGAGGCTGACAGCACAGCTCCCCTACTTTGCCATAACCCACCTTGCTGACATCCATCTCTAACAGTGTACTAGAAACATGTCTTTTTTATGACTTTTTCTGTAAAAATTTCATGAAACTGCTTCCATGTTTTGGAACAATGAATTTGGGGGTAACCTAAATCTGTGTCACTGGGCCATCATCACTCGTATTTGGACTCAGAATGACCCTTCTCTTCTCCCCTTTGAGATGAGAGCTGTGTTTCTGCACCAACAAGGATAGAGCTGGCTATGTGTTCAATGATGGATTCTCAGGTGATCATCTTTGGGTTTTGAAGAGGTAGGGAATGTGTTGCCAGAGGAAAAAAGATGCCAGAAAAATAAGGAAAGCTAAAGAGTAAAGACTCGGCTGAACGCTGTTTTAATTGGTTGAGTCTAGAACACTGATATTCTTGCTTTCCTAAGACCATTGGGTATTTATAGGAGAGGACAGTTTTTATTGTCACTTCTGCTGGAGGATAACCGGAGTGCTGGATCCTGTTTTACCCTCCCCTGGTTGAACTGCTATCCATACCCAGGAGCAATGAAACCCAGAAATCACACAAAAAGTGAATAACTCTTATCAGCAATGCCATTCCTGTCTTAACAGCCATTTCTTCCCTCACTCTGCAAATCATGGGGCCGCACAGTGGGCTGCTCATGTGCTGTGAGCTAGCCATGATCAAATCAGCGCTGGGGGGGGGAGGGGTCTTTCCTAGGTGGTGGTCTTCGTGTTTCCAGAGATCTTTATACCTTCAAACTTCTCCAGTCCCAAATCTTCGTGGTAGCTACCAGGATGGGATAGATAACCTTAGACTTGCAAGAAAGTCACTAGATTTCTGTAGTATTGAAGTTATTATGAAGTTACTGGGGAAACCTCCAAATTTGAAAAAAAACAGATACTACCTAAGTATTTCCTGCCTCTGACGGCCAGTCTGTGCTTTCTCCCCCCCCCCCCATTCAGTCTGACCTGGAAGCTGGGGAGAAGAGAGACTCTGCTGAGGACACAGGGACCCCCAGGGTAGTGCCCAGGCAGGGGCTGCACTGGATCCTCCAGAGAATCAGGCCAGAATCTGAGGGCTTGGATTAGAATTCAGCAAGACTCAAACAACTTGGAAAAGCAATTAAATAAAGTGAATTTCCAGGCACACATGCAGACCAGTATGAAGTCAGGAATGACTAACCATGTGTTAATAAGGTAGTCAAAGGCTCCAGAGCTGGCACACTTCGATGGAAAAGTGTGCCAGCACAGTTAAGGAGAGACACACAGTTTGGGGAGGGAATGAGAGCATGGCCCCAGGGACAGATGTTTGCACTGTGGGCTCCACAGTCAACCTGGTTAGTTTTACAAGAAGCTAGCCAGATACAGACAACCTCTTTCCTCAATTTCTTCATATTTAAAACACACACAGTAACAGCCTCTGCCTGGTGCAGACTGAAAGATCTACATAACAGGGCAGGACAGTTACAGGGTGTTAAGAATGCAGTATCATGGTTTCTGAAGGTAGCTATGGAGACACCTATCTCCTCTCTGTGCCCAGTTTTAGATTTTCAACTTCTAAGCAGTGAAGAGAATCAGAAAACAGTGTAGTAGAAGGCACCTGTGATAACCCAGAGAACGAGAAACAAGCTGAAAAAAAAAGGGGGGGGGGAACGAAGCCCATATTGGTGAGTGTCAAAGTAAGCATTTGTCATGCATTGCATGATGGGAAAATCCTCAAAGGTATCCCTGATTTACTTTGACTTAAAAATGTACAATATAACCAAAATTTTAAAAAGGAACCCTAAACCTACTGGGATTAATAATGCCAGAGCAGGGAAGGGAGCAGTTAGCAATACAGCTAACACAATGGTTATTTACCATGGCCTTGCCAGCCGCTCTGCTGTGTAACCAGGCTATGGAGGGCAACGGGGTTAGCAAGAAAAGGAGCTTTTTAATTAACTTTTTCTTAAGAGCCATTTCCCTTGAGTAGCGGCCATGCAAGCAGAAGTCTACTTCACATCATATCAGACAGCCACTGGAAAATACAAGTACAAAAATGATCCTTGTGTGTCTGCCACATTCCTTAATAAGATCATCGCATCTGTGAAGGGGTCCAAGCGTGTGGCACACAGGAGATCTCCACAGATGACCAGCTTCTCCCTGATAGTTCTTTGTTTTCTTCTGCAGATGAGGGATCTGCAAGCCAGTGTGGGATCAATATACTTTGGGTGCTAACAGCAAACAACCTTCAGGATGCCTGAGCTGGGAGCATGTATGCATGAGTGAATGCGTGCGTGCGTGCGTGCGTGCGTGCGTGTGTGTGTGTGTGTGTGTGTGTGTGTGTGTACAGTCCAGGGGCCTACAGCTTTTGTTAATTTTGTGCCCACAAAAGCAGCTGTCCTTTAGAGCTATTAAAAAACATAATTTGCTATCCTGGTAAGGAATATTTTCTGAATTTATTCTTTGATGCCATGTCCTATTAAGTTTGAGATAAATCACATCTATGGCTTGCCTACCATTGATGTCACTTAAAGAAATTAGATTAGTCTGGACAACATGAAGCCATAATGGGGTAGGGCAAGTCCAGGTTCTGTCTACTGTCTACAATTGAGTTTGGGGTGATGTGCTCTACAATTACCCAGAGCGGGGCACATGGATACTCAACCAAGCCTTTAGAATTACTTCAGCCAGTCAGCGTCAGCTCAGCCCATCCAAGCCTGGTGAGCCTGCAGACTCAGATACATAACACCTGTTTCCAGAGCCCTTTGCTCTCCACCTCCTTTTCTGTGTTAAGTCTGGCATGGAATTCAGCTCAAGTCTGAAAAATTAAAACCATCAAAGTCTCTGTCTTCTCAACATCTCCCCTCTGAGAGAGACAGGGAGAGAAAGACAGACAGACACAGGGTGAACCTGCAAGTGCACACAAGCTGGGGCATGGGTTCATGAGCCATCTCTTTCATTTTCTCTCAACATGGTTAAAGGACATTTTCCTCATGTTGTAGGATTGGCAGTTGGTCTTTTCCCAAGGGTATGAGTACCCACTTGCTTGCTTACCCTCGAGAGTGAAATCAGCCTGAGGGTACCCCAGCTTGTTCTATTCATTTAATACCAGACTACCCCTTGAATAAATAAAACCACAAGTCTAGTCATACAAGTAACAGCTACTTCTCTTACACAGAAAAACAAAGAACATTTCTTAATTACTAATGTTTGTATGAGTGTGTGTGTACATATATATATTTGAGCATTTGAGCACACGTGTATGTGAGGACATGAGAAAAGTATGTGCTCATACGTGTGCAAGCCTGAAGCTGACATCAGGAGCCTTATCTCTCTCCACCTTATTCAGTGAGACTGGGTGTGGTGGTTAGTGTTAACAGTAACTTGACAGAATCTATATTTGCCTGGGAGATGGGCCTCTGGGCGTCCCATGGGGGGATTTTCTTGTTATATTAAGTATGAGGGTACATCCACAGTGGGCATGCTCAGCACCCTCAGTGAACTAACTGGGAAGGTCTTCTGGGATCAGGAGAGGAATCTGGATTCAGTAGCTCTTTGCAGCAAGGCTTCCTTCCCTGTTGTTCCTGCACTAACACATGACAATTATTTCTATTTTCTCCCCAAAGCTATTATTTCAGACAACTGGTGACATTCTGAGCTGGCAGGAATCACTGGGCTGATGATCTGCCCTAATAAGCCACCAATATTACAGTATTTGAATGACAAAACTATCAAGTTTCTCTGTGCCTACTGGAGCAGAGAACAGTATTCTGTGACAGCCTGTTCTGTAACCTGGGATATCTGTGATCTAACCTGTTTCCCCTTGGGAGTCCCGAGAGTGAGGGGCTAGGTGGCATCTCATGCATTGGGAGGCATAGCTGGGAGCTAGACTGGCTCTGGTCTAAGTCCCAAGTGGGCTCTTTCCATCAGTTCACAAGGTATCCCTCTGGATACAGGACAGAAAGTGTGCTTGTCTGCCTGGGCCTTTGCACTGCTGCTCTCACCTGTGAGTGGCCTAGAGTTCTACACCTCTCTGCTCAAACAACCTGCCCATCAGCAGGGTCTGCCCACCCTGCACACAAGTGGCTCGGGTCACATCTTGGCTGACACGAACTTACCAGATCACATGATAAGTACTCTTCCAACAAGAACTTGCCTTGCTGGGGAGGGGGGGGGCGATAGAAAAAAGTGGCAGAGGCAGGGCAGAGGTGAGGCTGGGGAGAGCCACAGGCTGAACTTGAAAGCAGCTGCAGGAGTCTCTGACAGCTGGGTCGGGGTGTGAGGTCACGTTGCCATAGAACCCTAGCTCAGAAGACCAGTTCTGGGGATCTCACTCTCTGCAAAAGTCGGTTTATGGAAGTTGAGGTTAAAAATAGAAAGGAACTTTAATCACTTATATAGTGATCAGGACACAGAGGAGGAAATGGGGCCCTGTGTTCTTGACCCAGATTAAATTTGGAAGAGCCAGGGGCCTGCAGCGGGACACAGCTAGTCAATTTTGAGTCAAACTGCAGTTTGGTTGATCATTATCTCCGGGTGGGTAGAATTGTGTCAAATTAAGAAAGTCGTCACTACCGGGAAGGGGTGTGTGTGTTAATTCACTATGTCACAGTGATGCCTTTCCATCACATCTGTGCTCCTCAGACTCAAAGCAACCAGAAAGAAAGTCACCAAGAGCAAAGGAGGCAGACGAAGACAGAAGGGCATCCGTAGGCTCAGGCTCCCAGTCAGTGCTTTCAGCAGAGGCACTGCTTCCGAGAGGTCAAGCCAGATGGAAGCATCGACAAAGAACCTCCGGTCCTCAAGGAAATGGGCCTACATGCCACGCCACTGGTTCCTTTTCCATACACTCGTGTCTAAGTGATGCCTCTGTGAGAAGTGTCCTCAGGAATCAGTCATAGCGCAGGGGGAGAACGACAGAAGCCCATCTCTACTGTCTTTGCCGCTCAACCCTCATCTGAAAGACCAAAGACCTAGGAATCAAATGCCACAATCCCTCTCTTAGGAAAATGTCACAGTCTTCTCCCTTTGGAGGTTTTCCCGACGCCTTCCAAGCCCCACTCCTCCCAGCAGCAGGCAGTGCTGTCCCATCAACTATATGGACACTGCTCAGCTGCTTTGACTATCGCTACAGCTAGAGAATCTCAGGGAAGGAGTGGTGCCCGGTACATGGCAAGACTCCAAGGCAGGCCAAGCATGGGGGCACACGCTTAACCATCGCATCACTGGGAGGTGGATGGAGAAGTAGCAGGTGGAAGGCAAGCCTGGGATACAGAATTGCTTGATGGGCTCGTGTCTCCTGGAGGAAGAGATGATGGAATATACTGGCATGGCCTAGGAAGACTTATGAGCTTTGGAGAGAGCAGGCTGACCATCACTGACCTTCCCTTGAACATGGACACTGAGCAGGTACTGCTCCCGTTGGAGTCAGACTTCGTATTCTCGATTAATCTGAAACAATCCAAGTGTTGGTGGCACAAAGATGGATCCGAGAGTTCTCCTGGCATGCACAGGTATGGCTGCCAGTGTAACAACAAGGGAGACTCCAGTTTCAGAACACTGAAGTCCAGACAGATGCAACAGTAATCTCCACAGGCCATGCAGAAGAGGCCAGGGCAAGGCCTAAAAGGTCTCCCCAGACACCAGTTAGGCCTCCACTCTAGGGGGCCCGCACCCCCACCCTGCCCAGAGTTAATGGAATAGGCAGAAGGACCAAAGTGTTTAGGTCCGATTTTGCGTGGTGTCTAAGGACCCTTGGCCTGGTTGTTTGAAGCTTTGCAAGGAGGCATCAAAGGCAGGAAGAGTGCCCTGAAGCAAGTGGGAGAAGGAGTGGAGCGGGAAGGCCTGATAGGCATGAAGGGAGCAGAGAAAGGAAGGCCTTGGGAAAAGGCAAGATTAAATAAAGACCTCAGCCAGGTCTACACGGGGGTCCAGGCAGCTGCTGGGCTCCTCTCAGGAGAGTCCTGCCCTGTGTGTACAGCCCTCCACCAGGGCAAACAAAACCCACAGACCTGATGCCGCCTGCTGTGTGCTGTGGCACATGAAACTTAGGGACATAATAGCTTCCAGGTGGGTGTGCCCAAAAGTACACAGAGGTGCTTGACAGGTCGTTTCAAACTGACTGTCAAGGTCAAAACACCACCACCTGCAGGCACGGCTTTAATGTCTTCATCTAGTCCCCTCCAGGGTTCTCTGCTGCTGTTTTCACCAGAGCACAGGCTGAACTGCAGACAAGCCTGACAACTGTTCAAACACTGGTATGCACCGTTTATTACTGTGCACATGGAAGTAACTGAAGGCTAAAACCCATGGATGGCAGGGGGACCAGGGGACCAGTTAGTCAAAACTCCACAGGAGCTGACAGGTGTCCCATGCCATGAATTTCTGGCTAGAGGAAGAAGGTCCTCTCTCTCCTGGAGCCTATTGCTGATGCTCCATTTGAAATGCTGCTTAGCACTGAGGTCCAGGCAGGACCCTGTGCCTGAGGTCTGTTTATTGAGCAGTTAACTGGAGGTAAGGCATCCTTTCTGAAACTCTTCCTTGAGAGCCTAATACACAGATGCCTACTGATGCCTCGGTGCTGAGGGAGTACAAGACAATCCCAGCTTTGTGATCTAAACATCTTCATCAAAAAGAAAACATGTCTGTTAAATTGCTGAACAAAACTGAATCACCTACCTTAGCCCTGTTCAAAATATTTTTAAAAACGTAATTTTAAAAAATGCTAAGGCTCTATGCCAAGATGCATGCTATTCTAAATCAGCCCTTATTTTCCCAACAGAGAGCCAGGCCAAGAGTTGCTCAGCTGCAACTGGACACAGACCCTTAGAGCAAGGCCATCTGGGCAGGAACCATCCTGGGGAAGTCTTCCTGAGGCTCTCAGAAAGAGAAGGTGGCAGGCTGTGGGGCTGTGGGGGTAGAGGCAGGGAACTACCTTCGCAGGTTTCCCTTACTTGGCAGGGACACCCCTACATACTCCCCACCACTCTAACGCCTGTCCAGAATCACCTAGGAAGTCATTTCACATTCCCAGATCCACTCAGCCAGGTCTACATGGGGGTCCAGGCAGCTGCCGGGGAATCCCAGGTCACAAAGCACACTGCTGGCTGAAGACAGAAGCCCACAAGATTGACTGTGATGACCATTTTTCTCATCCTTCAAATGCATTTATTTATTTACTTATTTACTTACTTACTGTGCTTTGTAGTGCCCTTAACACACACACACACACACACACACACACACACACACACACACACACACACACACACCACGTGAAGTGCACACAACTTTATTAAAGTATGGATGGGTGCACAGCACGGGGAATTGGAAGTATGAGGCTCCCAAATGTTAAACTCCTGGTCAAGAGCATCCGGCCTAGGTAAAAAAGACCTAGTATTCCTGTTGGGATGGTCAATGGCCTGGGCAAGGGGTCACCCTTAGGAAGGCAAGCTCACCTTAAGCCATGCTGAAGAGATGGGCAGAAACTTTTTCCTTTAAGGAGATACAGTACTTTTCCTTCCCAGGTGCCCACCCTGCCTCCCTGCTCCCAAGCTCGGCAGCCATGAGGTTTGGCTGTGTCTACCTATCACTCTGAGTTTGGACTAAAAGTCTTCCTTTTTCTTTTTCTGTATCTTTGTTTCAGAACCTAAGCATGCCCTTTCTGGTACTTTGAGTTCCTTGATCTTTCTCTGAAGCTCCCCTCCCGCCATGTGGCAGACCTCCATGCCAGTAACTCAAACAGCATGCTTTCCCTCGTCTCCATCCTGTGCTCTGCAGCTGTAGAGACTTGCAACTTGCTTGCTCCGAGGGGTTTTCTTTTAAATTAATAGAATTGTCCTTGAACTTCTATTTAAAGTCATTCTTAGATTCTTTTATTAATAGACTAAACACCTCAGGAGGGAGCCAGACTTTTCCAGTATCCCTACACAAAGCAGCTGCCTGGTCTGAAAGGACTTCCTTGACACTGTATCCTGACACATCCAAACCTCTACAGCTGGCTGGCTGTACATTGGAGTTACCAATATCTGTGAAAAGAATCATTTCCAAAGAGTGCTTTGGAGTTGGTCTGAGTCTGTGAGTATCCTGTGAAGTAAATGTGTACCCCTGAGCAACCCAGGCTGCTCAGCTGGGGAGGAGTAGTTATCTTTGACGGGCAGATGCAGCAGGCTATTAAATCAGATGACAAGGATATTAAAGGCTTTCCTGGGTGCTCCCTAGTAAAGAAACTCCCTTTTAACTCTGTGGAAACCATGTATTGCAACACCTGACTCCACCCCCACTCCCGCTGCCTGCCTCTGAATTACTTACATTCCACAAAACTAGTCTCCTTGAAGCTTCAAAGCTCCTCCTGACTAAGCTTATGGGCTCACATTTCCTGGAGACACCAGCAGCACCACCAGCATTTGTCACACTTGTCCACCAATAGGTGTTTACTGAGTGAATCTACCCATTTCTCATTCATCCTGTCCCAGTGCCAGCTTTGGTGGGATGTCCCCAAACTGCACAAGTGTGAAAGACTCTAGAACTGCAACAAACTTGCTCCTAAATGGAAACACTGTCCCTTCAACTCTCTGGATGCCCTCACAGAGGAAAATGACTCAAAAGCTACAATGCGCCAACTTCTGTTCCTGGCAATCAAGCAAGGCGGCCTCCAGGTACAAAGGCCTAGTTGCCAAGCCTACAGGAGCAGCTCTCTCTTTTCCAGAGTCCAACTATCACCTGCACTCTCTTAGAATGGAGTCTCAAGATTCCCATTTTGTAGTGTGTAGTGGGGGGAGCAATTCTTCACAAGCTAACTGGGGAGGGCAAAGTACAGATCAATGGAGTCACCTCTAGAATGAGCACAGGTAGGGGGGGCCAGATGTGGGGGCCACACCTGTAATCCCAGCATAGAGGCAGAGAGCTGGGTGGGTCTTTGTGAGTCTGGTGTACATAGGAGTTCCAGGCCAGTCAGATCCATAGTAAAACCAAAGACAGAGACAGAGAGAGAGAGAGAGAGAGAGAGAGAGAGACAGAGACAGAGAGACAGAGAGGGAGACAGAGACAGAGACAGAGAGGGGGGAGACAGAGACAGAGAGAGAGAGAGAGGGAGGGACAGAGACAGAGACAGAGAGAGAGAGGGAGGGACAGAGACAGAGAGAGAGGGGGAGAGACAGAGACAGAGAGAGAGAGGGAGAGACAGAGACAGAGAGAGAGACAGAGACAGAGAGAGGGGGGAGAGACAGAGACAGAGAGAGAGAGAGAGAGGGAGACAGAGACAGAGACAGAGAGAGGGGGGGAGACAGAGACAGAGAGAGAGAGAGGGAGGGACAGAGAGAAAGAGACAGAGAGAGAGGGGGAGAGACAGAGACAGAGATAGAGAGAGAGAGAGAGAGAGGGAGCAGAGACAGAGACAGAGAGAGAGAGAGACAGAGAGGGAGACAGACAGAGAGGGGGGCGGAGAGACAGAGACAAGGAGACAGGGAGAGAGAGACAGAGTGAGCATCGTAGTTACCGAGAAACAGAAGATACGCTACTCTGAGCTCCACCCTGGGGTTAAATTGGGATTCATTTTAACATTGAACCCTCAAATCCCACACAGCATTTAAGTTTTTGGGTAAACAGTGTCTTTAATTTAAGATGTTATCTCATGGAGCCTAGACTGGCCTGTCATTATGGAACCACAGATAACCTTGAACTTACGATCTTCTTGCCTCCACAAACTGGGATTCTCCGTGTGTCCCACATCCAAGCTTACCCCGTGTTGGAGACTGAACCCAGGGCTTCGGGCATGCTACACAGGCGACCTATAAGCCATTACTTCTTCAGCTGCCAAATCATACATTTCTGAAAGAAGTCTTTCCTTGTCTCTGGCCGTTTAGTCAATGTGTTCAACTGCATTTTCGGATGAGTTAGGTGACAAGGCTATGTGCTCTAACACAGAAACAGGACCCTCCCAAGAGAGCCATTCATGCATTATGTTTGAGGACTATTTCCAGAGCTGGTGTTCTCCCCAATAAGGAAATGTGTGGCCCTCCCTTCCTGCTTTTATAATATGGTTCAGAGCCCAGCAACCTTCTCTGTAGTGGTTTGATGAATAAGATCCTGAAAGAGTTAATATTCAAAAGTTAGCTCTTACCCATTGCCTTCCCTGGCTCTCTATCCAGAGAGCACAGTAATGAGGGCTGAGTGGAGAGGTGAAGGGGGCTTTCCCTCCAAGGGGAAAATGACAAGGGGGTAGCGACTAGCTGCATCAGGGTCCAGGACTGGAAGAGATTAGCTGCCTATGATGACATCAAACGAGAAAGATGATTGCAAACACGGGTCGAGGGAGATTGCTGCAAAGGCCTTTAAAGGCCTGGCAAGTTCTCTTGAAGGATAGCTCTAGTGGTCTGTCAGTCTATGTGTGTGTGAACAGTTCAAAGAAATGAAACACTTAAGAGCAATCTCCCAGAGGGTGAGAGATCACGGCACCACGGCGATGATGAAATGCTACTTGTGGATCTGACGAGCAGTACAGCTAGCTAATGGCAAGAAGATTCTAGACAAGCAGAAGCCACACGTTCACCCTGCCTGGCTCTGCACAACTCACCTCTAGGCCAGCCCACTGTGGGTGACAGTCCTTGTCTCCTTCCCCTAAAGCAATGCACTTGGCCTCAGACAGTTGCAGACAAGTCTTACCAGTGCCTGAACCCCAAACTCTCACTCCCTGCCCAACTTAATACAAACTGGTCATTATCAAAACCACAGTTTCTTAAACTGTGGGTCGATACCCCAACATTGTAACTGGATTTGAGGGTCTACAAAGGTTTGGCGCCAGTGAAATGTGTCTGAGTCTACAACCAATTTAGTTCAAATCCAACCGGTGCTGATGCTGAATCGGACGCGCTGGCAACTTTTGCCTGCATTGCATCACAAGTTCGCAGCAGCCGTGGTTCTGAACACACGCAGCGCTCTGCATCTCCCCTGGCAGTTCCAAACACTTCTCACAGATTTGCATCTGCTGAACATTTACCAACATTGGGGTTTTCACTATGCACACAGGTTTTCTGCTCTCATGGAAACACAAAGGGTTTGGTCACAGGAAGTTAAGAATTGTAGTATTTCCCCACCATGCCTCAGCGTGAAGCATCAATCAGTGTATATGGGTTGACTGTACTGTGTTAGAATGCTTGATTTTTATTAATCTTTGTATTGTTGATTTGAGTTTCATTTTTTTTAGATCATAAAATGATTTTGATCATTAGAACTAGGACAGACTGTTTTTGAGCTGGCTGTGAAATACATCTGCCATTTGCAATGTATTTGCTCGAAACAGCATTCTGAATGCTGAGGATTATAAAGTCAATCAATTCTGAAAAAACAATGAAGATGCACTATACCCTGCAGTGTCAAATATTCAGCTAGGATTTACCTGCTTATGTAAAAATAAACAAGCATATTCCTCTCATCAATGTGCAAATTAGGCTTTAGTAAATGGTATAATAAGGAACTGCTAAAATGCATTTCTTTACTATTCATCAGTAAACCCTTGGCCTGTGTACTAGTTTTACATTTACAATTTTCACATAAAAGTTTCTTGCAGAAAGGGCTTGTGAATGGAAAAAGTTTAGGACACCCTGGCCAAGACCAGCAAACCCACTGCAGCCAAGGGGCAAACCCACTGAGCCCCAGAAAAAATATCACTTTATGAATAACAGTTACTGTTTTAGGAAAGAAAAGTGAAAAACAGAACCTGTTAGAAGGTCCTCCTGTGAGAGGAAGAGGAACAAAGTCTGTTAACTCCTTCGTGGAAACAGAAATCAGCCACAAAATGAAGAGGACGAAAAAAGGGCATCAGAAGAGCCACCCCACAGGCAGCCCTCAGGACTGCTCAGCAGTTACAGCTGCATCAGAGGTACAGAAAACTGCTCACCTTCTCCAGGAGTGGAAAGGGAAAGGGTCTGGTGCTTGCCTGCCACCTTCACCCACCTGTGCAACAGACAGGCACAAGGGACAGGGGTGCTCATCCAAATGTTTGGGTTTTTAAAGAAACAACCCATAAAAAATTTGAGAACCTACTAAAAATCTGAGGGAAAAAAATCCAAGCTCAAATCAAAACCTAGATAGACGAAAACCCCAAACATGCAGCTTAAGAGAACAACAGTGAGAATGGGCGGAGGATGGAGTGAGCAGGCAGCAGCTTGTCTCAGGGCCCCACTCCTGAGGGAAGAACCAGTGTGGGCACACCCCTTGGCATTGAAAGGACTGCTTAAGAGTGCAGTGGTTTGGGGTGAGGAGATTAAAAATTCAAGTGTAAGCTAGCAAAAAAACAATGGAAGAAAGACTTTCAAAGCTTCGAAACCTTACCACTTAAGATAATGACAGAAGCGTATGACTGCTTCCTCCCTGGCAGAAAGGAGCTCAGTCAGAAGGCTGGAAACAACAGGCCCTTTGTAGCAGTGTGTTGTACTTTGCTTATTCTATTACGCATTGACTGGGAGATAAGAACAAACAAGACAACACCCTGTCTAACTCCAGGGGGAGGGGTGGGGCAAACTAGGTTTCCATCATTCCTGGGCATGTATGTGCAGGGCGCCTATCTACAGTTGAAGTACTTAGGAAAACTCTGCATGCAGAGTCAGGAGCTAGCATAAGCATGCAGAGGCTTCTATTGCACAACACAATCTTCTAAGAACAAGTTGTTGTAATAAGGGGCTTTACAGTATTTCTCCACCATGAAGAACATTGAGAATATTTGAGTAATTATCTCTCTAAACTCTTTGTCAACATTATTTTTTCAACAAGGAAAAAGAAATCCTTCAAAATTTAGGTGAGCAAATATATACGCCCAGCTTACACCCCCCCCCCCTGCCGTGAGCTCCAGTGTAAGCAAGAAACTAGAAAACATGGGGGGTCATCTTTCTCCCCTGGCATGTGTAGTCTCTAGTCTGAGTGCCAGGTACTGTGCCAGTTCCTAAAATGGAGATTCTGTTCAAGGACAGCAGCTGCTAAGCCCTGGGGCTCTAACTAGCAGGTCATGAGACAGTACCACACCCGTGATCCTGAGACAAAGCTGATCTCTGTGGCTATCCATGATCTCTGTCTCTGCTTGTCCTCACGTGGCTGACCTGAGCCCACCCTAACGAAGCTGCCCACCCTACTCTCCAGTCTTGGTCTTGTTTTCTTCTGTGTATTCTATTTTTCTCCCAGACTAGAATGTCCCTTCCCAGAAGAAGAGAGATCTCATCAACCCCACTTGCCCTTATAGGCTTGGCAATTTAAGTACTGCATGTAGACAATGTGCTTGACAGAAATGCACCAAGACTAACGAGACAGCTACAAACAACCTGGGGAGCCAGCAGAAAAGCGATCAGAGCAGAGTCGGATACCTACCTTAGCCAGACATACTACCTTCACTTCCCCCATTCTACAATTTTCCCAGTTGGACAGAGGCAAGACTAAGATATGAACAGGGAAGCCAAGAAGCTGAGCAGGCTTTAGATGGTGCCAAATGACACCCTGGCACTGAGATAATGAGCAGGATTCTTGAAATTCAAATGTGGGGTGGGGGACACCTGGACATTAGCAAGGTGGCCCTGCCTTGTGACACACAACTCTGAACTACTGTTTGTCTTTCCAAACAGCAAGGCAAACACTCAGAGAGGTGAGACCGGGATGTAACTGTGATCTGCTGAGAGACAAATGGTGAAATAAACTCTTACAGAGGTAGAACTGGGGTGTTCATTTTAAGCAATGTTCATAAATCTCGTTCTGGGCTTTTATTCCACTGACATTATTGCTGTCATAGCAAAGAGTACAAGTGTGATGAAGAGTACCCTTTACATTCATTTCTCAATGACAGGAAGTTAGACTGGCCTTTCCATCTCAAGTGGAGACATGAGAATACACGAGGTCATAACAAAAATGGCAGAATATTAATCTCAATGGCAGGAGAGCTTTGTACACAAAGGAGACTCATTCAAAATGAGAACATAATTTTAGGAGCATCACAGTACTCACTTCAAGACATGCAGAAGGCAGAAAATTAAAGGAAACAAAACCAGAAAGCCCAAATGAGCAAAAGATTGGATGGAGTGGGTCATGGGTGACCAAATGCAAACTGGCAGGTTTCCTCAGTCAGACTAGAGCAGTGGTTCTTAAATTGTGGGTCGTGACCCCTTCGGGATCAAACAACCCTTTTACAGGGGTCACCTAAGACCATCTGTGTATCAGATTTTTATATTATGGTTCAAAATAATAGCAAAGTTGCAGTTATGAAGCAGCAAAGAAAAGAGTTTTATTGTTGGGGGTCACCAGTACATGAAGAGTTGTGCTAAAAATTATAGTATTAGCAAGGTTGAGAACCACTGGACTACAAGTGAAAGCATCTTCCCCTTTGAGCAGTAAGAAAAGTGCTGGGACAGAGGGAGAGCTAACTGGTCAGCTCTGGCTTTTGTAGTAAAAGGTGACAGAAACAACACAATAGAATATGGAGAAGCACTTTGCTAAGAGTTCCAATGCACTTTTGTTAAAAAATGAGTCCAAATCTCGGCTGCTGTTTGTGTCCTATTCACCTTCTTGTGAGTTGATTATCAAGCTTTAAAAAGTTGTGAAAACGTGTTTCCCTCATTTCACTGAAGTCACTCACTTGGCTCAAGAGGATAGTTAAGCATATTCATACGAACCGGGAAGAATGATGCTTAAACACTGTGTATCATCCAAACATTTTAAAAAATCCTTTAACACAGTTAATGATTTGCTTGTTTTTGTTCATGTGGGAATGCTGAATGCTGTTTGCCAAAGCGGAATACTAAAATGGTACTCATTATAATTAAAACCTAATTGCTAAAGAAGCCCAGAGCTATGGAATTTATGATCCTGCTACATGTTTATAAACAGGGATGCAGGAAAGAGTCAGTTAATTTACCAAGACGTCCTTTGACTTTCCAACACACTATAATGATCAGGACATGGTGACTTTTGCTGCATAGGTCTCCCGTAATGGTACCGCATGGTTTGGAGAGTTTGCCTATCCCTGTGTGGAGCAGAGTTGACTTCTACGTGCGCCACTTTTGCTGCAATAGAGCCCTGAGCATAGATAAAGCAGTAGGTCCCCAGTACCCAGACTCAGCTGTATGTGGCTCGGGTGGAGGGATCTGTAGGAACAAGCCCAATAAATCAATAAATTTAAGTCAGAGTTTGGAAAACAGGACCCCCCTCCCTACCTTCCCAATTCTGTATTCCACCTGGGAGTAGACCACACATGACCACCCTTCCACAGTTCAAATGCAAAGAAAAGTAGGTAAGTGCAGGAAGCAGCTAACAGGGAAGGACAGGCTATTTCCTGTCTAATAAGGAAAGGTGAATGAGATAGGGGTTGCCTGGGGTGAGAGGTACTACTTGAGAACTGTGCAGCTCTCTCCTGAAGCTAGACAGCAGTCTTCTTGCTGCTGTGCTGTTAGCACCGATCCAGTTTTGACATTTGTGCCCGGCGTCATTTGGCCTTCAGACACTTAGGCTTCTTATTTTTTTTTTTAAAAAAAATACAGCACTAAGCATGCTTAAATCACCTTAAATATCTCAAAAAAAGCAGAAATTTTACCGTTGGCCTGCTTGGGCATGCAGACTTGGCAAGAGAAGCTTATAGAATGGCCTGCAGGCCGGCACATTCTAGCTCTGGCAGACTGTGCATCAAGGAGCTATCAAGAGGTTCTGTGCATGAAAGATACTTGGCCTTTGGTTCCCCCAGGCTAGAACATGGGCCTGTTAGCAAATATGCTCTGGAAAACAACACTCATAAAGCGCTAAAACCTCTCAAATAAATGTGACCCCTCAAAACCATATACAAATGAGAAGCATTTAATGAACAACCCTTTCTTCACCAATAACTGCTTAAATTAAGTCCAGGAAGCCCTTCAAAGGGACCAAAGAAGGCCTCTTGTTAAGAGCAACTTTATATATAGACATCAAAACAATTACATGATGCACACAACCAAACATATATAATTATCCTAGTTTCTACATTCCCATTATCTTCATAAATACAGGATAAAAATCAGTCTACATGATTTTCTGAGAACTGCTCAAGGATTACATCAAGCCAGCCATCCCTTAAATGTGTGTGTGTGTGTGTGTGTGTGTGTGTGTTAAAGATCAAAAGCAAATGTTCTGGTCAGTTGTTTTCTACTCAAGGGTTTTACCAAGACTGTGTGCAGTTTTTTTTTTTTTTTTTTTTTTTTTTGAAAACACCACAAATGACAGCTGTTCAAAAGCATGGAAATTAATTGGCAGAAGGAATTTCCTTGACTAATAGGGAAAAACTCGAAGCCACATGTTTGATGAGCTCGTTTTCCCATCCCTAGTGAAGCACAGTCCCTGTTAGTGATTAGGATTTGCAAACAGAAGCATAAGCAAGGTCCACCCGCCATCTTTCCTTGGTGGGATAGAGCTACCACTCTCCCGTCACTCTGTAGAGGGACGGTGGGACTGACGGGTATGGCTGTAATTAATACAGGGTAAAGGGTCAGCTTGTAAGTCTCCATTTTCTGATGGAATCAGATGGAGGCACGGTAGGAACACTTTACTTACTATATTAAAAATAGGAACAAGTTGCTATTCCCCTCCCCCATGGTAAGCCATCTGCTTTTAGCTGTTTTTCCAGCAGCGAGGATGGATTTATGTTCGCTCTGACACAGGGCTCTAAAGTTGTTGCCTTGTGACCAATGGTGAGAATAGATGAGGCAGCTGGTCAGGATTAGGTGAACAGCTGTGGCCCTGAGACTAGGTTTTGTTACTGTGTGTGGAGCCTGATGCCATGACCTTGGACTCATTAGCAGCAAGCTCTCATCGCCCAAGCCAACAGCCACTGAGCAACCATGACCCCACATACATCACTCTGGGGTACAGTGTATTCCCAGCCCCAGCCATGATACCTATGGGTTCACGGGAATAGCATGGGGAGGAGGGTATACTTGAAAACAGTCCCCTGAAGGAAGCAATCAGAGATCCAAGAGTGAACAAGGATCCCCTTCCTTCCAGCCTAAGCAAATACAACTGCTTATGGAGTTTAAGAAAAACATTCACCCGGAAGCCCCCAGGCTTCTGAAGCAAGTGTTCCACACGCCATGCTGAGAAGCATACCTGGCCATCCCCAGGCTTGCAAAGTTGGCGGGTACAATGAGTATGTCCAGCCGGGAGAAAGGGTGTGTTCCCAGGACAGAGTATGCAGCTGAGAGGCAAGGGGGGACCAGCCACAGCAGGGCCTCTTGGCAGGCAGCCTCGAGGCACAGTGGGGCGAACACTCGATGAGGAATGGTCTCCTGGGTGGCAGCGGCAGCATTTTGGAATCGGCAGGGGTATTCTACATGACTGCAGGTGTCGGCGGACCTGGGGCAACACATAAGAAGAGATGCAGACAACTTTGAGAAGACAGTGGTTCAAACAGGCGTATTGGATTGACAAAGGCAGTTCCTGTCAATTATTGGCTTGTCTGCTTTGGCATAGATAGCAGTGAAAGAGAAAAAAAAAAAACAGATCAAAATATTTATCTATGTGCTTGAGGTGACTTCAATCTGAGTCACATGAAAGCAAAAAGACCCTGTTTTAGATGAATAGGGTGGGGTGGGGTAGGGAGGGGAAGGATTTAGAACAAGAAAACCACCTTCCACCCAGATTAAAGCAAGTTCTACCCTCAGTAATGTGCTTCCAAATGCTACCATAGAAAAACTGCCCAGAGGATTGACAGTTCTTAGAAAGGGAGCCATGAAGGAGCCATTTTATTTAACTTTCACTGTGTGAGACCTCATGTAACCCAGGTAGTTTTGAGCCTGTGATGTCGCTGAGGCTGCCCTTGAACTCCTAGTTCCTCTGCCTCCACCTCTTGAGTGTTGGAGCTACAGGTTGAGTCACTATGTACCTGGGTCTAAGCAAATCAATGGCTCCATTCTGGAATATCCTACAGTAAACGATTTGGGATGAGGTAAGACAAAGACAGTTACACACAAACCATCCTATCAAAAAACAACCTAGGAATCCTTCACCAAACACATCAGAAGCTGTTGCTGAGAAAAACAGAGGCACGTCTAAGTGTTTTCTCCACTACACCCTTTGGGTGTTTGAGACAGGGTCATATGCATCCTAGGCTCATCTATCTCAGAGCTGAAGATGGCCTTGAGTTCCTGATCATCCTGCTTCTCGCTGCCTCTTGTGTATTGCTGGCATACGCCTGATTTACATGATGCTGGGACTCGAACCCAGGGCTTCCTGCATGCTCATCAAGTACTCTACCAACAGAGCTCTAGCTCCAGTTCCTTTCTAATGAACTTTCGGTATAAATTTAAGGAAGTCAACCTTCTAAGGAAGCAAGACCAGAGTGCAGTCAGCCCCATCTGACTAGTTACTCCCTGAAAGACGAAGGCGGAGCCGAAGGAAAATTCCTAGGGCCTGACTCACTGGTCTCAAGAGAACTTATCCAAAGAAACCAACATCAAAGAGAATTCTATTTTTTCATCTGTTAACATGTCCTCGATTCAGACACAATGGAAAACCCCTGTAACTTTAAATTGCAGATTATAACTCTAGCTGTGGGTGCTCCTGTGATTCACCACCAATACTGCAGGATCTCTAAGCGCCTGCCTGCCTGCCTGCCTGCCTGCTTCAATTTGGGCAGGTTGCAACAGTAATTCCTCTTTAGATTTATGAAGTATCTGCCACCCGCCCAAGGCCTGTGATCAAGAGATCCACATAGCTATGTAAACAAGCCCCACCCACCACTGGGCTTCAAGGATACATGTCTCGCCCCAGTGAGACCAGGTTACGGTTGAGGGTGGGTTAGAAAAGTGGGAGACCCATGAAAACTGCCAAGAGAGAGTGACAGCAAGAATATGGTCACTGACACTGAATTTGAGTCAAAGTTCAGGGCTGATAATGTCACCTTACAGGAAAGAAAGCAAAGGTGTCTACTTGTGAACACTCAACGCCTACCTAATGACCACCAACAGAAGTCGCCTGGTCAGCTTCTGTGGACTTTTTAAAATGTATTTACACAGGAAAACAATGTCTTGTGGTGGTATTTTAAGCACCCATACTGGCTACTGAAGAGCTTTTCCAGACCGACAATGGTGGCAATATGTCTGTATGTCTGTAACCAACACTTGGAAGGTAGAGACAGAAGAATCAGGGGTTCAAGGTGAACATGGGCTACATGAGACCCTGCCTCATAAAGCCACCCCCAAAAGGCTTTTAGAAGCCAAGTGTGGTGACAGGGTACACTGGGGAAGCTGGGGTAAGAGTGCTGTGGATTTGACACTAGCCTGGACTATGAGTTCCAAGCCAGCTCAAGACCCTGTCTCAAAAACCTGAAGTGGGGCCTTTAAAGCATGTTACCTTAAGCTGGAACTCTCTGGACAGAGCAGGGGAGTCAGTTTAAGGATTAAGCTCCACAATGCCACAGTACAGAGAGGCATTCTGTCTAGAAACTGCCTATTCCCATGGAGCGAGATTATTTCTTACACCTAAGAAAACCAGAGATTAAGGAACAGAGTGAAGATGGCAAAGGTACACCAGACAATCCTGTTTGTTTGAGGAAAAAAGATAAATTATTTTCTTTCCAGGGATACTTGATGCTTGCCAAACTAATGAGGGTGATTACTGATACATGACTTAATACCCATTTCCATAAAACTCAAGCAGTCGAGCTGCAGGCGGACTAAGGCTCGTGGCAGGATAGATAAATGCATGAGGGGTGCCACTTGTGAGCTCCTATGTAAGGACCAGGGCACCTGGGCTTCGGTGGCCATGCTCAGGTCAGCTGTGACCATGGCCAGGACTTCAGTATTTGGTGCCCCTTTCTTCATCTCTCCTTGGTCTCACCAGTGTGGCAGATGAGGAAGGGTAGGAGGGGACTCTGACATGACAGAATGTCCCCAGTCAGGTTGTGTTCATAGTGGACTGAAACAACCTGCGGTATGTCACGGTGGGTGTCAATCACATACTGAAATGCTTCCCAAGGTTTCTCCTTGCAAAGATGACTCTGGCAACTCCCTTCGAAGCCCCGTTCATGAAGCAGCTAAGGGGATGCAGGGCTTGTGTAACAGACAGACACAGTGACTAGAGATCCTTTCTCTTCCTTTCATGGCGGCTCTCCCTCAGCGTTTCCCCACCCTGCCTTCCCTTCTGCAGTGAGTCATCTCAGTGTCTTTAACGAGGTGCCAGGTTTTCAATGTCTTTCATCACTTTCCTTGGGTTCTTCTGGAGGCTATTCAAGCTTCCATGCCGAGCTTAAGTTGTATGACCCAAGATGAAGGCCTGAGAGGTTAAACACAAAACAAAACTCTCCTGTAGTTAGGACCAAAATAAAATTAATGCACATTGGACTGTTTACCCGTTGTTAGCCTATGTGTTTACTAAAATTTTCATTCCAAGTGCACTGGAAGAGTCTCCCCCCACCCCATCATAATTTAGCTCCCATGAATAGTGATCAAAACTCAGTAACCAATCCTTGGGCTAAATTTCTAGAACCCAGATGAACACTCAGGCAAATGGAAGCCATGGCATGCAAGGCTCCTGTAAACATTAGACTGAAATGAATGAGGCTGGTGGGAAGGAGGGCTGCGAAGGCAGGCCTCATCAGATGTGAGCACGGCCAGAAACACCAACACGGCATGATGGCACAACAGAGCCACTCAACCCACGGAGCCAGGAATGTGGTAGATAAACAGAACCACTCTAACTACCAGAGATGGTCAAATGAGGCATGATGGCATAGCAGAATTAAAAAAAAAATCTAAGCTTTATTACCTGTATAATTCTGATGGACAAACATGCAGGTAAACGAAAGGAAACTGCACTGACAGTCAGGGAAGGTGGTGTGGAAGAGTTCATTCCACAGCACTACCCCACTTCAACCCTTGCACAGAACAACACACAACAAAACTCCTGGGAGCTTTGGAGTGAAGCAACAACAAGCCGCTCCTCGTTTCCCTGACTGACTGGCGTTTTGGGACCTACTTGTCTGATGAGGATTTTCTCAGGTCTGCTGCTGGCCTAGGATCCCTGCGAGGTTGGTAACTGACATGAAGTGTTAGGAAACCTGGCACCCATGTACTCAGCCCAACCTGTCAGGGACCAGATCCTTCTTTATGCTCTTCAGCTGGTTCCAAACACACAAGGCCGGAAGGGAAATAGGATTTCCCTCCCCAGGCCCCATAGGGACTTCCGCAGCTCCCTTTTTCCCAGGCCCCCCATCTGACCTGGCCACCCTCTCTTCTGCTCACCATGGCAGAGACAAATGAAAAGGGATTCCAACTATTCTGAGCAAGGGCCCCAACTCAACCTCATCTCTTGGCCTTCATTTCCTAATGATCAATGAGACTGGAGACTATAGGTGACCAACAGAGATCTTCTTCACCACTAAGAATTCATGGACAAAGTCTTCATTGTGGGGAAAAAAACAAAACAATGTGGGTCACCACAGTGCCATACCCAGGCAATAAGGATGACATTCTTGGGCTCCAGGGAACCTCAGTTTGTGCTTTCTTTTTCAAAAAGTATATTTATTTTGTATGTGTGACAACAAGGGGTTCATGTAGAGGTCAGAGAGTTAACTCTTAAAAGTTAGCTCTCTCCTTCCAATATGTGGATTCTGGGGACTGAACTCAAGCCATGAGGCTTGATGACAAGAGCCTTTCCACTGAGCCCTTTTGCACTCCTCGACTGCTGTTTCTCTGAGGATACTCTCCAGGAAGTACCAATAGCTAAGTCGTGGTGGTGACTCCAGGTTAGACGATGGCTGTGAGGTGTCTTCTGAGGTGGCTGAGTTGTAGTAGTCTCTAGGAAACAGTCTAGGTCGCCTCTCTAGAACCTAGACCTGGTTTGAACAAATACAGGTGCTGTTCCTCAGTCAATAGGAAAACAAACAAATTATTGTCTGAACTTCTTTATCCTCAGCAATGACTGAGAGTAGCAGAGCCAATACATCTTGCGGGCTACAGAACACTCGCTGCAGGCAGCCAATGGCTTCCTCGTGGGTTCAGGATCAGCTGGGACACACTTCAGTCACAACCGCTACGGCCCACGCCAGAGCCTCACCACAAGAAGATGTACTTGTCGCTCACACCGACTCTCTTGTCTTCCTCACTCAGAAACGTGGGCTATTTACAATCACAAAACGAAGTGTGCTGTGTGATTCCACAGCAAGGGAAGGGAACAATGGAGAGTCTCACTTGCAATTAAGTATTCCCGCATGAAAGCAGTGTATGCCACTTCTGCCCATAATTACCCTTTTCCCTTGAGAGAATGCAAATAACATCTAATCATCTTTCCTGAGCCATTAGGAAAGACACTCCAAAACTGACGTATTATTGAGCAAAGAGTAAAAAACAGTTCTATGCTACCAAAAAGACGTAACGTAGTCAGTAAGATGTGCTTGTCAGAGGAGAAGCCACCTGGTGTCAGCTCGTAATGAAACCACCACAGCCACTGTGGTGAGAGAAAAACAGCATAAAGAGACCAGCACAGAAGGAGTGGACACTAACACGTCCTCCTGGCCTCTTGTTCTGTTTTGTTTGTTTGAGGCAAGGTCTCATCTCACACAGGGCTGGCCGTGGACGTGCCAAGTAAACCCCTCCTCTCCCTGTGCCCCTTCTTCCTCTCGCTGCACCCACCCCTCCCTCTCGCTGCACCCACCCCTCCCTCTCGCTGCACCCACCCCTCCCTCTCGTTGCATCCCTCCCTCTCGCTGCATCCACCCCTCCCTCTCGCTGCACCCCTCCCTCTCGCTGCACCCCTCCCTCTCGCTGCACCCTCCCTCTCGCTGCCTCTCGCTGCACCCCTCCCTCTCGCTGCACCCCTCCCTCTCGCTGCACCCCTCCCTCTCGCCCCTCCCTCACACTGCACCCCTCCCTCACACTGCACCCCTCCCCCTCGCTGCACCCCTCCCTCACACTGCACCCCTCCCTCTCACTGCACCCCTCCCTCTCACTGCACCCCTCCCTCTCACTGTACCCCTTCCTCTTGCCACACCTCTCCTCTCGCTGAGCACCTTTGCTGTATTAAGCCATTTCTGACCAGGCACTAAGACTGACATCTAAAGGGTAGAAGGGAAGTGCTCCATCTGCAGCTTTTTAATTTGAACAAACATGTAGAAATGCTTCTCCTGACATCACAGAGGATTTCACAACCACCTGCTTTCTTCTCTTTCTTTATGAGCAACAAGGCCATCTCTCTCTTTTTCGGTATGCCTTTCTCTGTTTTGATTAGGTCCATCCTGGCTCAGCAGGGATGACTCACATTCCCAACGTGAAGTCAGCAAACTAACCAAACACAAACCTGAAGTCAGTTTTCACAGGCAGGAGAGGGCACTCTGACACCAGATCATCTGATGGGGATGTCTTAGGCTTCATTTCGGTCCAGTATCCCACTGCAATTGTGAAGGTGGAGGCTGGCATTGGCATGGTCACGTAGTAATACCAGCTCGTGCACCCTGTAAACAGAGAGCAATTGTCATGAGCCCTGTGTGGCTCTGGGCCTTAATTCCTGTTCCCTCAAGCCACTTGAAGAGCCTGTGGGACAAAGTAGCAATAGCTCATCCTTGAGGCAAGTCAGGCCACCTGAAAGGGAATGACTGCAGGCCTCAGAGAAAGTACAAGAGAGATGCTGGTTTGAAGGCAGCCAGGGAGGTCTGGGTCTACTCCAGAGATCAGTTTGAAGCCGTCAGCAAGGCGAACTCTAAAGGGTGGTGCTAAGGAGGCCACTTAACTGCAAACAAACACAGAAGGGTGCTGGCCTCGAGGCCACAGATCCAAGAACACATCCTCTTCTTCCTCCATGCCTGGCATGAAAAAGGAAATGGTGGCTGATATTTGATGAACACATGAACAAATGAGGAATGATCATTCCTGTGCTGTAATCCAACTATTTTGTCTGAATTCAATTAAAGTCACTCCAAGATGGATACAGTAGGAAAATATGAAATTATAAAAAGGAAGTGCCTAAGTTTCTGTCCTGACTTTACAGCCAATTAGCTGTGGAAATGTGGGTCCTACCTTCACCCACCTAACCATTCAGTCGGTCACCCTATCCCCCTGAGCATAAGCAAAGCTGACAGAGAGAGCTTGTGGCACCCAGGACTTGCACCCCAGCTCAGGATGTAGTCTCTACTTGTCCAGACATTAGAGGAGGCTTTTCTCAAATAAACGATGGATAATTTGTAATCCTAGGTCTCTTTCACTTCAAAGATGAGGAAGTAAACTTCCTGTTTCTGAAATCTGAACACATCATCAGATTTAGCATGACATTTTTATAGAAGTGTCTGCTACAAACTGAGAGTTCACAGAGTCAGGCATGGCAGTAGGCAATCCTGAGCTACATGGCAAGCTTATTGAGTCTGAAAATAGCCTGGGATACACATGCCTTCCTCTCAGAATAGTCCTTTACACCGTGTGAACATATGTCACTGTGATTGGTTTAATAAAGAAACTGACTGGCCAATAGGGTAAGGTTAGGTGGAGAGCCAAACTGGGGAATGCTGGGGGTGGGTGGGGGAGAAGGGGTGGAGTCTGAAGAACGGTGGTGAGAGATATAGAGAAAAGCAAGACAGACAATGCTTTACTGAGAAAAGGTACCAAGCCACGTGGCAAAGTGTAGATAATAATATTGGCTAATTGAAAACATAAGAGTTAGCTACTTAACAATACTGAGCTATTGGCTAAACATTTATAATTAATATTAAGCCTCTATGTGTTTATTTGGGAGCTGCTGGTGGGACAAAAACTTCTGCCAACAAACACACACACACACACAATACACTACACATACACCCCACATACAACTTTTTAAGATGTATTTATTCTGTGTGTGTGTATCTACTGCCAGCAGAGGTCAGAAGACGGTATCAAACTCCTGGGAACTGCAGTCACAGATGGTCGAGAGCTACCATGTGTGCTTGGGCTCAAACCCAGGCTCTCTGCAAGAGTAGCGTGTGCTCTTAGGCACCACATCACCTCTCCAGCCCCCTTTGTGATTGTTTTTGAAAAGCTTTGACATAAAGAGAAAAAAAATCTAAATACAAGGACTAGGGGTAGTCACTACCTACACTATTCTTTTCAGAATTTACTATGGATAACTGGAGATTTGAAAAAAAAAAAAAAAAAAGAATGGAAACCCTAGGCGCTAGGGGTGGAGCTGAGTTGTTAGAGTACTTGCCTCATACACGAACCTATAATATCAGCACTCAGGATGTAGAGGCCGGGAGGTCACAGATTCAAGCTTGTCCTTCCTACATACTGAGTTCAGACCAGACCAGGCTATATAAGAACCTTGGGATCAGCAAAACTGCAGCCACACAGAGGCTTCCAGGTGAAAGGGGAACCCTGAACGGAGACTGCCTCTCCATGCCCACCCCTGACACTATTAAAGAACAGTAAATGCTATTATTTTGTTTTTGACAGAGACTGTCATGCAACTCAGGCTGGCACTGAATTCAGTATGTAGATATGCAGATGAGGATGGCTTTGATCTCCCAATTCTCCTACCAAGTGCTAGGATGACAGATATGCATGTCCTACCGTACTCAGATAAAAGCTGTCTTAGTTTATTTAGTTTAGGGCAGAAACAATAAGAATGAAGACGAGAAGAGAGAAGAGCTACAAAATACAGGCAGCTTCATAAAGACTGACAAAGGTGGCAAATGATAGTATAGACCCACATCTTGTGGGCAGCTGTGTGAGGACATAAAGCTTGTTTGGAGTCAGAGGGCAGAGCCAGCCACTAGCTAACCATAGAGGTTTGGAGGACTATAGATAATAGAGAAGGCAGAAAGTAGCGAGGTAGGGCAGAGAGAGGACCTCGGCCCCTTGGGCAGAGGAACGAGGGGGGTAGGAAGCAACTGGCGCTGCTGCCAGTTCTCTGATCTTTCAGGTTCTTACCCCAGCATTTGACTCCCTGATTTTTATTGATAAGATTAATTAGATTAATGCTTCACAGTGGAGAATGATAAGGCCCAGTTTTTATTTCCCTCTAGTAGGCTGCAAAAGTTTCTAGAATGGGGGACATCCTGAACCTAAGCTGGCCTGGCTAAGCATAAGAAGTGGTTAGATCCATGGGTAGCCTTCCCTACCTTATATATCTGTACTATCTGTCCATCTTCCACAGCCTCTGAACATAACTGTGGCTGACTTTCTGAAGAGAACAGAAAAGGTGCTCAAGAAGGGTGTGGGAGTAGGTGAGAGAATGGTAGGTGGACAGGAAGGATGCTGGGACCACAGCATCTTCTCTTACTTGGGTCCCAGACCGCTAGTAGCTAACGCTTTGCCCAGCAGGCAGGAGACTGAAGGAGCTGATGATCCAAGAGCAGAAGCTGGGTGACACAGGTGCTGGAGACCTGTGATCAGCTATGATGAGGAGGACTCACACATTCACCCGGGACAGCCAGGCTGTTTCTTAAAGTTCTCCTCCTGAATCTTGACAAACCACGGATCTTCAAGGCACTTGCAGAAAAGCGCAGGGTTCAAGACTGAGATAACAAAGTAAGTAGAAAATGCCTCAGGAGGGCGGCGAGCACACTCAAGATGCTAACCCCACCGGATGCAAATAGTCTGAATCAAGAGTGTGCATCGTTGGAGACGGAGGAGGAGTGAATGGGGGGAGGGTAAGTGGAGGTGGGGGGCATAGGAGGAGAGAAGGGAGGGGAAACTGCAGTCAGTATTTAAAAATAAATGAAAAAAAGTTATTTAAATAGTATTTTTTAAAAAAAGAGAGAATGTATTGCAGCCCTACAAAAACAGTTTTCAGAAAGCACATCATTGGTAAAGTCTTACGGGAAAAAAGTAAAAGTCTTACTGCCACCTGTGGCAGTAAAGGGATGAGATGAGATACTGAGTAAAGAGATCTCCCAGAGGATCAAGCGAAATGTCAAATCAAACCAAGCCAAGCCAAAACAAACAACAAGAATCTGGGAGAAGAAAGTGCTGTTAGAAGCCCCAATACCCAGGAAATACAATTCCCCCAAAACATGGCAGAGAAAGTAGGAGAGGACCATCAGCTTAAAGCCCAGGGGATTACTCCTGCTATGAAACTGAAGCAGGAGAATGAAGACCAGACCCCACATTTTCAGACACACAGAGCTTACAAACATCTACTTCCTCCAAACCCATACTCTCTGGAAGCGTGCTTCAAAAAGAGGTCCGAGAAAAGAAAGGAGACCTGCAGGAGCGTAAACCATACACCTATGGGGGCTGACCGAGGGCCCAGAGAAAACCCTTCAGGAGACCAAAGAGTCGAGGGTTGGTAAACACATGGAAATCCACCAAAGCACTATGATTAACTCCAAGGAGAAGGAACACACAGGAATGACACAACCGCAGCTTTTTCTGCAAGGCTCTGGATCTTTACACACACAAACTTAAAGTACTGATGCAACTCGAATCTTGTGACCTACAAGGAGAATTGGAGATGCTGGAAAGGCCCAGCTCTGAATTTCCAAGTGCCTTATCAAGGCATGTGGGGAGGGGAACGCCAAGAGACAGGTGAAAGGCAGAAGCAACTACTTCCTTTTTTAATTTTATTTATTTTTGCCCACAGCTAAGTGCTTGAACACTGTGCGATATCCTCAGCCTCACTTTGCTTTTTATGTTAAGACAGAACCTCACTAAGTGCCTGAACTAGAGCTCTTCCTGCCTCAGGCTCCAGAGTAGCTGGGGGAAAGGTGTCTCCTGCAAGGACTACCTCAAAGTAGTTATTTCTTAAGCAGGAAGAATAATGAGAGGTAAAACAAGATGATTTACTGCTCTTTAGAAAAAAAAAGAGTACAATAAAAGCAATAGTTATTTGACTCTTAAATATTATATTTTAATGTGCAACAATTAAAATTAAATCATTTGAAGGAAATTCCTTTTTCCCCCTTTGAATGGCCTCAATCCTGTGGCAACCCTTCTCTTAACTAGCCCAGAACTGAGATTGCAAGGGAGGGTCACCATGCCCATAAAAAAAGGAGATATTTCAATGTTGAGACAGTTCTAAAATGATAAAATACAGCGTCAACTGGGAAGGAGCAACCTAGAGATAAGTATGCAGTACTAAGAAGAACCCGATGAGAATGACACACTGCACCCGCCAGGACTTTCTGCCAGTGCTGGGTTCTCAACTTGTTCTTCTGCCACCTGGCTAGTTTCAGAGTCTCGTGGAGACGCAGGGACTGAAATGATTTCTAAGTTCACTAGGAACTGGAGGGCCAACCACATGACACCTCACCTGGCCCTCAAGGTGAACTGGGAAGACACCATGGGACACAAAGGCACAGTGAGTAAGAGGGCTGGAGGTATGTAGAAAAAGCCAGTTTAGATAATTGAGGAATCTGAGTGAAATGGAGAAAGTCACGGCAAACCTGACCTGAAATCCAGCACAGAAATTTGGAGTCATCACTGCTCCCTCAAGGTCTTCTCTGAAGTTAAACAATGGAAAGTGTGTGTGTGTGTGTGTGTGTGTGTGTGTGTGTGTGTGTGTGTGTGTGTGTATTTTGGGGAATGTTAGGGACAGACAGAGCACTGTCCTATATGAAGACAAACAACACTAGAATCTGAATGTGCTTCTTAACTAAGCCAACAGAGAACCTGTGTGTCTATCTGTAGTTGCAATTGTGTCTGAAATGCTGCAGATGGCCTCCTTGGAAGAGACCATTTCATATGTCATATTTTAAAAACAGAAACATTTGCTGAGTGGTGGTGGCACACTCCTTTAATCCCAGCACTGGGGAGACACAGGCAGGCAGATCTCATTGAGTTCGAGGCCAACCTGACTACAAAGTCAGTTCCAGGACAGCCAGGGCTGTTATACAGAGAAATTCTGCTTTGGAAAAACAACAACAACAAAAAACCCCAAACAAACAAACAAAAACAACAACAACAAAAACCTCCAAACATTTACTTGGAATCAAGTGCCAGCACAGGGCACACCAGCTGGTTGGCCCTTAGGGATCTAGATCCAAAGACCTTGGGTGGTTCACTAAGCTTCCAGGGAGGGTTTCTCTCTCTCTCTCCCTCTCTCTCTCTTTTTTTTTAGATTTTATTTATTATGTATACAACATTCTGCTTCCATGTATATCTGCACACCAGAAGAGGGCACCAGATCTCATAAAGGATGGTTGTGAGCCACCATGTGATTGCTGGGAATTGAACTCAGGACCCCTGGAAGAGCAGTTAGTGCTCTTAACCTCTGAGCCATCTCTCCAGCGCCCCCAGGGAGGGTTTCTCAAGCACATCTGTCCTGATCCTGGGAAATGCTACAGCCAACCTTGGACTGTAGAGAACTTCCTGTGCCCTGGGAATCCGCAGAATTCTTAGTAGGAAGAAGCCTCTTCTGTGTTGCTCTTGGTCAGTCTACTATGAGTCTTACAAAGTCGACCTACAGTCAGGGGAGTACGACTTGAACAGCAGGGCATACATTCCAGAGAGTCTGCCATTTGTAGTCAGCCTGCCTTGCAGGCAGAATGGGTAAGGGTTCATTTCTTTCCAGAATGCAATGGGTCAATGCTGGCTCTGGAAATCCTGGGCCCAGTTCCTGCTCTATACCTGCTGGCTGGAGAACATTAGTATCTTTGTGTGCGCCAATTTCCTCATGTGTACCAGAGGAACAATCGTAGTGCCCACCTCACAGGATCATGTGAGGAATAAAATGGGTAATGCGGATACAAGTCACAAGACACAGTGTCTATCCCTGCCATCGTCAGGGGTGCTGCCACCATCTGCACCCTCTCTGCTCTGTGGCTGCCTCTCCCAGCCACTCAGGATGGCTTTCTGAAGGCAGAAGCCGGGATGTTTGAAGGTGTGACCCTCTCTGCTCTGTGGCTGCCTCTCCCAGCCACTCAGGATGACTTTCTGAAGGCAGAAGCCAGGATGTTTGAAGGCATGGCTGCCACATGTGCACTGAAACCATGACCTGATGAGGCCCACATTTGGGGTTTAAGGTTGAATGGCATTAAAACACAGTACAAACAGAACGATCCATTTTAAGGAGAATGACAGCCCAAAGCGGGCATCCTGCATGACTTCATATAGAATGGGCCATTTGGAGACTATTTAAATGGTGTTTACTTTCAGTAAGCTGTCCTCCATGAAACAGACAGTGAATGCCTTCATTTTCCTTTTTTATTCAACCCACTTGCACCCAACCCCCTCACAGAGCCAGCTGCAAAACAAAGAGAACACACTGTACTTACATTAGCCCAATGCTTTTGCTCGGTAGAAGCCAGAAGCCCATCGCACCCTGGATGACTTCATAGCCAGGCCTGGACTCATTATACAGCAGCAGAGATGGGGGCTGTAGGAATAGCCCAGAAGCAATGGTGTTCCCTCACACAGGTCTGAGCACCAAGCTCATCTGCTTTACACAGATTCTGTAACTATGGGCTTATGACCCCCTCAAAAAGAGACCAGAGTCCTTTATACCTCATACCCCTATACCATTTTCTCAAATTAGAACGTATTTAGGGGCACACTGCAATAATCTCACAAGGTGGTTGGGCAATTAGACATCTGTACCACAAGCACAGTAGCAGCAATAAGATCAAAACAGGACTGAAAATTTCCTTAGAGATAGCTGGACTTTGCAGTAATAACGGGACTTGAGAGGGGTTGATTTTCAAGTCAAAGGAGACAACTTAAAAAGTTGGTTTTGGCTAGGGATGCA
Organism: Cricetulus griseus; assembly: GCF_003668045.3. Classification (NCBI taxonomy): domain Eukaryota; kingdom Metazoa; phylum Chordata; class Mammalia; order Rodentia; family Cricetidae; genus Cricetulus; species Cricetulus griseus. The sequence goes on along the minus strand of NC_048596.1, from coordinate 280,660,064 downwards.
ACTCAGTTATGAGTACTCATGTAGCAAGTACAGAGCTCTGGGTTTGATGCCCAGCACATTACATATAATACAATAAAAACACTTCTGAAAATAAGTACAACATAACCTAGAAAGTACGAATTACCTGAATCACTCTTTTCATTTACTGCTCTGGAAACTGTCCTTGGAATAGATTTGAAGACTTTCTTCATAAGGAGATATTAGGGTGATGACCAGTGGAGAGAGACAAGACTGACAAAGTAGTCAGCTCATGGGGTGAGAGTAGGGAAGGGGGAGGATGTGACTGTGATTTTGTATCTCACACTTGTGAAAAATAACACTATTTGAGACAAGCATTTTTTTATGAAAGGAAAGAAAATTAGAAAAATCAAGGTCTTGCAGTCACTTTTTGGTCATACTGATTAGCAACGGTAAACTGATATGGTAAATGGGTAGTCAAGTCCTGCACACCTGGTACACCACTGAAACTTCAAAGGCAGCTACCACCACACAACCACCTTACTCCTACACAGGCAGAGCAGGTTGGCTTTATCTTCACAGAGTTAAGCATCTCACAGAGTGGCTGACATCCAAAGAGTTAGCTGAAGGTTGTTCAATTGGCAGAGCGCTTGCCTAGCACGTGTGAAGCCCTCAGTCCAATCCTCAGCACCACTTAAACTGGGCCTGGTGGTGCTCGTCTACAATGCTGGCAGTGGGAGGTGCAGGCAGGACACACATCCAAGGCTGTAACTGGATGTATAGCAAACCTGAGCCAGCCTGATCGACATGAGCTCTCATCTCAAAGAACAAACCAACAACAAAAATAAAATCAACCAACCAACAAAAACCAGTTCAAGGCCAGACAGATACATGAAATCTTAAAAAAAAATTATTGTTGTTTTCATTGAAAATTAAAACAGTCACTGAAAGTCTTACTATCGTAAGAACTCATGTGCCTTTGGAAGCTTTCTGCTACAGGGTAGACAAGCAGAATGAAGCCCTTAGCAATGTTCAGTTGGTATGTGCTCTCATCCAAGGGGTCACCTTTATTTCTCCTTGAATCCAATGTATTTCCTACCTCAAGACTATTTACTCTAGCTATGATTCCTTCTTCAGAGATTCCTGCCCAAACTATTTCATATGGCAGGAATGCTTTGAGAACTCACAAATGCAAGTTGCAAAAGAAGACATGTATTTATGAGTACATGATGGCTACGTTATATACATATGTATCTCATAGAAACACGTGTAAGTAAAATGTAGGCATTGAAAGAAATGTGGGCTCCCAGTTTCCACTCTTCTTACCCTCACTGAATCCCTTTCTATCCTTGGGTACTCCAGCTAACTCCAGCAGTCCTTCTGTCATGACCCTTGAGATGCTGCACTTCCATGACCTACTTTATGAGTCATTAGCACTGCTGGCACAGCCATGGCCACGACAGTCCTCCACCATTGCTCAAGGGCTGTCACTGGCATCAGGTGGGCCAGTGCCCACCAGCCTTCCTTAACAATAGCCTCACAGGCCAATGCTACCCTATAAGACCTTCTCTGCAGCAGGGTATGGACCTGGGCACGGGAGACCAGGAGAGAGTAACCTTCAAAGGTAAAAGAGCGCCACCTGCTGAAGTGAGGGGTTGCTCTGTCAACTGTGAGCATCCCTTATCTCAGGGCTTCAGGAGGGAACGCTGCACTAGGCTTGTTAGTCTGCCGGGTCTCCCTGGATGGGCACAACTCTAATGTGAATAGCTCGCTCCTGTGAAACACAAAGGACGTCAGTGGACAGAACACCACCTTTCCAGATGGTTGGTTAGAAGTCAAACATGTATGCACATCTAGTCCAGGAAAAAACAAATTCCTAGTAGTGAGAATGAGTGAATACAACCTATGCTGTCAGAAGCATGGTGGTCTAAAAAATCCTGTAACTTCTATGTATTATGTGTGTACTGAGCACAGTGCTAGGAGGCAAGCAAGCTAAGACAACAAAGCCCAAATTAAAGAATTGAGAAGCATATGACATCATCTGAGTCCACATGAGTGAGAGAATGGCAGAACACAAACCACCCTGGCTCGAGGGCAGCTGTCTACTGCGAAGACGTGTGTGTTTACCCCACCCCACCCCACCCCTCCAGAGCACCTGTGTGCACTAGCTCAGAGTGAGTTTCCAGTTCCCAGACCAAGGAGCTTTCGCCACTCTACATTTTCTGCAGTGTGTGTGTGTGTGTGTGTGTGTGTGTGTGTGTGTGTGTGTGTGTGTGTGTAGTACTTAATCATAACCACCCCTAAACACCTTTTAATTTATTACCCCCTTACACACAATCCCTATTGTGCACGTGGGAGCATTCTCAACAGTGTTGCTTATTTTGAGACATCAAAAAGGGAGAAGTTGGCTTTTAGTCTGGGTGAGTCTGGCTCCTTAAACCCTTTTTCCTAGAATTTCCCAGTCATGAAAAAGAGAATATCCAAGAACTTGTCTATTAGATATGCCAGAGAGTAGCAAATAACATTTACACTTTTTAAGACAGGGTTTCTCTGTAGCCTTGGCTGTCCTGGAACTTGTTCTGTAGACCAGCCTGACCTTGAACTCACAGAGATCTGCCAGCCTCTGTCCTCTGAATGCTGGGATTAAAGGCACATGCTACTACACATGCCTTACTTTGAAAATGAAAAGAGAGGATCCCAGAAAAAGAATTTATTTAATTTGAGATGTGCCAGCTTAGATTAAAAAAAATAATACTAACAAAGCCAGTGGGCTGGAGAGATTACTCAGAGGCTAAGGTGCGAAGTTCAGCTCACAGTACCCACATCCAGAGGCTTACAACCACCTAATCTCTAGCTCCCGAGGATCTGATGCTCCCTTCTGGCCTGTGCTGGCACCTCACTCAAGTAAAGACAATTTACAAATTCAACCTTAAAAAAACAAAAACAAAAACAAAAACCAACCCCAAAAAGGGGGAAAACAATAGCATTTTCTTTCCTTCCTTCCTTCCTTCCTTCCTTCCCTTCCTTCCCTTCCTTCCTTCCCTTCCTTCCCTTCCTTCCCTTCCTTCCCTTCCTTCCCTTCCTTCCCTCCTCCCTCCCTCCCTCCCTCCCCCCTCCCTCCTCCCTCCCTCCCTCCCTCCCTCCCTCCCTCGTTGGGCTGGGAAATGTTTTGTGGGTGTCAGAGCCATGAACATGAAATCCCAGCAAGCATCTCTTTATGGACTGCTCTCACCAGGAATTCTAAAGACGAGAAAAGGCCCACAAATATCCCTGGGAATATTAAAGTTTTCTGTGAAAATACCAAGTTTAATATTTTTGGTGGGGAAGGACGGGGTCTCACTGTATAGTCCAGGCTGACCTTAAACTCTTGCTCCTATCGCCTTAGTCTCCTGATTATTCTAATGCCTTAATGATAATCTTTAAACAGACAGACCAACAAAAACAAATAGGGGTGGAAATGGGAAAACATTTTCTGTAAAGGAACGGAGAGCAAAGGTCTGTTTCCTGTGACTCTTCCTTGTAAATGCCTGCCTGTGCTTGGAAGACACTGCAGGCAGCAGTCATAACCCAATAAAACTTATTTACCAAAACAGGCGGTGAACAGAGTCTGTCAGTGGGCTACAGGATGCTGGTGTTTTAAAGCATCCAGCCCTTGCTGCTTACACAGTAGAACTTGGCAGCTTTGGCCAAGCGGCCCTGGTTTTAAGGATAGAAAAAAGGCGCTGGGGAACTTTCCTCCATGACTAAGGAAAGCACCGAGGTCAGGTATGACTCAGGGGTGTCCCTGAATGGATGCCTGGAGAAGCCAAGGAGTGAAGATGTGAAGTCGAAGCCAGGATTACCTTAGAGACCCCAAGATGTTGGAGACGCCAGAGCCATGGGACGAGAACTGGTAACAGGGAGTAGAACCAGCCCAAGGGAAAGAAGTGTGCTGCAGTCAACAAAGCTGGAAGAAGCTGGAGATCTGAAGAGAGCTTTGACATCAAACATGGAAGCGCAGAGTTTGGAGCTTGCCCAGCTGCTTTCTGGTCTTGCGTTGGTCAGTATTCCCTCACTATGCTCCCTTCCCTACATTTTGGAATGGTAATATATATCCTGTGACATTATACGTTGAAGTATGTGATCTTTTGATTTTGATTTTGCAGGGGATTACAGTTAAAAGATTCATGAATCTCAGAAAGACTTTGAACTTCTAAAGATTGTTCAGACTGTGACAGACAATGGGGACTTTTGAAGTTGCACTAAATGCATTTTGCATTATGATACTGTTACAAGCTTTTGGGCACCAGGGAGTGGAATGTGGTAGTTTGAAAGAAAATGACCCTGAAAGGCTTTGTTGGAGTAGGTGTGGTCTTGTTGGAGGATGTGTGTCACTGTGGAGGAGGGCTTTGAGGTCCCTTCTGCTCAAGTTTCACTCAGTGTGACACTCACTTCACTTCCTGTTGCCTGAAAGATATGAAACTCTCAGCTATCTCTCTAGCACCATGTCTGCCTGCCTGCACACTGCCATGTCCATGATGATAATGGACTGAACCTCTGATGTGCAAGCCTCCACCCCAATTAAATGTTTTCCTTTATAAGAGTTGCTATGGTTATGGTGTTTCTTCATAACAAGAGAAACCGTAACTAAGACAAATACCAAGTGGTCAGCCCTGAAATTATATACATACAAATAACACAAAGCAGACTGAGCAGACTGCATGTGTGTATGTGTGTATGTATGTATGTATGTATGTATGTATGTATGTACATACATATGTAAGAAATAATAACTGAAGAAAAAGGAGCCATGATTTCAAGAAGGAGTGAAACATGGGAGGGGTTGGAAAAAAGAAATGGGAAGAGGGTAAATGATTAAATATACTTGAATTAAAAAATAAATATTATTCTAAAGTGTGAAGAACAACTGAGGACACCCAATACCAACCTCTGGTCTACACACACACACACACATACACACACCACACACGCACACACACTCAGACACATCCATACACTACACATACACACACACACACACACACACACACACACACACACACACTCAGACACATCCATACACTACACATACACACACACACACACACACACACACACACTCAGACACATCCATATACTACACACACACACACACACACACACACACACACACAAACCCAGACACATCCATACACTACACACACAAAAAGAAAACTAAAAGCCAAATAACATCAAAGTGTGTCTGAGAAGCAAATGTTGTTCTTAGCAGATTGAAGGAAAGTAGTAGGTAAGTGGGTATTACATAGTTCAGGGTAGGATATGTATTCAATCACACACATACATGCAGAAGACACACATCAGGGTAGGATAACTATTCAACTACATACATACATGCAGAACACACACAGAGAAATACAGAGGTTCACAGACAGAAAGACAGATACACACATTATACATAGCTTTCTGGATCCATCAGCATCACTCTCCTGTTGTGAGGGCAATTTCATTTTAGCAAATCTTAATTTCAGCATCAAATATGAATTGTTGGTTTAAATGTTAGTAACTTAGTAAACTATTGTATTTAACTTGTGATTTTATTTGCTTCTACAGTTGTGCAAAGTTACAATAGGTTTCTAGTTTTTAAAATATCATTCTAATACCAATGGCATCAGTCAACTCTGGTGAATGAGGGGTTTTCACTCTCCAAGAACTAAAAAGAGGGCTGGAGAGATGGTGCAGCTGTTAAGAACACTCCACCCTCTTGCAGAATATCTGAGTCTGAGTCTGATTCTGAGCAGCCACATGGCAGATCGCAATGCTCCCTACTCCAGTTCTATGGGGTGTGGCGCCCTCTTCTGGCCTCTGCAGGAATCAGGCATGCACATGGTGCACATACACACATTTCAGGTAGATGTTCATACACACAAAATAAAAATAAATCTTTTAGAGAAAAAGAAAAATGATGTTCATACTTGAGAATCACTGCTAGGCACACGGTGTCATGTCTATGATCTATGTGTCAGTCCTGAAGCATGAATGAGAAAGTATGCAGGCAGGAGAGGAAGAGGTTGTTAGGGATACAAGCATGTTAGGAAGTTTAGTTGCCAAGGAGAAGCAGCTATGGCTAAGCCCAGCTATCACTCTCTGCTGGAGACTATAGGACTTCATGTACTGAATCAATTCTGCATGACAGGGAGCCAGACAGAGGTGGGAGGAAGATCCTGAACAAATAAAGCACAACTCCACAAGACAACTGTCAATAAGGCCTTAAAGCCCAGGCTGTTGGTTAGCTTCCAGCTGCCCAAGTGAGAGAGGGTTTCAGTCACATGTGGATGGTGAACTGAGCCAAGGGAACTCAACATGTAGACATCCTGTCTGCTGGTGCGTGTCAAAGAGGAAAGACAGCCATGGAGACTGAGGAAAATGCACTTCAGCATCAAAGTACATGAAGACGTTAGTCTACACACTCAGGAGGAGGAACAAACTTTGGATATCAATTTTATACAGAAATCAAAGCCAAATTAAGAAATTGGCCTTGTTATTATGATATGAGGAGATATAATTTCTAAGTACTAAGAATATAAAGCTACACACTGACATCAGGCTGGCATGTCAGTGTGACAAACTGAGCTCAGAGAACAACAGTTACTTCCATATTTTATTTTTAAAATATCACATCATTTCAATCTCAAATGAAATTAGTAAAGAACAAAAGTATCATTCCCAAAAGTCAGTGGTGCAGAGTCTAAGCAGAGAGCTTGTCTAGAATACACAGTGTCGGGTCCCACCCCAACATGGTAAAGAAAAATCTGGCACATAAATAAAAAGACCAGCCTGAAGACTTGGAATCCTGTACTTGTGCTCTATGTGCCTAGAGCCTTAGACAAAGAATTCTCATAATCTCTACAGCCAAAGACACAACTTAAAAACCTCCAATGCCGTGTGCAGAGGCTGCTGTTGAACATTACTTTAAGTTGTGCTACATTTTGCTTATGCTGTGGAATATTTGTTTTTTAATGTTCATATTTTATTGGAATATTTGTTTAATGATGCAAAGACGTGTTGCATTCTTTTATGTTGCATTTGTTTAATGCCATAAAGCTGTATTATTTTGCCTGTCTAAAACACCTGATTGGTCTAAGAAAGAGCTGAACATCCAATAGCTAGGCAGGGAAGAGAGGATATGCAGGGTTGGCATGCAGAGAGAATGAGAGAGGAGAAAAAGAAGGGTGAGTAAGAAAAGGATAGAGAGAGAGGACATCAGGGGCAGCCACGCAGCCACGCAGCCACGCAGCCACACAGCCACGCAGCCAGGCAGCCACGCAGCCAGGCAGCCACGCAGCCAGGCAGCCACACAACCAGACATGGAATAAGAAGGAAAGAAAGGGATATAGAATAGAGAAAGGTAAAAGCCCACAGGCAAAAGGTAGACAGGATAATTTAAGAAAAGCAGGCTAGAAACAAGCCAAGCTAAGGCCAGGTATTCATAAGTAAGAATAAGTCTCCATGTATTTATTTGGGTTATTTGGGAGCTGGGTGGTAGGCCCACAAAAGAGTTAAAAAAAAAAAAACTGCAGATGCCCTACAAATAAAAACATAAGAATGTGAAATAATGCTCAACAGCATTAGCAATCACAGAAATTCAAACTGAAACCATGAGGTAGCACTTTACAGTGGCTACAGGGCTAACTTCAAAGACTGATCACACTAAGCGCTTGCGATGGTGAACTTATTTGCTACCACCAAGAACACAAAACCACAACAGCACTTTGGACAGGACCTGGCAGATAACAAAACCCAGTTTAAGTTTAGAAGCAAAAGCAGATGCTTATCACATGACCTGGAAATTCTACTCTCAGGAATTCACCCAAGAGAAATGCAGGCCATGTCTACAAAAAAAGTGTCAAATGTGCCCATTTCAGCATGATTTCTGAACTGGCCCAAACAATCTAAGTGTCTGCAGTAGGTAAGTGGATGAACCATGGTGCATTCACATGAAGAACCCTATCCATGGATTAAAGGCTGCTATGGGAGCAGCATGCTGAGTTACAGCCAGGCCCGCCGGAACACCCAGCAGAGCTAACCTCTGGAGATGGAAATCAGGTCAGGGACACAGCAGGAAGGACTGGGAGGAATAAGCGCCCACCAGGAGCCTTCTGGTGATGGAAATGTCTCGTGCTACCACAGGACAGTGCCGAAATCGTGCGGTGTATGCAGTCGTCAGAGCTCATTAAACAATACATTTAAAAGTACACACTCAGTACAAGTAACTGATACTTCACTACTACTGATTACAAAGGATCTAAAGTTTGAATTACATAACATTTCAAAACCCAAAGAGCATGTGGGCAGTGATGCCAGATGTCCCTCAAAAATTAAATCTTGATGTAAGATTTACTTCTCATACTGTCACATGAGTGATGGCAGTATTAGCCATTGTCTCAGAGAGGAAAACGGTGAAGTGGGAAATGTACATTTGGAGCTGGGTGTGGAGCCCATAGAATGACAGCCAGCATCCCCACCTGGTCCTTACTCAAAGACAGCCAGCATCCCCACCTGGTCCTTACTCAAAGACAGCCAGCATCCTCACCCGGTCCTTACTCAAAGACAGCCAGCATCCTCACCAGTCCTTACTCAAAGACAGCCAGCATCCTCACCCGGTCCTTACTCAAAGACAGCCAGCATCCTCACCAGTCCTTACTCAAAGACAGCCAGCATCCTCACCTGGTCCTTACTCAAAGACAGCCAGCATCCCCACCTGGTCCTTACTCAAAGACAGCCAGCATCCTCACCAGTCCTTACTCAAAGACAGCCAGCATCCTCACCCGGTCCTTACTCAAAGACAGCCAGCATCCTCACCAGTCCTTACTCAAAGACAGCCAGCATCCTCACCTGGTCCTTACTCAAAGACAGCCAGCATCCCCACCTGGTCCTTACTCAAAGACAGCCAGCATCCTCACCAGTCCTTACTCAAAGACAGCCAGCATCCTCACCCGGTCCTTACTCAAAGACAGCCAGCATCCTCACCAGTCCTTACTCAAAGACAGCCAGCATCCTCACCTGGTCCTTACTCAAAGACAGCCAGGATCCCCACCTGGTCCTTACTCAAAGACAGCCAGCATCCTCACCAGTCCTTACTCAAAGACAGCCAGCATCCCCACCTGGTCCTTACTCAAAGACAGCCAGCATCCTCACCCGGTCCTTACTCAAAGACAGCCAGCATCCTCACCCGGTCCTTACTCAAAGACAGCCAGCATCCTCACCTGGTCCTTACTCAAAGACAGCCAGCATCCCACCTGGTCCTTACTCAAAGACAGCCAGCATCCTCACCTGGTCCTTACTCAAAGACAGCCAGCATCCTCACCTGGTCCTTACTCAAAGACAGCCAGCATCCTCACCTGGTCCTTACTCAAAGACAGCCAGCATCCTCACCCGGTCCTTACTCAAAGACAGCCAGCATCCTCACCTGGTCCTTACTCAAAGACAGCCAGCATCCTCACCTGGTCCTTACTCAAAGACAGCCAGCATCCCCACCCGGTCCTTACTCAAAGACAGCCAGCATCCTCACCAGTCCTTACTCAAAGACAGCCAGCATCCTCACCTGGTCCTTACTCAAAGACAGCCAGCATCCTCACCCGGTCCTTACTCAAAGACAGCCAGCATCCTCACCCGGTCCTTACTCAAAGACAGCCAGCATCCTCACCTGGTCCTTACTCAAAGACAGCCAGCATCCTCACCCGGTCCTTACTCAAAGACAGCCAGCATCCTCACCCGGTCCTTACTCAAAGACAGCCAGCATCCTCACCCGGTCCTTACTCAAAGACAGCCAGCATCCTCACCCGGTCCTTACTCAAAGACAGCCAGCATCCTCACCTGGTCCTTACTCAAAGACAGCCAGCATCCTCACCTGGTCCTTACTCAAAGACAGCCAGCATCCTCACCCGGTCCTTACTCAAAGACAGCCAGCATCCTCACCTGGTCCTTACTCAAAGACAGCCAGCATCCTCACCTGGTCCTTACTCAAAGACAGCCAGCATCCTCACCAGTCCTTACTCAAAGACAGCCAGCATCCCCACCTGGTCCTTACTCAAAGACAGCCAGCATCCTCACCAGTCCTTACTCAAAGACAGCCAGCATCCTCACCCGGTCCTTACTCAAAGACAGCCAGCATCCTCACCAGTCCTTACTCAAAGACAGCCAGCATCCTCACCTGGTCCTTACTCAAAGACAGCCAGCATCCCCACCTGGTCCTTACTCAAAGACAGCCAGCATCCCCACCTGGTCCTTACTCAAAGACAGCCAGCATCCCCACCTGGTCCTTACTCAAAGACAGCCAGCATCCTCACCCGGTCCTTACTCAAAGACAGCCAGCATCCTCACCTGGTCCTTACTCAAAGACAGCCAGCATCCTCACCTGGTCCTTACTCAAAGACAGCCAGCATCCTCACCTGGTCCTTACTCAAAGACAGCCAGCATCCTCACCTGGTCCTTACTCAAAGACAGCCAGCATCCTCACCTGGTCCTTACTCAAAGACAGCCAGCATCCTCACCTGGTCCTTACTCAAAGACAGCCAGCATCCTCACCTGGTCCTTACTCAAAGACAGCCAGCATCCTCACCTGGTCCTTACTCAAAGACAGCCAGCATCCTCACCTGGTCCTTACTCAAAGACAGCCAGCACCCGGTCCTTACTCAAAGACAGCCAGCATCCTCACCAGTCCTTACTCAAAGACAGCCAGCATCCTCACCTGGTCCTTACTCAAAGACAGCCAGCACCCGGTCCTTACTCAAAGACAGCCAGGTCCTTACTCAAAGACAGCCAGCCACCTGGTCCTTACTCAAAGACAGCCAGCACACCTGGTCCTTACTCAAAGACAGCCAGCACCTGGTCCTTACTCAAAGACAGCCAGCACACCTGGTCCTTACTCAAAGACAGCCAGCCAGTCCTTACTCACACCTGGTCCTTACTCAAAGACAGCCAGCATCCCCACCTGGTCCTTACTCAAAGACAGCCAGCATCCCCACCTGGTCCTTACTCAAAGACAGCCACCTGGTCCTTACTCAAAGACAGCCAGCACCTGGTCCTTACTCAAAGACAGCCAGCATCCTCAGTCCTTACTCAAAGACAGCCAGCATCCCCACCTGGTCCTTACTCAAAGACAGCCAGCATCCCCACCTGGTCCTTACTCAAAGACAGCCAGCATCCCCACCCGGTCCTTACTCAAAGACAGCCAGCCAGTCCTTACTCAAAGACAGCCAGCATCCCCACCTGGTCCTTACTCAAAGACAGCCAGCATCCTCACCCGGTCCTTACTCAAAGACAGCCAGCATCCTCACCGGTCCTTACTCAAAGACAGCCAGCATCCCCACCTGGTCCTTACTCAAAGACAGCCAGCATCCCCACCTGGTCCTTACTCAAAGACAGCCAGCATCCTCACCTGGTCCTTACTCAAAGACAGCCAGCATCCTCACCTGGTCCTTACTCAAAGACAGCCAGCATCCTCACCTGGTCCTTACTCAAAGACAGCCAGCATCCTCACCTGGTCCTTACTCAAAGACAGCCAGCATCCTCACCAGTCCTTACTCAAAGACAGCCAGCACCTGGTCCTTACTCAAAGACAGCCAGCATCCTCACCCGGTCCTTACTCAAAGACAGCCAGCATCCTCACCTGGTCCTTACTCAAAGACAGCCAGCATCCTCACCCGGTCCTTACTCAAAGACAGCCAGCATCCTCACCCGGTCCTTACTCAAAGACAGCCAGCATCCTCACCTGGTCCTTACTCAAAGACAGCCAGCATCCTCACCCGGTCCTTACTCAAAGACAGCCAGCATCCTCACCCGGTCCTTACTCAAAGACAGCCAGCATCCTCACCCGGTCCTTACTCAAAGACAGCCAGCATCCTCACCTGGTCCTTACTCAAAGACAGCCAGCACCCGGTCCTTACTCAAAGACAGCCAGCATCCTCACCTGGTCCTTACTCAAAGACAGCCAGCATCCTCACCCGGTCCTTACTCAAAGACAGCCAGCATCCTCACCGGTCCTTACTCAAAGACAGCCAGCATCCTCACCTGGTCCTTACTCAAAGACAGCCAGCACCGGTCCTTACTCAAAGACAGCCAGCATCCTCACCCGGTCCTTACTCAAAGACAGCCAGCAGTCCTTACTCAAAGACAGCCAGCATCCTCACCTGGTCCTTACTCAAAGACAGCCAGCATCCCTCACCCGGTCCTTACTCAAAGACAGCCAGCATCCTCACCCAGTCCTTACTCAAAGACAGCCAGCATCCTCACCCGGTCCTTACTCAAAGACAGCCAGGTCCTTACTCAAAGACAGCCAGCATCCTCACCCGGTCCTTACTCAAAGACAGCCAGCATCCTCACCAGTCCTTACTCAAAGACAGCCAGCATCCTCACCAGTCCTTACTCAAAGACAGCCAGCATCCCCACCTGGTCCTTACTCAAAGACAGCCAGCATCCCCACCTGGTCCTTACTCAAAGACAGCCAGCATCCTCACCTGGTCCTTACTCAAAGACAGCCAGCATCCCCACCCGGTCCTTACTCAAAGACAGCCAGCATCCCCACCCGGTCCTTACTCAAAGACAGCCAGCATCCTCACCAGTCCTTACTCAAAGACAGCCAGCATCCTCACCTGGTCCTTACTCAAAGACAGCCAGCATCCTCACCTGGTCCTTACTCAAAGACAGCCAGCATCCCCACCCGGTCCTTACTCAAAGACAGCCAGCATCCTCACCCAGTCCTTACTCAAAGACAGCCAGCATCCCACCTGGTCCTTACTCAAAGACAGCCAGCATCCCCACCCGGTCCTTACTCAAAGACAGCCAGCATCCTCACCAGTCCTTACTCAAAGACAGCCAGCATCCTCACCTGGTCCTTACTCAAAGACAGCCAGCATCCTCACCCGGTCCTTACTCAAAGACAGCCAGCATCCTCACCCGGTCCTTACTCAAAGACAGCCAGCATCCTCACCCGGTCCTTACTCAAAGACAGCCAGCATCCTCACCCGGTCCTTACTCAAAGACAGCCAGCATCCTCACCCGGTCCTTACTCAAAGACAGCCAGCATCCTCACCCGGTCCTTACTCAAAGACAGCCAGCATCCTCACCAGTCCTTACTCAAAGACAGCCAGCATCCTCACCCGGTCCTTACTCAAAGACAGCCAGCATCCTCACCCAGTCCTTACTCAAAGACAGCCAGCATCCTCACCTGGTCCTTACTCAAAGACAGCCAGCATCCCCACCTGGTCCTTACTCAAAGACAGCCAGCATCCCCACCCGGTCCTTACTCAAAGACAGCCAGCATCCTCACCAGTCCTTACTCAAAGACAGCCAGCATCCTCACCCGGTCCTTACTCAAAGACAGCCAGCATCCTCACCCAGTCCTTACTCAAAGACAGCCAGCATCCTCACCTGGTCCTTACTCAAAGACAGCCAGCATCCTCACCTGGTCCTTACTTGAAGAAAAAAGTTAACATTTAGCTAAGAACTGTTCATAAGTGAATACATTTCAGTCACTCAAAATATGAGGACACTTAGAAAATGAACTATAGGGGACACATTAACCACGCCTCCTCGGGTCTGGCTACAGGTGTACCTGGCCATACCCCCTAGGGCATGGTCAAGGTGACGTGAGGGAGGTTTAAGAGTGAGGGAACTCACATGTGGTCCCTTCTTCCCTTTCATCATTGGCTTGCTGTACTTACTCTGTTCCCTGCCGGCTGGCTAGGTTGCTCTGTAAGTGAGGCATCTCCCTAATAAATACCCTAATAACTTTACCTGGCTCCGTATTGGTAATTTACCCATTGATGAACTATAAACCCACTTTTGGAGAAAAAAAATTTTTTTAAATATTTACCACAAACAACTGAAAAACAATTTAAGCTTAAAAGATCAACAATGAAAAATTAGTTTAAACAAGTATTCAACATGATTTGAAACTGGGTGAAATGTGAAACAGTAACAGTAACTCCTCAAGATGTAACACAAAGCAAAATAAGAGGGAAATGCACTTGAATTCCAGGTTGTATTAAAACTTCCCAGTGCTGTAAAAGGACACAGTACACTCACGTGCAATCCACTCAGAAAAAGAGAAAAGCTAAGCAAGTGAAACCAACAGCCTTGGTGCCCCGGAGGCAGGTTGTCAGGAAGCTGGGGAGGGGGAGTAGGAAGGAAATTGTACTGGGCTAGGGCAGACTGCAGCTGGTATAGTGCTTTTCCTGTGGCATACATACTGCATACCAAGTCTCACAGCAGCCAGGGGTACATGAGTCCCTTTGTCAAAACACGTAGCACAGGCACTGAAACCAACAGTTGAGAAATGGGATCCCATGCTTCTGCACAGCCAAGGGCACCACAACCCAGTGAAAAGGCAGCCTATAGAATGGGTAAATTGTCTTTATAAGCTGTACATCTAAGAAACGGTTAATGTCCAGCATACACAAAGATTTCAAAAAGCTCAACACCAATTGGGAGGTTTGTACCAAATCTAAAACTGGGGCATGGGATTAAACAGAATTTTCAAAAGAAGAAATACAAATGGCTGAGAAATATTTTAGACATCTGTGACCATGACAAAAATATACATTTAAACTGTTTTGAGATTTCACCCTACCCAAGTTACCATAGCTAAGATTAGAAAAAAAAATACTGGCTTGATTGTGAGAACACTTATTCACTGTTGTTGAGAGTGAAAACTGGTGTAGCCATTGTGAAATAGGTGTAGTGGTTCCTCAAAAGCTAGAAATATATCCACCATATGATCCCAAAACTATTCCCAAAGGACTCTATATGCTATGGCTGAAATACTTGATCATCCATGTTTATTGCTGCTCTATCATAATAGCCACAGAGTAGAGACAGCACAGACACCCATCGGCTGAGGAATGAAGGATGGACATGTGGTGTATTTACACAAGGGACTATTATTCATTTGTAAAAAAAAACATGAAATTATAAAATCTGCACATAAATGGAGGGAGCTATAAACAATCGCTCTGAGTGAGGTAACTGACCTAGAAACACAAGCACTATATCTTCTTTCTGTGTGTGGATGCTAGTTGTGGACATTCAGATATGTGTGCTTAAGCTAGAGTACCCACAGAAGTCAGGAAACCAGTAAGCAGCCATGGGAGAGGACATCATGGAAAAGAGGGTAAGGGGAATGCTGGAACAAAGGGTGTTTAACAATGTGGTGGGAGCAGAAGGGCAGCGTGGAGAAGGGGGTACAGGAAGGACAAGGAACAAAAAAAGACCTTTGAAAATGCCATTGAAACATAGTGCTGCAGGATTTCCAAGTTTGTTTTTACAGTGCAGAGACTTACTACCAGTCAATGTGTGCATGTACACATACATACATACATACATACATATATACATACACACACATACATACACATACATACATACACACATACATACACATACATACATACACACACACATACATACACATACATACATATACATACATACATATACATACATACACATACATACATACACACATACATACATATATACATACACACATACATACATACATATACATACATATATACATATATACACACACACATACATACACACACACACATACACACACACACATACATACACACATACACATACATACACACACACACATACATACACACACACACACATACACACACACATACACAACACATACACACACACACACATACATACACACATACATATACATACACACATACATATACATACATACACACATACATATACATACATACACATATATACATACATACATACATATATACATATATACATACATATATACATATATACATGGAAATCCTGCAGTGGTATTTCTTACAAATATACAAGAAGTTTAGAAGCTACCCTAAAACAGGGAACATTACTTTCCCCAGACACTACAGACTATCAAATATATCAAATAAAAAAACCCACTGTTAGAATGGGTTACCTCTCTTTGAGTCATCCGTGGAGTCCCACAGATCCCCCTAGACAGTGCAGGGTACTGTTATTACTCTTGACTACCTTTCCGAACTTCATGGTAAGACTGTTGCTGAAGATAGTGTATACCTGATCCACAGAACATGGCAAAATCACGCTGGCACTGATCTGGAAGACTCATCCCTACGGGCTAGCTTGCAGAGTAATGGGAGGTTCTATGCTCACTACAGAGGGAGAAAAAGAGTCAACAGTTCTTACCCAGATTGAAGCCTGTGAGCTACTGTAATCCAGCTGTGATGTGGAAAGACATGCTCACTGCTCTAAGAGTGGCATGAATGTTCTAGCAGCAACCAACCACTGTCTGACTGGACTTAAGCCTGCTCCACAGGATGGAACCCATGCCTGGCACCTTCAAGTAGGATAAAGATCCATGGGTGGCTGTCATAGGTCCTAGGGAAGAGCCCAGTGCTGTCATTCTGCTAAATGGACATCGTAATAAACTGTCCCTAAGCAATTATCTCTGTGCCCATAGGTTAATGCGTTCACTTGTCAAGCCTCACCAGAGAGCTAGCTTCTTTTTTTTTTTTTTTACAGGGCAGAGACTTACAACCAGTCAATGTACACAGAATAAGAAATGGGACATCTATACCATATTCGTCCCTGCCAGGCTCGGGGTTACCTTGGAAGACATCAAGGATGGAGTATAGAGCCATAGGAAATGGATGTCTTCAGCAGATGGTGTCTGCTTGCCGTGATAGTGCTGCATACAGGAACTCACAGCACCTGACACAACGTGCACAAGACCAAGCTAGCCAACATCGAAGCCAGGGAGGAGCACATGAAGCCCCTCCCCCAGCTGAGGAGCTTCTGGCAACTGATGGCTGCCAGGAGAGGGATGAGGCCCATGGGAGGCGGTCTCACACCCATGCACATACAGGCAGCACTAAATAGATACCGTGGGAGGGAAAGGCGGGGGTGGGGGGTGGATAGAAGGAATAAGGGGGTAAATTTGATCAGAATACATATGTCAATATGAAAGTCTCCAATATTTTTTTTTAAAAATTGGTATATGCATGGGCAGAGGCTGTCTCAAATGGACTGTCATGAAAACGTTAACCCCCAAATTTTAAAAACTAAAAAGAGACTTTGAAGTCCTGCATTTATTTGTAAATACAGTATCTATATTTAAAAATATCAATGTTAAGCTCAAGAATCTGGCACATATGCAACACATCCAACTATGATGAAGCAAATGTCACAAATCAGAAAAGATGAGTTCATCAGCCCTGAGGCTTTCTATGTGGAAACAGGCAATGCTTTAGATCATCAAACTAAAGGAGGCCCTTGCCTGATCCATGAGTACCATGCCACCAGGCACAGATTCTCAGCATGGGTAAGACAGCATCATCTGGGAAATACTGTGGCCACAGGGCACAGCCTAGACATGCCCCAACTCGGACTCTGCCACTCACTCATTCATTCAATCGCCTTCTTGGGAACCTAATACAACTCTATTGATATCAATAAAACAATCAGGTGATCAAAATATCCACCAATGAGAGAGTCAGGCAGATTCTGACGTACTCAATCAAAAAATATGCTAACATTTTAAATTAATGTGTAACAAACCTAAATATGGTCAATGTATACTATTCACAAGGAAAGCAGGTGGCATTGTTGTCCACCATAAGGGCAATTTAGTACCTCTTGATATGCTTGGGTCTTAAGTACTGGGGGAGATGCAACATGTGAGCAGACATTCTTCGCAAATTATTTCATTTTGGTTTTTGATTTTTTTTGTATATTTTCAAGTTTTCTCTGTTAAGTATGTGGAAGGGGACACCATATTTTATACTAGGAAATAGTACTTTTTCCTGGCATCAGCTTGCTGAAGATATCAAATGGACAGCGAGCAAGTGCCTCATAAGAGACCCGGGCGATGTGTTGGTTCTCTCCACCATTTTTTCTGACACACCCTGAGTTCAGATTTCCAAGCTGAGCAAGCTGGCTAGCCAGAATACTACCTCTTAGGAAAACAGACAACCACATATAGATACCATTTCCAAACCACACACAGCTCAACTCTAATGTGTTTCCATGACATACTTGCCTATCCAAGAAGTCTTCAACCAAGACCACACACACTTGCTCCACAAACCACCAGATACGAATGACTCTGGAATCATCTGAATTGGTAACTTTGGTGTGGAGAGTCTGGAAACCCATGTCCAGACTCCCAAGTGCTCCTCCCTACCCCTGTGCTGCTTCTGGCAGGGTTTTCATTCTAGCCTCAGCAGCCAAGCTGCTCCTCAGAGGCCACAGCACAGATGATGGGTCCCTGGGTCCAGTGTGTGCGTCACACCCAAGTAAGAAAGAACACATGTACAGTACCTTCTCGAAGTGGTGTGGGCTTGGCAGAATTTTCCCCACTCATTAAAACAACAGAAGATGCAGCTGCTCGAACTGTAGCCTGCCATGTTGACATGGCAACGGGTGGTTCCTGGCATGGAAAAAGGGCCCTGTTGTTGATGGGGGATCCCATAGTATAAACACATGGCCTGCAGAAGACAAAGACAGACAAGGGAAGAGTCTTTAAAATGAGTTGTCATTTATCTCACCACTATGGCAAGAAGGTCATGTTGAGCTTTGCAAGTAGAAACATTTGAGCTTTGTAGCTGACTCAGAGCACATTGAACTGAACATGCCAAGGGACTGCTAAATCAATAGCTCAGTGGTTATTCCTCCCAAATGATTCAAGTATGTGAAATGGTGTGTGTGTGTGTGTGTGTGTGTGTGTGTAGATGTGTGTAGGTGTGTAGATGTGTGTGTGTGTGTGTGTGTGTGTTAGGTGTGTGTAGGTGTGTAAATGTCTGTGTGTTAGATGTGTGTAGGTGTGTCTGTAGATGTGTGTAGGTATGTAGATATGTATAGGTGTGTAGATGTGTGTAGGTATATAGATGTGTGGAGGGGTGTATACGTGTGTGTGGAGGGGTATATATGTGTGTGTGTAGGTGTATTGATGTGTGTGTGTGTGTGTGTGTGTGTGCGCGCGCGCGCGCACGAAGGGGTGTATGTAAATGTGTGTGTAGGGGTGTGTGTATAGGTGTGTATGTGTGTAGATATGTGTGTGTGTGTGTGTGTGTAGGTGTGGTAGATGTGTGTAAGTGTAGGTGTGTGTGTGTGTGTGTGTGTGTGTGTGTGTGTGTATGTGTGTGTAGAGAAAACATTGGATAAAGTTTTAAGCACTATGCTGCAAAGTTATAATTTATGCTCCCCTTAGGCCTTTCTGCCTTCAAAGGAAAAAAGCTTCAGAGACATTCTTACAGACTTTTTGGAAAGTATTCTGGAAAAGAAAACATGGCTGGAGATTTCTGTGATTATTAATCTTGGAAAAACAAGCGGTGGTCTCAAAGTCAGTGCTGGCAGGCAGACCCTCCTGGTCCTGGAAACCGCCTTCTCAGATGGAGCCCTTGTGGGGAATCCTTGTGTGGAAGCCAAGAACAGGGCTTGGCACAGACAGGATGGTAAAGTTCACAGCAACCAGGCTTGGAAGACCATAGGAACATGCTCATGACCAAAGCAAGGTATGAAACCAACAGCATGAGTTAGGACTTGCTCCCTCCAAGGATAAACCCTCCCAAACCAAGCAGAATCCCTTCTCATGATTATATCATGGTTGACAGGGATAGCAAAGACCTGCAAAATCAGAGTAATCCACAGAGAAGGCACACTACTGGCTCTTCAGGACAACAACTCAGGAAAAGAATGGCACTCTGTTTTTCTCAGAGCTACGACAAATGTCAATTAATCAGCCTGACTTACAATGTAAATGAACCAGCTACTAGTTCTTGCAGATAAACTGTTTTCAATGACATCATTATGGCTGAACATTAGTTTGTCTGTACGATATATGAAATAACACACAGAATGATGGTTTTCTTCTATCGTCAAGGCCCAATTTAAAAAAGAGAGAGAGAGAGAAGGCAGGGTAGGGCTTAGCAAGCAGAGATAAGTTAATACATAGAACAGTGTAATACACTGTTACACAAATGATAGAGTGGAGAAACCAAGCAGGGGAGAGTGAGGCAAGCCAGGAACTGTGTCCATGGAGCAAGCAAAGGAATATGAGCCATCTCACCCCAACATGCTTGCTATTCACCTTAAAGAGCATTGTCAAGGAGAATTTGCAGGAAACAGCTCAGAACCATGTAGTCCTTCTCTGCTGACTACTATGCAGAATGGCGGATCTGTTGTGTGGCTTGATGGGGCCTTCCTAAAATGCAGCACATGGGCGGGTTAGGGGTCACAGACACAGGGGTTCAGCCAGAACTCTCCCCTCTGCCTCCCGGGGTCACAGCTTCTGAGGGTCACAAAGTGTCCAGGCTTCCAATGTATTGGAATTCCAATGTATTTCCATTCATTATTTTATCTAATACTTTTGCAACTTTGTGTTTCAGCAAAACTAGGATATAGTCTCCACTACTGTGGGCAAACCTCCTGCTCCCTTGTTCCACATAACAAAACCCAACTTTTCTAGTAGAGGAAGCTCCATCAACAATAATTCCATTTCATGGCACCATTACTAGACCTCAAATTGATCAATCGCATTAAATGTAAAGTTTAAAGACACTGTCACTTTGAAATGGACAGGACTTATTCAAGAGAGGCATTTGTTCATGTAGAATAGGCAAGCTCCTTGTAAAAGCAAAGGTGGGCTTGGCCTTTGGAAGCCCCTCCTGGGGTCAGGTGGGACTGTGGAGCTATTTTATGGAATCGTCTCACATTACACATAAGGAAATTAGGCTCTGCTTACAAATGACTTTGCTACAGTTGCTTGGTATGTTGGTAGCATGGCTACAACCAGCACTCTAATGTCTGAGCTCTTGCCTTCCAAAAATTACAATATACCACACTAATCCTTGATTATATACACCATTGTTATTTGTTATTTTCTGTTCATACTTTATTCTTTTAGGCCAAGGTGGGGAATCCCTGATGAAGAGAGGGAGGAAGGATTGTATGAGCCAGAGGGCTTAAGGACATCACAAAACCCACAGAATCAACAGAACCGACAACCAGGGAGCCTGCATGGGACTGACATAGGCCCTCTACATATGTGTGACAGTGGTGTAGCTTGGTCTACTTGTGGGACTCCTAACAGTGGGAACAGGGGCTGCCCCTAACTGTTTGGCTGGTTTTTGGGAACCTACTCATCATACTGGGTTGCCTTGCCCAGCCTTAATGCAAGGGAGGTTTTTAGTCCTACTGCAACTTGATATGCCACGTTTTGTTGATCCATGGAGGCCTGCCCTTTCTGAAGAGAAACTGAGAAGGAGGAGGAGTTGGGGCACGGGTCAAAGGGAAGGTGGGGGTGGGAGAAGAGGGAGTGGAAACTTTGTGGTTAGGATGTAAAATAAATAAATAAATTTAATCAATAAAAAATAGTTTTAACCAGGTGTTGTGATGCATGCCTTCAGTCCAAACATTTGGGAGGCCAGCCTACTCTACCAGGGCTACATAGAAAGACCCTGTCTCAAAAAATGGGGGCTTTTGTTTGTTTATGTTTTAATTTTGTGGTCTTTTGAGATAGGACTATGTCCCAGTGATTGAGGATGGTGTTGAAATTACAGAGATTGGCCTGCCTCTGCTGTCCCTGTGCTGGGATTTAAAGATGTGTGCTATCACACCTGAAAGAAATTTCTTTTAAGAAGCAAAGGACGCTATCAATCTAGTGAAGAGGGAGTCTACAGAAGTGAAAAATACTTACCAGCTATATATCTGACAGAGGGTGTCTATAACATACAAAAAACAGACAAAATGGCGAGAAATATTGAATATCCTTAGCCATCAGAGAAATAAAATTTAAACTACTTTGAGATTTCATCTTACCAGTCAGAATGACAAAAGGAAAAAAGAAAAGGAAGGGAGGGAGGGAGGGAAGGAAGGAAGGAAGAAGGAAAAGTCAATAAATGCTTGTGTGAGTATGGGAAAAAGAACACTGATTCACTGCTGGTGGGAGTGTAAACAGTGAGTTAGAAACACAGCCACCATGAGATTCAGCGGGGCATATTCCAAAGGACTCTACATCCCGAAACAGAGGCGCCTGCTCATCCCTGTTCACGGCCACTCTAGTCACAGTGGCCAAGAAACACAAACAGTCTGGAAGATCAGCCATGGACAAGGGGATAATGAAAATGTGGTTCACATTTATAAAATGGAATATTATTTAACTGTAAAGAAATGAGATTTGCAGGTAAATGGATGGTGCTGGAAAGAGTATCTACATATTATATTTAGATGAATCATGGAGGTCAGGGAGCTAGTAAGGGTCCATTTGGATGAGTAGTTTCAAGGAAAAGAAGACAGAATGCAGGAAAAGGAGGAATGGAACAGGAAGGGTGGGATGGCATGGGGTAGGAGGGAAGGGAACATGGGGTGGGATAACTTACACTAAGGTCTTTGAAATATTTATATGGAAGCCTACTTGATGGGGAATGTACTGTGTATGTTTATCTTATTGATTGTTAAATAAAATACTGTTTGGCCAATGAGACAGGAAGTTAGACAGGACTAGGAGTCAAAGAGGATTCTGGGAAATGTAGTACATAAGTGCTGATCCAGGCAGGAAGTGACATAGCAAGGAGACTCATATTTAAGCAAAGGAGAAACAGGAAGGGCCCTTTCCCCCTCCACTCCTCCTCCAGCGGCACAATGTGATCCACCGACAAGGAGGGACACCAATAAGGCGTCCGATAAGATAAGTCTTATAAAATATATAGGTTTATGATAATTAAGACTGAGCTAACAGATGAGGAATCCTAGTCATTGGCCAAGCAGCATTGTACCTAATACAAGTTTCTGTGTATTCATTTGGGCCCTAACACGGGTGGGCGGCTGGCGTAAAGCTCACACGTGGCGGTGGGGCTCAGGCAGCTTTTGGCGGAAAGATTTATCCTAACAGAATGGTGTAAGAAGTGGGATGACCCCATGCTCCAGGGTTTCCAGAGAAAGAGGTTAACCTGCCGCCACAGCCTGCCCTGCCGGGCCGCTGAGAGGCATCGGAGCAGCTTCCATGTGCTCGCACCATCCCGGCGCTTCTGGAGTTTAGACTCAACATTTCTGAGATGATAAAGACAGATCCAGATAAAGAAAAACCTCTACAATCTACACCACCAGATAAACTAGGAAACAATGAGGGCCCTAAGAGAGAAATACGTGGTCCCTCGAAGAAGGGGAAAGAGACAAGAACTCCTGAGCAAATTGGGAGCATGGGGTGGGGGGAGAGGAGGGAGGTAGGAAAAAGAAAAGGGGAGAAGAGGAAGGGGAGGAGAACAAGAGGGATCAGAAAGACGGACAGGAAGTAGAGGAGAGCAAGAAAAGAGACACCTTAATAGAGGGAGCCAGTACAGGTTTACAGAGGTGTCTGGCGCTAGGGAAATGTTCAGAGAGCCACAAAGATGACCCCAGCTAAGAATCTAGGCAGTAGTGGAGAG
The DNA here is from genome assembly GCF_003668045.3 of Cricetulus griseus. Lineage (NCBI taxonomy): Eukaryota > Metazoa > Chordata > Mammalia > Rodentia > Cricetidae > Cricetulus > Cricetulus griseus. Next base: position 280,636,659 of record NC_048596.1, on the reverse strand, counting down.
GCCACCTTTGATGCCCGCCTCCTATAATGAGATTGATGACCACCTTAATTGCCATACTAGAGCCTTCATCCAGTAGCTGAAGGAAGCAGAAGCAGGCACCCACAGCTAAGCACTGAGCCATACTCCTGGAATCCAGTTGTGGAGAGGGAGGAGGGATAAGCAAAGGAGTCAAGACTGTGCTGGAGAAACCCACAGAAGCAGCAGACCTGACCTAGTAAGAGCACACAGAACCCAGTCGTAATGCTGGGGAACCAGCATTGGACTGAACCAGGCCCTCTGAATGTGGGTGCCAGCTAGGAGGCCTGGGCAGTCTATGGGACCTCTAACAGTGGAACCAGTGTTTATCCCTAGTGCACAAATGGACTTTGGGAGCCCATTCCCTATGGAGGGATACTATTTCGGCCTAGATACATGGAGGAGGGCCTAGGCACTACCCCAAATGATGCGACAGACTCTGATGATCTCCCATGGAAGGCCTCAATATCCTTGGGGAGCGAGTGGGGGATGGGTTAGGGGGTTGGTAAACAGAGTTATTCTAAAACAAGGGAACAATGTCTCCCCTCAAGACATCATAATTATCATTAAAAGTCCATTTCCAATAGAGGTTAACTCTCTCTGAGTTGTTGGCCAGGGGGATTCTATAGAGTGTTCCCCCCCCCCAAAATCATTACAGGCTATTGTCATTGTCTTTTCTGTAGAAAAGCTTAAAGTTTAATATTTATTTCCCCAGGTTATTTATTCCCCCAAATCATAGTTTTGAAATACATTTTCAATGCTGAACTCAATATCTCCTCCACTAACTCTCATTCAGCGACATCACCGGCTAATAAAGCCAGACTTCCTGGGGCAGCTGGCTGCTTTCCTAACTACCATCATGAGCGTCAGTGGGAAGGGAGGCTTAAGGGGATGCCTTACTTTTAAATAACTTTTCCTTTACCCAATGGAAAAACTTGAAGAAATGCAAGGAAAAAGAAAAAAGCACATGCTATTCAAATAGATTTCCATTTTCACAATTTCTTAGGTGTCCTGAGGACCTAGAATTAAAAAACAGCTAAGCCCCTATAGTGATATTATTATTTATGATTTATTAAAACTTGCCTGAGGATTCAGAAAGCAAAGCCAGCCTCAAGCTATAGATGTCAGGCAGTGGTGACACACACCTTTAATCCCAGCAGCCAGAGGCTAGGAGGTGGTGGCACACACCTTTAATCCTAGGACTCAGGATTAATAGATGGACCTCTGTGAGTCCACGGCCACCCAAATCTACACGAGATTGATCCAGTCCTAAAGAGAAACAGCTCACACAAAGATGATCTCAGCACCTAGCATCTTATTCTTAGGTACAAGGAAGAGTATCCAGAGATTTGTGGCTACCCATACAAGGGAATCTCTACTCTAACCAAAGTCTCACACAGTCTCAGCCCCAAAAGGAAAGTGAGGGAAAGAGCAGCTTTCTGGACCTCCTTCTAAAATCAACACTTCGTATCCTCTTATGACTACACAAACAACACAGATTAAAACATGGTGTAAAGGCTTCTGTCGCAACCATGTGCTTTACTGAATCACGCCAAATGGACAGAGACATCAAGAGCAAATTCTGTGTCCACCTTTCTCCAGGGAAACCAGGCCTTCTGCCTGCAATGGATTCATGTCTGTCTAGCATTTAGGATAGATAGTAGTCTATGTTGTGGCCACTAACATACCTCCCAACTGCCAATAGTTCAAAAGTGAAGCATCTGGGAGTATAAAAACCACAGATCCCTACTTAAATATTCAATAGCATTATATGGTCAACCTTGGTGAAAATCTTCAGCAATTCCAAATATTTTGAAATAAGAACACCTGCTCCTTCATGGTCTCCAAAGAATGCCCAGAAAGGTACACTACAAACAATCACTCTGTTTTTGTACTCATATAACTGAACCAACCCTGCAATTTTCCAAAGGCCTTTTCAAACTCTAGAAGGCATAAGGCAGAAAGTAAACCCCCTGAGAGGCCTGGAAACCAGAGCAGGAGGGAAGATTATAGGCAGCAGAGAGGCTAATTAGAGCTTAATGTCCAAGTGGCACTTTCAAAGCAAACCTAAGAGGATTTGGGGAGGAGGGTGAGGAAGAGATGCAGGCAATTGCCAGCGACCACCACTTCCATCAAAAGGGGGCAACGTTCTAAGAGAATGCTCTCAGCAGCAGCTAACAGATGAGCAACCTCTATCCACCTCTCCAGTGATTCGCCATGCTGACTTGCAGAACCAACAAGATTTGATTTAGAAATTCTCATATTCTAAAAAGTCAGTGAGACAAGGCCAAGTGGCTCCCTGACTCTAAGAATCGGGTGTCTCTTGGTCCCAGAGACCAAGAGTCACATCCCAAGGAATCAGTGTGCAGTCCGGCAGGTTTGACTGTGTCAGTCCTCAGAAGCAGCTCTCTAACACACTGAAGGCTCACGTCCAATGACAGCTGGCCGAGTCCAGGGAGACCAGGCTGCTGAGAGATGGGAACAGTGAGAAAGTCACACATGGTTGGCCTAGCTTCACACCCACCCAGCCTCAGAGCAGTGGGATCTGAGGATATTTTGAGAAGGCACTTGCTCAGAGATGTGCCACTCCATCAGCAGCCCTAGACGTCACCACCAGTGATTCCCAACCAGCAGCCAGGCTCAGCACTTCAGCAGCAAGCTGGCATCTCAAGGTCCCAACTCAGAAATGCTGGAACTGGATCAAGGAATCTCTCTTGACAACGGTCCAGCATGTTGCAGGATTCACCTGCTGTCTGGCTCCGAATCTGTCTGGGTAAGGCTACAGAACAAGGCAAAGCCGCCCCACCCCTGAGACAGACTCAGTCTCTTCTTAGAGATCATCCCTCAAGTGCATGACATTGGGGGCGGAGAAGCGCTTGGATAACCTACCTGCCACTCTGGTCTGAGGTCCAAGTCACTGACTGCCCCTCGGGTTTAGTTTTATACCATATCCTGATGGCACGAGGAAAGTCAGCAGCTGTCCGAGCTCCCATCTTCCTGATACGTAAGCTCCAGTTGTCAGTGTCAAAGAAGAGCTCCCCACAGCCGGGAGCCTGGCTGCAGCGAGTGTAACAGTCTAACTGCTCCCTCCAACCATCTGCAGGCAGAGCCACAAGGTCACGGACAATCTCACGCCTGAGCTTCTCAGGAGAAGCTGCGAGCTTGGGAGCCTTCGTGAATCTTTCAAGGCCCGGCACGGCGGCCACGTCCACCTCCTCTACCTTTAGCACAGATAAATCACAGCAGTCCAACACTAGCAAGAAATCTTCTCTCCCATGATTCCCTGTGTCACGGCAGTACTTTGAGCTAGAGATCTCAGAAGCATGTTCCCGGTTGTCATGGTTACCATCGTTATCAAAGGCATCCTGATCACCTTTACCACAGACTGCAAATTCACTGTACCCCATCTGAGGTGAGGAGGTACTTGCATCCATCTCAGGAACATGGCAGGGTTCAGTGGTCCTAAGTTTGCGGTCTTCCTCTGACTCCATCTGGAAGGTTTCCTGGGTGGAACTCGTCTGTTTGTTCAATCTGTTTCCATCTCCAAAGAAAAGAACTATGGTGCCCTCAATGACCCGGCTTCCAAAATCCACATCCAAATCCAGTACATAGTGCTTCACAAGCACGTGGCTGGTGTTGGCCATGAGGGGCAGGTCGTCTCGGGAAGGGTCCAGCTTTACGTCCATGGTGCAGTCTGCAGTTGGTGGCTTTGCTGGATCTCAGCCGAGGCTTCCTGTATCCCCTTAGTTATTCAGAATCACCAATGGTGGGCTTACCAAATAGAAGCACCTGCTGTTACCAGTCATGTTTCCACAACTTTCAGTTCCCTGACAAGGCGAAAAGGTATGGTTAGATGAAATTTCAAACACAACCCTAAATGCCCAGGCAGTTGCAGATCCTGCAGGTGGGCAGCCAAATTGCCTAGCAGTCCCCTAGGTGGCAGATGCTCAGGGGAGAAGAAAGAATGGCTCATCCTTCTGACTGACAGGAGAGAAGATACATTACCGACCTCTAAACTACTAAGGGAAGAGCAATTCTTATGCAAAACTGCAACTATTACCACCTCTTGTTTTAAAAGATATTAGATGTATCAATTCTAATTTTGTGCATCAAAAGGTAAGTGGTTGTTTTTCTACTGTGACTCTAAATAACAAGTGTGAATGAGGGCTAAGTGGCCTCGCACACTGTATTCTTTGAGAGTAATAATTTAATCCACACAATATAACTCCAGGGATTAATGTACTTTTCACATTAGGACTGCTCTCCTATCAGCACTTCCAGTAAATTACAGGAAAATGAGCCAATTTACCAGGAGTGCATTCTGAGTATTCCTTTGAGATTGTTCATGGAGACTTTTCAAATTTATAGTTAAATACTCAAGGTATACATTACATCTAAATAGCTGAAAACCCATTAACATTCTGGGTAATAGCTTTCTTGTGGCAAACAAAAGGTCTCATTTGAAAAAAAAAAGTATGCAAATATCTATAAAAGGAAAGAGGGAAATTAAAATGTGGAGGCAGATGTTGCAATACAATTCGAGAGTTCTTAGAAAAGTTCTGAACCGAAATGCACTCTTGTGTAATAGCAAACAGCCAAGGTGAATTATTTGACTCACTCAGACCCCGACATCTACCTGATGTCTTTAACATGTGCTGCTTTTCCTTTACCCCAAAACGGAAAGTAGGTGAAAGAAATAAACATGATGACAGAGGAGAATATTTTAAAACTACCTAGACGTACTTATTTTTCAACCACAGAACTGTTATTTGCTTGATTTTAAGTAAATTGAGCACTGCCCCCCCCACCCCCATTTCGATCTTGCTTCTCACTTTCTTTCTGAGCTTATCTGCCCCAACCAGACCTTATTATGGCCTCTCCTGCGAGACTCACCTAGCAAACAACCCAACTGAGTTCTTAGTTTCTACCTCTCCCCTAGTAATTTCCCCATCAAAATCTCACTTAACCTTAGGAAGCATGGTCTTCTACAGAGTAACGGTGCCTGCTCAAGGCAGACCTCCTTGCCTTTGGAGCTGGAATATTACTGGCTTCTTCATAGCCTTGCTTTAAGGGCTATCTCTCATATCCATTTATAAAACCATGTTCTCCCTCCAAACCTAAGTTCAAATGCCTCAAAAGTCCTTCCTGGATTCCTCTTCACTAACCAAACTATTTGTTAATGACTTTATTTTATTTTGGAGTTTACTCTGTCTTCAGACCAGGTGGCCTCAAATTTGCAGTAATTCTCCTGCCTCTGCATCCTGAATGCTGAGGTTGTAGGTGTGGGCCACCAGGGTTGGCTTTGTAATGAATTTAAATACAACAGGAATAGAGAGAAGTCAAGATACAAAGATCAGTTTGAGGTTTTTGGAGAAGTCGGTATCTGTCTTGGTACTAGACAAGGCAACGCGTAAAAGTCTAAGTGAGCGTGTGTTACTTTCTTCATGATTTCCACTGAACTTACCATTTACAAATAATAAACTCAGATACAGCCATCAATGGCATCCACTAATGGGAAATTGTTGTGAAAAGCTTATCCTGTTGGCATCTGGAGCAGCTAACACATACTAGATATACTATTTTGTTGACTGGCTTTTTCTTTCCTTTTCCTTTTTTTTTTTTTTTTTTTTTTTTTTTTTTTTTTTTTTGCGGTAGAGTCTCAGACACAATATAGTCAACCTAGACCTTTCTATGTAGTCCAGGCTGGCCTCAAACTCCCAGCAATTCTCCTGCCTCTGTCTCCTGAGTGCTGGGGTCATAGCACTAAACCACCATGCCATTTTATGCTTAGACTTAAACTCTTTGAAAACACACACACACACACACACACACACACACACACACACACACACACACACACACACACACAGTCTCTCTGTCTCTCTCACACACACAGGGTGGGGCAGGGTATGAAGGGAAGAAGAGAGGCAGGGAGCGAGTCAGACACACAGAGAAAGAACAAAGCCTAAACTATCTTAACTGAAGAGACAGTTTAGCATTTATTTCACAGAGACAAAGCTACTCATTAGCTGACCCTGATAGACTCCATATTTATTTTTGAAAAGTGCATATAATTTAAGAGTACACTATGTCCTACAAAGCCATTTTCAGCTTTTGTGCCCATGCAGACCCACCCTGTCAGGCTAGCTATCGAAACCATCACTGTCAACACCAGGAGGGGGTTTTCTGGTGGCTAACCACAACGCTTCTGAAGTATTTGAGAAGCTGAGTCATTGTGTTGTCCAGTCTGGCCCTGGGATCCCACCTCAGTCTCCAAACGCTGCCACAGCTAGGGTTCACCTCTCACCAGTTTTGGTGTGGTGTGAACTTTACATGCTTGTGTATTTGTCCCTGGACTGACGAGTCTTTTGTTTTCTTCAGTGACTCTCCAGTGCTTTCTCCATGGATGCCATGCTCAGCCTCGCCTCCTAACCTCTGCAGTCTACAACTGATGACTCACTCTTAGATGACTGCTAAAGCCCCTACTCTGCTGAGATATGATCATGACTCTTTTTGAGATGCAGTCATAATTCAAAGAACCTCCAGGTCTTTGTAATTAATGCCTTTCCCTAATGCAGAGGGAACAATATTCTCAATAAAGGGACTACTGTCCCCTTTGAACCCAATTTTCGCATAAAAATTCTGACCATACTGAGAATTACAATGGCTACTAAACTTCCTGCACTATTACTGGTAAAAGTGGAATGTGGAGTATGGCTTACTAAAGGAGTCAAAGGAAAACAATTCTCAAACGAAATGCACCCACATGGCCAGGCCAATGCTGGAACAGCTCAGAGCTCCCAGAAGAGGTAGCCACTTCCTCCAGCCAGGATGTAAGTTTGGAAGAGCAGAGAATGTCCAGCAGTCAGGGCTGCTGCCCTAAAGCCAAAGGGAGCTGAACAAAGCATGTCTGTGTCACGCGACGCTGTCCATCCACCTAAGAAGCAAAGTCACAGCCAAGTGTCTTTTCCCACAAGGAAAGACATGACAGACTAGCAATCAGCACCCCTCTCTGCTACACTTAGACCCTTATTTCCTTTGGTATTTTTCTCTTGCCAATATTTCCTTCTCAACAGTTCCTTCCTGTTCCTGGCATTAGAGCACTCTGCAGGTCCCCATCTTCATAAATGGGCTCCCCCTAGACCTGCTGCCTATTTTGATGTACATGGTACTAGGGCTCAAACCCAGGGCTTGACACACTTTCACCACTGACTACATCTCCAGTTCTGTTTGCTAGTTTAACCTGTCTTTACTTCATTGAACTTTAAAACTAAAACAATTTTTTGAGCACACTCAATCTAGATATCATTTTACAACTATAGACCACAAGACTCAGAGAGGTACAGCACTTTACACAGAAGTCAGCCACTTCTCCTCTGTTGATGAGGGAAGAACTTTTCTGCCTCTAATACTTCCATCTAGGTTGCACAGTGCCTCATTTGTACTGTCTACATCACTTCGTATCACTCCAAGCATCTTCACACCCTCACCTATCTTTTTCAATTCACAAACTAGTAGTTACTTTTGTGGTCTTTTTTCTTTTATCTTTCTTTTTTTATTTTATCCCCCAGAGGGACGTATTTAAAGCCACCCTCAGGAGTTAAAAAATAGCACTGTCATCTAAACTGTGTAACATGTAAGCCCATTGTACCTTGGTGCTCCATCACCTGTTCCCTACTTGTGTTGGACATGTGCATATACTAACCCTCCCTTCTCTGGAAGGAAGCACACAGCTCTTGCTGGCGTCAATCGAGGTCACGGTCCCACTTTTAGGGGAAAAACGAACTGATTGTGGTTGCAAGCGCATGTCTGTGGCTACTGTGAAAGGCTTTCTCAGCAAATGGTAACCATATTTCTAAGAAGTCTGTTGACTTCAGCACTTCTGGCTATTGCAGCGTTCTGATTTTAAATGCCGGCCCACCCCACTGAAACATTTTCCACTTGCTGTCATAAGCTATAACATGGAAAAGCCAACCCCCCTCCCCCCCCCCCCCCCCCCCGCATCGAATCCAATGGTTAGTTCTTGGCTACCCACTGCAGCCTCTGAAGCGTGTGTTCTTTGGATTCCAGTGCTTACATGTTCATCACGGCAACACCACTGAAAGGCTATGGAGGATTCACGCACAGCTACTGAAGCTATGCTTCGGAAAAGAGGCTGCCCTGTTCCCTCCAGTGTAGTCAGAAACAGCTCCCTGAGACACATCCGCAGCCTCTACAGAAAATCACTTCATGCTTTTCTCAAGCTACAGAGTGATGTGTATAGTTATGGTGGCCTTCACATATCCTGTGCTATATATACCTTGGGACCGATGATTCACTTCAGGTTCATGGCCTCGGTAGGTGTGGTTCTCCACACACAACCTGTGAAGGCCACACTGGGGGCACTTGTGACTGTAACATGTAGTTACTTATGTAAATTCTAAAGTCCAGTAAAACACCTTCCTCCGGGCTGATTGTGTTTCCTTACGAAACACCTATGCCTCCTTCATGCCCCATCCTTTTCTTCCCCTTGCAGTCGACTTGGGGCCAAACAAGGAATTTCTGATTATGTTCACTCTTCTGTAGACATGGAGGGCAGCTCTGGCTTTAACCCTGCAAGCTGCTAGCTCTCAGAGGGAGGCAGCTTTATCTTACTTTGACATATTTGTTCTTCTTTTGTAAGTCACTGGGTATGCACGGCCATAGTGCTAGTCATATGGAACTGCCACACAAGTGTAAAGCAAAAGAGATGGTGGAGAAAATGTCACATATTGTCATCATCTGATTCATCTTCTTCCTCCAAAGATTCCGCAGCCTGCTTCTCTGCTTCCTCCCTTACATCTTTTGGAACGATTCCATGTCTTCATTTCATTAATTAATTAGTTAATTAGTTCACCAACCCAGCTGAGCTCTGGTTCAGAAGATTTATCCTTAACTTCATCGTGTAACATGTAAATTATTTTTGCAACTTCTTTAGCTACATCATGGCAAGTCCTTCCTTTCATCTGAAGCTTTTCTATTTCTGTCTTTGCAGCTTACCTGACTTTGCTGATGGCACGGCCCCAATAACCATAGGAAACACCTGACGGTTCAATCATATTCAGCTGTGCTCCGTCATTTGCACTACATGAATGTAACATGAAACAGCAGCCGGAGGTCTAACGGAACTGTAGAGTGTACTCGGGTGTACATACCTGGCCACTCTGTCTGGAAGATGCTTTAGAGGAATGTTATAGCCAAGCTAGATCTAAAAGCTGGACACTTCTTCTCTTGCTATTGTGTTATTGAAGGAACGTCTGCCAACAGACCAGTGACTGCCATTCCAACATGACCATCAACAGTAAACAGTCATTTATTGGAGCCTTCTTCATAAAGTTTAGAAAAGACTGATTTTTCTACCTCAAACACAACACCATCTTTACATCCGATCTCATTAGCTGTGCTACTGTTTTCCACAGCCTTCGTAGCATATTCAACTTGGAAAAATTCTTCCACAGGAGAGAACGAGGAGGCTGACAGGTCATAACTGGTACCAGAGTAGCTGCAAAGAGCTTCCAGACCTTAAGTTGGCTTTTTGTTCTTCTTTCAGTTCTTTCAGTTCTTCACCTCTCCCCCTGGCTCCTCCAAATCCAATCTCCCACTCATCACCAGCTCTGCAGCAGATCACCGGCTGGGGCCTCCCAATCTCACATCCCATCTCCAGCTGACCACACAGATCTTCCTCTTCTAACCTCTCTCCCAACTCATTGTTTTATCCCAGACCACAATTCCAGGAAGCACTCCCTGGGAGCCCACAGACCACTCTGACAGGGAATTAGGTAGGCTAACTGCAGATCCTCACCTATCCCTCTTCTCTAAATCCAATCCCCCATTCTCATCCCCAGCTCTATGACAGAGCTTCTGCTGTGGCCTCTCCACACTCTGCTCCCACTCCCAGGGGACCAGGCAGACCCTGGCAGAACACCCTGCTTCCCTCCTGACCTCCTGACCCCCTCAGTGTCCCACTTCCTAGCCCATCCTCATTCCTAAGTACCACCTCCCAATACCCAGAAACACATTTACCTGGAACCTCCGGTGACCACACCTATCATAACTCCAGGTGAATTTCCTGCTGGGCAACACATGGTCACCAGGACATAATGCCTCCAGTAAAGCCCAGTAACTCTCCCACAGCAGGCTCTGTGTATCGAAACACAGCGGAAACCTTTTTGAATAAGATAAAGGTCCTTAAAAAGCAAATGAATAAAGCAAAGGAATCTATGCAAACACAAATAGTTCTAAACCCGAGAGTGGAAATGCAATCAATAAAGAAAATCCAAACTGAGGGAAATCTGAAAATGAAAAACTGAGGAACTTGAACAGGAACCTCAGAGGCATGCCTCACCAACAGAATAGAAGAGAGCAATGAGAAGAGAATCTCAGGCATTGAGGACATAACAGAAGAAATAGATACAGTGGTCAAAGAAAATGCTAAATCTAAAAAACTCCTGGCACAAAACATACACAGGAAATCTGGAACATTTAGAAAAGACAAAATCTAAGACTAATGGGAATAGAGGAAGAAGAAACCAGGTCAAAGGTACAGAAAATACTTTTAGCAACATCATAGAAGAAAATTTCCCTAACCTAAAAAAGAAGATGGCTATCAAGGTACAAGAAGCATATAGAACATCAAATAGGCTTTACCAGAAAAGGGAGTCCCATCACCACATAATAATCAAAACACTAAACATACAGAACAAGGAAGAGTATTAAAAGCTACAAAGGAAAAAGATCAAGCAATACAAAGGCAGACATATTAGAATGACACCTGACTTTTCAATGGTGACTCTAAAAGTCAGAAGAGCCTAGACAGATGTGCTATAGACTCGAAGAGACCACAGACGTGAGCCCAGGCTGCTATACTACCCAGCAAAACTTTCAATCACAATGGATGGAGAAAATATATCATTTCATTACAAATCAAATTTAAGCTAACTATCTACAAATCCAGGCCTACAGAAGATACTAGGAGGACAACTCCAACCTAAAAAGGTTAACCACACCCAATAAAGCACAGGTAATAAATAATCTCAGACAAGCAAATCAACAGAGGGGAAATGGTCCTGATGACCCAAGTTTAATCCCAGGACACATGTAAAAATCTGGATGCAGTAAGGCACATGTAATCTGAAAATTTCTTAAGTAAGAAGAGAAGTGGAAACAAGAAAATCATTCCAAAGCTCAAGAATCAGCTAAACTGGAATATACTGCAAAATGCAGAGAGACTGCCTCAACAAGGCAAAAGGCAAGATGTCATTCCTGAAACTTGTCCTCTGACCTCTACACATGGGCTGTGGCACACGCGCGCGCGCGCGCGCGCGCGCGCACACACACACACACACACACACACACACACACACACACACACACACACCCCACAACAACAAAATCACAGGAATCAATAAACACTGATCATTGATAACTCTCAACATCAAAGGTCTCAATTCCCCTATAAAAAGACAGATTAACAGAACATACACAAAAACAGGATCCATTCTGCTGCTGCATCCAAGAAACACACCATAACACCAAGGATAGTCATCACCTCAGGGCAAAGTGTAGAAAAAGATATTCTAAGCAAATGCACCTAAGAAGCAAGCTGGTGTAGCCATTTTAATATCTGACAAAATAGACTTCAAACCAAAGCTAATCAGAAGACATGGAAGGGAACTACACACTCAAAGGAAAAATCCACCAAGAGGACATTACATTTTTTTCTTTTTTAAAGACGGGGTCTTTCTATGCAACCCGGTCCTAGAACTCACTATGTAGACCAGACTGTCCTCAAACTTAGAGCTACACCTGTCTCTGCCTCCCAAGTGCTGGCAATAAGGGTGTGTGCCACCACGCCCAACTCAGCATTGCAATTCTTAACATCTATGCACCAAATACAAAAGCATCCAAGTTCTTAAATGAAACACTATTACAGCTTACACTGTTAGTGGGAGACTTAAATACTCCATTCCCATCAAAAGACAGGTTATCCATACAAATAATAAACAGAGAAATGCTGGAGTTAACTGATGTTATAAACCAAATGGATCTAATCAATATTTATAGAACATTTCACCCAAATACAAAAGAATATACTTTCTCGGTACTTCATGGAACCTTCTCCAAAACTGGCCCAACAGATACAATAAAATTGAAATAACACCCTGCATTCTATCTGACCTCCACAGATTAAAGCTGGATGTCAAAAAAAAAAAAAAACTACACAAAACTTATAAACTCATGAAAACTAAACAACTCACCATTGAATAAAAAATGGGTCAAGACAGAAATTTAGAAAAAAATTAAAGACCTTCTAGAATTGAATGAAAATAAACATACATCAGATCTAAACTCATGGAACACAATGAAGGTGGCTTTAAGAGGCGAGTTCATAGCTCTAAGTGCCTACATTAAACAACAACAACAAAAAAAAAACTGGAGAAATCTCATACTAGCAACTTAACAAGCACACCTGAAAGCTCTAGAACAAAAAGAAGAAATGACACCAAAAAGGAGTAGATGTTAAGAAACAAACAAACTCCAGGTTGAAATCAGTAAAAGAGAAACAAAACAATACAAAGAATCAATGAAACAAAAGAGTTGTTTCTTTGGGAACATCAATAAGATTGGCAAACCCTTAGCCAAATTAACTAAAAAGGTACAGAAAACATCCAAATAGAATTAGAAATGTATGGATGGAAGTTTCTGTCCCACTTGGTCTCACAGCCCCTTAGTCCCAAATAAACACATAGGGACTTATATGAATTATAAACTGTTTGGCCGATGGCTCAGGCTTCTTATTTGACTAACTCTCTTAATTGTTAACCCATTTCTATTAGTCTGTGTGTCTCCACTTTGTCTTGGATTACTGGTGATGGCCGGCCCTCTTGCTCCATTGGCAACTGCATGGCGTGTCCCTGGAAGCTCCCTGTTTCTTTCTTCTTCCCAGCATTCTCTTCATCTGGTAGCCCCGCCTATACTTCCTGCCTGGCTACTGGCCAATCAGGATTTACTCATCAACCAACAAGGGAAACATATATTCACAGCAGACAGAAGGACATTCCCCATCATCATATGGTTAGCTAGTGGCAAGCTCCATTCTCTGACCTTCAGACAGGCTTTGTTTGTACAAGCAAGATATCACTACAGAAATGAAAAGGGGGATATAACAGACACAGAAGAAATCCAGAGAATCATAATATACTTTAAAAACCCTATTCCATCAAATTGGAAAATCTAAAAGAAATGGATCATTTTCTCCATAGGTACCATTTACCAAAGTTCAGATGAGTAATTTAAACAGGCCTATATAACCCCTGGTGAAATAGAAGCAGTCATTAAAAAAAAAAAAAAGAAAAGAAACCTTCCCAACAACAAAAGTCCAGAGCAAGATGGTTGTAGCACAGAATTCTACCAGAATCCCAAATATGGGTTAATGCCAATACTCCTCAAATTATTTTATAAAATAAAAACAGAAGGAATATTGCATCATAAAAGGAGACCAAGGAGATAAAAATTGAAGAAATCAAAGAATCTTTATTTGCAGATAATATGATAGTATACATAAGTGACTCTAAAAATTCCACCAGGAAACTCCTACAGCTGATAAACACTTTCAGAAAAGTAGCTGGATACAAAATTAACTCACAAAAATTAGTAGCCCCCTTTTACATACAAACGACAAAAGGACTGATAAAGAAACCAGGGAAATAAGAACTTTTACAGTAACCTCACATAATATAAAGTACATTGAGGGTAATTCTAACCAAGTCAAGAAAGACTTGTATGCTAAAAGCATTAAGACAATGAAGATATAGGAAAAGATACCAGAAAATGGAAAGATCTCCTATGCTCATGGATCAGTAGGATTAACATAGTAAAAATGGCAATCCTACCAAAGGCAATCTACAGATTCAATGCAATCCAAATCAAAATTCTAACACAATTGTTCACAGAAAAGACAATTTTCAGCTCCATCTGGAAATATAGAAAACTCCAGGACAGCTAAACAACCCTGAATAATAAAAGAATTGTGAGTGGTATCATTATCCCTAATTTCAAGGTGTACTGCAGAGCTATAGTAGTTAGAAAAGCATGGCATTGGCAAAACAAAACAAAACAAAAAAAAAACAAAAAAAAAAAACCAGACAACAGACAAATTGAAGACCCAGACATAAATCCACACCCCAATGGACACCTGATTATTGATAAAGAAGCCAGAAATATACACTGAAAAGATAGCATCTTCAACAAATGGTGCTGGTGAAACCAGGTGGTTTCATATAGAAGAATCCAAATAAATCCATACTTATCAGTCTACACAAAACTCAACTCCAAAAGGATCAAAGACCTCAACATGAAACCAGATGCACTGAACCTGACAGAAGAGAAAGTTGGGAATAGCCTTGAACTCACTGGCAAAGGAGAAGACATTTTGAACAGAATACCGTTAGTGCAGGCACTAAGATCAACAATTAATAAATGGAACCTCATGAAACTGAAAAGTTTTTGCATGGCAAAGGACACTGTCATTTGGACAAAGTGGCAGCCTACCAAATGGGAGAAGATTTTTACTAATTACACATCTGACAGAGGACTAATATCCAAAATATATAAAGAACTCAAGAAAACCTAGATATCAAGAAAACAACCCAATTAGAATTAGGGTACAAATCTAAACAGAATTCTCAAAAGAGGAAACTCAAGTGTCTGAAAAACACGTAAAGAAATGTCCAAAATCTTTAGCCATCAGGAAAAGACAATCCAAAACTGCTTTAAGGTATCATTTTACACCCACCAGAATGGCTAAGTTCAATAACACAAGTGACAGTTCGTGTTGGTGAGGATGTGGAATAGGGGAACAGTCATCTATTTAAGGTAGAATTGCAAACTTAACAACCACTATGGAAATCAGTGTGATAGTTCCTCAGTGAACTGGAACCAATTTACTACAAGATCCAGCTATACCACTCTTTGGCATATACCTAAAGGATGCTTTTGCTTCATCGTACCATAGACACACTTGATCAACCATGTTCATTGCTGCTTTATTTGTAACAGCCAGAAACTGTAAACAAACTAGATGTACTGGGTGGTTTTGTGTGTCAACTTGACACACACTAGAGTCGTCAGAGGAAGAAGTAAAGGCCTCCTAGAGATCCAGCTGTAAGCCATTTTCTCATTTAGTGATCAGTGGGGGAGGGCCCAGCCCAAGGTGGGTGGTGCCATCCCTAGGCCGCCAGTCCTGGATTCCATAAGAAGGTGGGTGAGCAAGTCAGGAGAAACAAGTCAGTGAGTAACTCCTCTCCATGGCCTCTGCAATAGCTCTTGCTTCTGGGATCCTGCCCTGTTCTGAGTTCCTATCTTGACTTCCTTCAAAGATAAACAGCAATGCTGAAGTGTAAGCCTAATAGACTCCTCCCCAACTTGCTCTTTGGTCATGGTGTTTCATCACTGTAACAGAAATCCTACCTAAGATACTAAATGTCCCTCAACAGAAGAATGGATTTTAAAAAATGTGGCACATTTACACTCGGCCATTAAAAAAAAGACACCATGGCCGGGCGTTGGTGGCGCAAGCCTTTAATCCCAGCACTCAGGAGGCAGAGGCAGGTGGATCTCTGTGAGTTTGAGGCCAACCTGGTCTCCAGAGTGAGTGCCAGGATAGGCTCCAAAGCTACACAGAGAAACCCTGTCTCGAAAAACCAAAAAAGACACCATGAAACTCACAGGTAAATGGATAGAATTAGAAAAAAATCATTCTGAGTAAGGTACCCCAGACCCAGAAAGACAAACGTTACACATTTATTTATATGTAAGTACCGGCTGTTAAGTCAATGATAGCCAAGTTATAACTCATAGAACCACAGAAGGTAGGTATAGAGTAAGAGATGGGGGAACAGATTTCATTACAAAAAAGGAAGTAGACGGTTATAGGTGTGGGTGGGAGGGTACTGGAAGAGAAGGATCAAGTGGGGAGACAACAAGTGGACAAGAAAGGGAATAAGGGGAGAGACAGTTAAAATTCAGGACCATCTGAAGGGTAGTATGGAAACCTAATACAAAGAACATTCCTAAAATATATACATATATAAAGGTGACCTAAAATAAAATCACCAACATTGTTGGGAGACACAGCCCCAACTGGCCATCTGTTCTTATCAGATGAAGCTTCTAGGACCAGGATTGGGTTATATCTTATTGAGTTGTTAGTCAAGGAGGTACCATGGGAATCCCCAGACCACCCAGGCTGTTGCAAAGACTATAGGTTGCTCTCCACAAACTGACAGCAAGGTCCCATTGCTGAAAACAAGACTGACCGACACAACCCATTGAACGTGGAGAAAAAGAGCCAATGCCGTCACCCCTAAGTTCTAGCATCTTTGGTAGAGCAAGGTTCTCTGAATGCTACCAAAAGAGAAACACAAATAACAATCCATACATAAACCCTTTGATCTACAATGCTGTCTTGTCTGCAAGATATGCTCAGATAAAGGTGGCACAAAAGCCTGTGGGAGCAACAAAATGGAACTCTCATACAAGACTGAGACTAGGTAGCCCAGGGACCTAAGTAAAACCAAATACTACTGTCCTTAACAAAAAGTACAATAAGACAATTCCTATTAATATTCTGCTATACCCATACATCACTTCGTTGCTCAGCCATCATCAAAGCAGCTTCCTCTGCAGCAGATGGGAACAAATGCAGAGACCCACAGCCAGGCATTCAGAGAGTGAGATACTTCAGAACACTTAGCCCTCAACTGGATGGATATCTCTATAAAATCCCTCCCCCCATGGTTCAGGGAACCCTGAATATGAGGCGGCAAAAAAAAAGTATAAGAGCCAGAGAAGATAGAGGACACCAAGAAAACAAGGCCTTCTAAATCAACATGATGAAAACCCACATGAACTCACAGAAACCTAAGCAGCATGCACAGACCCTGCATGAGCCTCTGTGTATATGTTCTAGTTCCATTTGCCATTTTTATGTTATTTCTGAGTGTATGAGTGAGTGGGTCTCTAATTCTTGTGCCTTCTCTTAAGCTGTTTTCTTTCTTTTTGTCTGATTTTGATGTGCTAGTTTTTGTTTTATCTCATATTTTATTTTATCATTATCCCTTGAAAGCCTGTTTGTTTTCTAATGAGAGACAGAAAGGGAGTGGATCCAGATGGGAGGAGAGGTGGAGCAGAACTAGGAGTAGCAGGGGAAAGGGAAACCATAGTCAGGATATATTTTGTCAGAAAACATTTATTTTCAATAAAAGAAAAATGTAAAATAAATAAAAAGAACCCACAAATGCTCTCAAAGACAGATAATTCACCAGCTAAAAGATACTTAGATACATATGATCACAGGAGCATAGCCAAATGGTGCTAAATTTGATGAGATAACTTCAGAGTCAGGAAGAAGCTCATGCTAAGTCCATCCACACTACTCTGTGTCTAGAAACAGGATGTTAACTGCAACTTCTTTCACTCCGCTGTTTTGAGATATACACAAGTTGGCCAGCTGTGGTAGAACACACATGCCTGTAATGTTAGTAGCCAGGAGACCGAGGCAGGAAGTTGACAAATTCAGACCAACCTGAGCTATGACTCTAGCCCTAAGCCAGTCTTAAGTGCATAGCTAACCCTGTTCTCAAAACCCAAAAGTCAAACAAAATGAAGAGATGACTTGGGTACCCAATCAGTTTGTTCTTGCTGCTGCCAGTGTCCCCATGTGGACATTCTACAGTCCAGCTTTGCACTCCCCCACTTGTCACTATTTGAATTCTCACATTTTCACCAATTCAGAGACCTACGGTGAGCAGTGCACACCTGCCATCGCACACTCACACTTTCTGGGTCACAATCCCACTGCTTGACATCAATTGTCACACCTACTTTCTTCAGTTTGTTTTTCCTGGTGCAGCTTCTCTGTCCCTTTAGTTTTACTTTGCACTATGGGTTGTCTCTTCTAGACTGCCTCTTAAAATTTAGCTTAAAATTTAAAGTCATTTTAATGATGATAATTCATTCTTTTCATAATATCACATTTGCAGATCTCATGGCATATATGCCCATCAAACTACTTTGGGTTATCTATTTATAATGCTTTCTCTTTTTTTTGCTTGAAGATTATACTTACATGTTTTTAATTTTTTTCTGCATTCCTGTTTTCCTCTGTATTGACTTATCAATAAGTTACACAATCTATTACTTATCCTTAAAATTTCTACTTAAAGTCAGTCTCTAAGCAGCCTTCAAAGTAACACAAGGACCTCAGAAAGTTCAGTCATTCACTTCCTTGCTCCACTCCAGCTGCTGAACACTGGTGCCAACACCTTAGTGCATATTGCTTTCCATGGCTCTCATCCAATATTTTCAGGCCAATATTTACTTGAACAAGTATGTTTGCTCACCTGCTTCCTTACAATATCCGACTCATCCATCCCACTCTTTTGTTCTGTGTTCAGTGCTGTTCTAGTTGTTGCATGACAAATTGACTCTGGAGCTTTGGGTAGTAACCATCTTGTCCTACCCTACAGCTGAGGAATCTGAATTGTAGCCAGCAGGCCCATTCTTCTGCAACTCCTCTATCTTGTCATCCAGTGGTACTCGGAGGACACACCTGTCTGGAAGGTCTGATGACCAGGAAAGTCTACACAACTATCTCACATAGGTTTTTCATGTTTCCGCCAGGGGCCCCCAGAACAACCCACAAGCATGGCATGACCTTTAAGCCTCAAAAGTTATCACTTCTTACTCTTTGTGTGTATGTGTTCTGGGGGGGGGACAGAGAGATTGAGGGAGGGAGGGAGGGAGGGGGGGAGGGAGGGAGGGGAGGGAGGGAGGGAGGGAGGGAGGGAGGGACAGGGAGAGCACAGGTCACCCATACAGGTACAGAAGGCAGAGGCAATGCTAAGCATCTTCCACCACATTCAACTTTATTTTTATGCCTGTGTTGCTGTGTGTGCTGGATAATTCTGTGTCACCTTTACACAAGCAAAAGTCAACTGAGAGGAGGAAAACTCAATTGAGAAAATGCCTCCATAAGATTGGGCTTCAGGAAACCTATAGGGCATTTTCTTAACGATTGATAGGGGAGGGCCAAGCAAATTGTGGGTGGTGCCATCCCTGGGCTGGAGGTCCTGGGTTCTATAACAAAGCAGGCTCAGTAAGCCATGAGGAGCTGGACAGTGAGCAGCCCCGCTGCATGGCCTCTGCCTCAGCTCCTGCCTCCAGGTTCCTGCCCTGTTTGAGTTCCTGTCCTGACTTCCTTCCGTGATGAATAGTACCAAGGAAGTTTAAGCCAATAAACCCTTTCCCCCCCACGTTGTTTTGGTTGTGGTGTTTTATCACAGTGATAGTAACCTTAATTAAAATACTATGAGTGTGTGTACATGTATGTGAACATGTGCACATGCCTGTGCATACACAAGGACCAGAAAAGGGCATCAGATCCCATGGAGTGGGAATTGCATGCCCAGCTTCTTGTATCTGAACTCCAGTCTCCATGATTGTGCAGCAAGTTCTCCTCGTCACTTAGCCCCTTCTCGCAGCCCTCCACCTCTTCATTTTAGACAGGTAGAATCCGCTCCTTTCCACTCTCAGGGCTGGGGATCCAGGCGTCATTTGAGAGATGAATCAAAAGCCAGAACAGATTTAAGGAGAGAGGAATTAGCTCCTAAAGTAGTAAAAGATTACATAGCAGAGGAACATAGGGAGATAGAAGACACTATGAGGATCATTTTAGGAAAATATCGTCTGCTCAATTTCCCATGTCTTTAAGTGAGGAAGAATGTGGTGGTTTGGATGTAATTGCCTGCAATATGCTCACAGAGAATGGCACTACAAGGAGGTGTGGCTTTGTTGGAGGACGTGTGTCATCGTAGAGGTGGGCTTTGAGGTATCATACGTGCTCAAGCCATATCCAATATCTCAGACCACTTCCTGTTGCCTGTGGGTCAAGATGTTGGCTATCAGCTTCTCCAGCCTGAATACCACCATGATGATAATGGACTGAACCTCTGAACTGTTAAGCCTCCCCAGTGAAATGCTCTCCTTTATAAGAGTAGCTGTGGTCATGGTGTCTCTTCACAGCAATAGAAACCTGAACTGTGACAAGGAGGCTGTGGGTGTCAGGTCTTAACTGAATCCTCATTAAATGATGGTGCAGATCCTGAGACTGGCCCCATTCCCACTTAGCACTCCAGACACAGTACTGAAGGTACTCTAAAAAAATGATAAATGGGTGTTTATTGGGGAACAAATACACAGAAAAATACAAAGAACCTAGGGAGCCCTTCTTTGCCCTTCCTACCGAACTGGCTGAGCCACCAGAAAGGGAGGAGCAAAGGAAAGCCACACCTCAAGATTCCCTCTTTCAGCTTCCATCTGCCTGAGGTCAAGACCAAGGGGGTGTGGCCACCATTACAAGTTCCCTGCAAGACTGCTACATGGTACTGTCATATTCTGACCCCTCTTTTTGCTGACATTATTGTTGTCTGTCTGTCTGTCTGTGTGTGTATATATATATATATATATATATATATATATATATATATCTGTGTGTGTTCATACACAAGAAGGCCTCAGAAAATAGGGGCTAGTCTAGCTTAAGTGCTAAATGGAGGGCAAGCTTCCCTCAGGTATATCTGTCTTGAATCTTACACTGCCAACTGTTAGAAGCCCTCTTCCTATACTTGTCAAGATGGCAGCCCATCCCTGATAATCATTAAGACTGAGTACAGGTGGAGTTCGCATTTTTACTTTATTCAAAGTAGAAATTTCCTATAACGCTCCCTCCAAAATGTACACCTTCTTCCTCCGAGAAGTCTCACAAACACTGGCCTGGTGAAGAGCCATGCTTTACAGAGGCGGCTCCCAGCTTTCCAGCCCTTGGAACTTTTCAGCTCATGTCCCTGTCTCCCCAGGGTGGAGATGCTGTTCGCTGATGTCCTTAAAGAGTTAGCACAGTTTAAAGCTCAAGTGTTTAGAAATAGCAGAAACGGTTTGACTTGCATTCAGGATGCTTTCACTTGATTTATGTGGGTTCTAGTACTACAACCCTAAGCTTTTCCCCTTTGCTCTTTATTTTCCTTTGCTTTGAATAAAATACAGTGTTGAACAAGAGAAAACTGTGTCCAGAGTTACCAGGATATTTGGAACTTAAATTCCCCTCGGGGCTGTAACTCCAACCACTCCCCCACATATGTATAAACTACAATAGGGTCTTTCATTGCAGAACTCAGACCCATGAGGCAATTCCATTTATCACTGAGTAAATCATGCAGGAAATGTAGTCAGAGGGGGATTTTACTTTATTCCCTTAACTATAAATAAAAATATGTAACACTTTGCAGGATTGCCGCATGTGGTAGCATGTCACCTTCTCCACCAGACCCTGAACCCACTGTGCGCTTTCAGGAGGCACAGGGTAACTGCCTACAGTTAGCAGCCACATGTGAAAGACCCTATTGTGATGTATCTGAAAAAAATGTAAGAGGAGGAAACAAAGCAGAGCTCTGACTGTCCTGGGAATCTCAGAAAGTAGGCATGGGGATGAGGAGCCTGGGCAGAGTCAGGACTGTCAGGGTTAGGAAAGTGGGTCACCCTCAAGTAGGCTTGACCTCAACCTGGCAATCAGTCAGGGGCTGGGGAGAGGTCTGGGATGTGAACATCAAAACCAGTTGTGTTTTACTCCCACTAGCACAAGCTGACCCTAAATTCTGCGGAAACATGACATGGCATGACAGGATGCGTTTCAGACTTTCTGATGTCAGTGTTTCCCCTGGCTACCCTGGTCACATCAACTCACTGGGAGGCCATTCCTCTTTGCCTGGTGTGTTTGTCCTCACAGTGTCAGCGGTACTGGGCTGCAGAGATCAGGTTGTCCATCAATCTTCAATCCCTCTGACTGTCGTCATGCCCGACATTTGCAGCTCTGCAGTGTGCGACAGAGATTGGATTACGGTGGGATGATCAGTAGAGACTCCTGGGAACAGGGTTCCCTGTGCTTACAGAGGGAAGGAGACTTCACTCTTCCACTTTATTGTCAAGACCCACACCTGCTTCAGGTTCATCAGTCACTCGCCTGCAGCTTGTTTCTTAGATGTGCCATGACAAACACCAACACACCTGTTTCCTGGCACTATCTGGCTGTTACATGTGATCCTGGCTCCATCACACAGTGGATGACATACTGGGCTTCTTTCTTAGTTAGGGTTTTTAATTGCTGTGAGGAGACACCATGACCATGGCAACTCCTGTAAGGAAGCCATTTAATTGGGGTGGCTTGGTTACAGTTCCAGAGGTTCAGCCCATTGTCATCACGATGGGGAGCATAGTGTCCTGCAGGCAGACATGGTGCTGAGCTGAGTGTGCTACATCTTGACTTCTGTTCTGGAAGCTGCTTCTCCCATGGTAAAACACACCTTTTGTATCACATCCCTTCCCTTTTCTGCAACTCAACCTCATCAACTATCAACTTTTAAATTCTATTACTTTGGCTTCTTTGATGCAGCTCATTGACACTGGATGCAACAATGCTCATACTAAGCCAAGACCACCATCACCATGGAGGCCTGCTGCCTGGGTTCCTGTAATTTTTCTAGGTGCTGATCTGGAGAAAGTATCCACCAGAGAAATTCAAGACACGGCATGAAATTGATGGAGCATGACCCCCGCCTCCACAAGGCTCTTCTTCTTTTAAGGTAAATAGGTGTGACACGACTGACTGGATGCTCCAGCTGACCCGTGAGGGACACACAACAAGGACAACACATGCCTTAAAAAACTTTATTAATTGCTGTAGGGGCCATATGTACGAAGAGGTCAAAAAGACAAGTTTTGGGGTCCCCCTGCTTGTATCTGTGGGGCCTGAGGATGGAACTTAGGTTGTCTGGCTGTGATTTTTACTAAGCTATGAAAATTTGGGGACTATTCTACACTGGTGATGTTTTAATGTGTCCTGAGTTTACAGCCTGTACCCAGTCTTTCATCTCCCAAACCCCCAAGGCTTAAGATTCCAAAGCACACCAGTTCCATGTCACAAGGAGAGGGAGGAAGAGAAAAAGAATTCATTACCTGTTTTAAAGAAAAGATGCAAACTTTGACAGTTAAAGCTTGTCTGAACAACTATTTATCTGGATGTGTCAGGCTCTGTTGCAGCCATGGTCCTGTCTCTCTGAATCCACACAGGAACTTTCCTCTTTAAAGCACTAATAACTGCACCATTCACCCTTAACTAGGTACCAGGCTTTGCCCTAATCACTGTCACTACCTTAACTCACTTAGTACTCATTGCAACTATGACATCAGTGTTGTCATTCGTCTTACAGGTATGAGCGCTACAGCACAGGAACTTTACAATTTGTTTAAGGTCACACAGCTGATAACTAAACTAATGGAGTCAACATGAGCTCATAGCCTTCAAGTTCTGACCATCCTCCTCTACCTCCCCAGTGTTGGGATTACAAGCATGGGCCCCACATCTGGTTTGTGCAGTACTGAGAATTTAACTCAGGGTCCAATGAATGTCTGCAAGTACTCTACCAACTGAGCCACATCCCCAGTTCATTTTGCTGTGGTTGTTTGTATGGTTTGATCAGGATGTCTTGCAATCCAGGCTGGCCTTGAAATTGCTATGTAGTAGAGGAAAGTCTTGAACTTCTGATCCTTCCACCTCTGCCTCCTAAGTGCTGGAACTGTTTGACCTTTACGGAAAATGTTAAAATAGAAAACCATCCTACATGAAGGGCTTTGGCAATGCAGACCACACACTTGTGGTGTGGAAGGGCCTGCTGAGATCCATGTTCAGCATGACACAGAGGCCTGTTTTGACCTCCTGGTAGAGTCAATTCAGAATTGGTAAGCACAATTGCAGAGTTTCAGATCTTTACACTGCTCTACATTCATTATCCCTCTAGTCTCCAAACAACATCTGCAGGCAGCGATCACATCAAGTAAAGGCAGAAGCTAATGAAAGTATGGGCAGCCTGTAGCCAGTCTTGGGAACAGAGAGAAGAATGGAGGTGGTTCAGATGTGTGGGGTGGAGGCAGACCTGCTCCTGCTGGAGTGGAGGAGTCAGACCAGGAAGGTGCAGCCAGAGGAGTCTTTGCCACTCTGGTAGATAGGGCTAGCCAGAGTGAACCAATGTGGGACACACACCTGGAAAGGAGCTCTCAGTTCTGTGAGACTGAATTATAAAATTATTGTGTATTTATTTACATATTTACTAAGTATTATGTAGTAGTATACAGAATGTTATTCTTCTCTCACACAATACATCCTGACCACAGCTTCCCCTCCCTCTGCTACTCTCAGTTCCTCACCACACCGCCCTCTCTCCTAGATCCACTCTGCTGTTTCCCTTCAGAAAACAGCAGGCCTCCCAGGGATAATCAACCAGACACAGCACAACAAGATACAAGACAAGGCGCAAACCTTCATAGCAGGACTAGAGAAGCAACGCAGTAGGAAGAAAAGGGTCCCAAGAGCAGACAAGAGTCAGAGACACTCACCCCCACTCCACTGTTAGGCGTCTCACAAAAAACACCAAGCTAACAACTATAATATGTATGTAGAGGACCTAGCTCAGACTCCATGATTGCTACGTCAGTCTCTGTGAGCCCCTATGAGCCCTGCTTAGCTGATTCTATGGGTTGTGTTCTCCTGGTGTCCCCAACCCCTCTGGCTCCTACAGTTCTTCCTACCCTTTTCCTTAGCGTTCCCTGATCTCCAGGGGAGGCACCTGATGGAGACCTGCAACTTGGGCACGCTCTCTACCTAATGCATGGCTGTGGGGTGAGACTAAATTTTATGGTGATCTGGGATGCAGGTTGGATCATGCTGTCATCTCACTCATCCTCGATTTCTTGTCCTTTTCTTTAGTTCACTGGAGACTAATATGTGGCACAGTTTCCCATAGTGTTGGGTGTTGCACATTCAGCCCCGAGCCTCTGAAAGGCACATCAAACAATCACTATCTTTATTTTCCCTCCCATCCAACACCACACCTATTTACTGTCTGCCACCAGGAATGTGGCACTGGATTGCACACCCTAAATGTAAGGAGTGACAAGACCTGACACCTATCAGACAAAAAGTGTGTTTTAGTTGTAATCTAGTAAAATTCCACTATGCAACATTGTAGCCCCTCAAACAGCATGTTTCATGCTTACATTCCACAAGCTGTTACACTAGAACCAAGCACCTAACACTGACTATCATGTGGCTGATGATGGTGATGAATTCTGTGTATATGTTTTTCTTATTGTTTGATGAACAAATCATTGTTTGGCTAGTGACCAGGCAGGAAAGATAGGCAGGGCTACCAGATGTGGAGAATTCTGGGAAGCATAGGCAGAAAGGAGTCGTCATGTGAGCCCAGGAAGATGCACACCAAGTGTTCTCGGGTAATATTAGACCATGTAGAAATACACAGCTTAGTAGTTATGGGTTAATAATTATGACAGAGCTAGTCAATAAGAAGCCCAAGCCACCGGCCAACAGTTTCATAATTAACATAGCGTCTGTGTGTTTATTTGGGGCTGACACAGCTGTGGGACCAGGCTGGCGGGAAAGAGTGCTCGTTACATGTGGCATTCCATGCTTCCCAACTGGGCAAAACACAATTCACAAAACATTTTTTAATTCCATACACTAAAAGTGGGCACTCTGGGAGTCAGATGATGGTGCAAAGGTGTTAAGAATGGAAAATTGGGGAAATAAATCCATTTTTAGGCACAGGCATAGCCTTGCTGGCTGACACCAATACAAAGGATGGTTTCCACAAAGTAGCTCTGGGGTGGACAAAGAGGTCATCTGAACCTCTTCAGCAGGAAGACCACCCAGTTTGCAGGGCATTCTTTCTGAAAGCCTTCAGAACCTAAGTAGTCTAAGTAACTTCGAAGTGCTCTGCCCACAGGGACTCAAAATCAATAACCACTGAAGATTTTTGTGGATATAATTCAATCAATGCAGCTTCAAAAATGAAAGAACTGATTTGACAGTTAATGATTTATCAGACTCCCCACCCCAGCTTTTTGATAATGGATAAAAATTAACAAAATATTCAAAACTCTGTTAGAAGACCTAATGTAATTTATTTTTGTCTATAAATATTCACACTGAAAAGAGGTCTAGAGCAATAAATAGGGTTGGGGTACAGAATCGGCATAGTAAAAATAAAGACATTGGGAAAGAATTATATAGACAAAAATATCAGGTTTTTCAGTAAGATTACCTCTTCAAGAAATGCTGAGAAATTCCATTTTAAAAGCAGCTAACTGTGACACGGGAGCAGGAACAGAACATGGAAATATTTCCAGTGTTAGTGACAGCTGCTGTTACACAGTGATAACAGCTACACCAGCTCCAAGAACAGATTTTATTAGCAAAAAGAAATTAAAGATTGAGATTTGCATGCCAATTCCTCCTCCCAAACACAAACCCCTCTAAACACATTTATGGAATCGTCTGGTGGAAAAGTCCCCAATATATTTGTTTTAAAACAAGAAAACCCACCCAAATGTTCATCATCTGATAAATGGTTACACAAAGTGTGTTCTAGATACAATGGAATATTATCCAGCAATAAGAATAGGAGTGCTGAAGAGATGGCTCAGTGGTTAAGAGCATTGGCAGCTCTGCTAAAGGTCCTGAGTTCAATTCCCAGCAACCACATAGTGGTTCATAGTCATCTATAATGGGATCTGATGATCTGATGCCCTCTTCTGGTATGCAGGTGTATATGCAGATAGGGTACCATATATATATATATATATATATATATTATATATATATATATATATGGGGAGGGAGAGAAGAAAATTATTTGAAGTTGGTCAGTGCATGTCTTTAATGCCGGCAGTCAGGAGAGAGACAGGAAGATCTCTGTGAGTTCAAGGCCAGTCTGTTCCACAGAGTGAGTTCTAGGACAGCCAGGGCTACACAGAGAAACCCTGTCTCGAACAGCCAAAGAAAACCAAACAAAAAACCTGAAGTGCTGATGGTGCTCAAAATGGATAAACCTTGGAGGCACTGTGCTAAGAGCAAAGTAAGACCCAAAGGTCTAACTCTACTACACAGATACCCATGGTGGCAAATACACAGTGACAGAACAGCCTAAACAGACGCCGTGCACTAGGAGTGAGAGAAATGAGGAATGACTGTGCCAGGCCACCATGATCCCTTCTGGGGTCATAAAAGTGTTGTCGGCTTACAGTGGGGACTGTGCAGTTCTGCGGAGTCACTGAAGCCACCAGACCTTAAAGCAGTGGCTCTCAATCTTCCTGATGCTGCAGCCCTTTAATACGGTTCCTCATGTTGTGGTGACCCCAACTACAACACTGTTTTCATTGCTACTTCATAACTATAGTTTTGCTACTGTTGTGAACTGTAAAGTAAACATCTGTCTTCTCTGACAGTTTTAGACCCCTAAAGGGGTTGTGACCCACAAGTTGAGAACCACTGCCTTAGTGGGGAAAATCCTGTGGTGTGTGATTATGTGCAGGGGGTAGGGGAACAGCTATTTCATCAGAGGTTGGTGTGAGTTCGCTTATTTGACCTTCAGATAAGATCAAAGCCCTGATGCAGTATGCAAACTGCCCACGCGAGCGCACACACACTGCTGCCATCAGCTTATACTTTTAAGGGATGTTTAAAAGAGATGCTAATTTGCAGTGGTATCAATGGCTGCAGAAAAAGACAAGGATGGCTTCTGTGACAACCTCTACTCCCACTCCCCCCCCCCCCAAAAGTAACAGCCTACAAAGGAAGCCATCAAAGAGAACGCTTAAACTGTGATAAGGATGTTGAAGTGTTCATCTCCACAGCTGAGGGCTTTTGGCACGGGTTCAGGTGAGAAAGGGCTCAGTGTTCTTTAGGGGATGGCCACTGGGAGTTTGACCATGCTCCAGTGATACATTGGGCAACACTAGTTGGACTTGTTCTTTTTGCTTTATTTTGGGGGGGGCACAAAGGGGCAGACATGGGAGGACTGAGAAGTAAGTATGATCAGGGTGCGTGATGTGAAATTCCCAAATAACCAACAAAAAATATTATGTTTGAAAAATATATCTGACATGACTTACTACCTACACCAGCACAAATTAATAAAAACAAAACAAAACAAAACAAACCAAGAGAGAAAGAGAGATGTGTAACCTTGAATGGGAATTTGCTGTTAATAAAGCAAGCTCTCTGTTGCTGCTATTGATGCATAACATACTGCTATTATTGGTCTTTTTATATAAATATACATACATACATACATACATACATACATACATACATACATACATACAAAATAAAGCAAGCTCTCAAGTCCCTATCTCCTTCTAACATGGCATAGTGTTTTAAACTTCCTAATTTATTTTACCTATTGTTTTGAAGACCTTTAGAGGCTGGAGAGGGGGCTGTGGGGCTCAGTGCCTGATGCTCTCCCATGGGACTGAGTTTGATTCCCAGCACCCATTTGAGGCTCACAATAGCCTTGCACTTCAGATCCAAACAATCCCATGCCTACTTGCTTTTGAGCTCCAGAGGCACCATACTCGTGTGTGCAAACACACTCATAAACAGTTAACACTTGATAGCCTTGAGTGTGCAAATGCCAGTCACACGTCGCCACTTTCTTCAATGTGTTTGCCTCCTGCACACACTCTGTTAACACTCATTTTCTAACTCCACTTAATGACTGAATTGCTCAGCTTTCTTCACCTTAGGAGATAATAAACATGAAATCACAGGTTGGATTTGCTCACTTGTTTTTCCTGCCATACATTAAAGTACAAAAGACCTTAAAATAAATTTGATATTGCCATAATCTACTTTAAATCATCTCACACAATTTAAGAAACACTGATTAAAAGTGACAATCTTCAACCAAACATACACCTATTATTATATGACATGGAAAAAGAGGAATGTGGTGACTGGTGCCTATAATTCCAGCATTTGTGAAAATGAGGCTAGCCTGGGCTACAAAATGAGTTCTAGGCCAGCGTGGGCTAATGAGAATCTGCCTAAAAAATTAAAATAAAAACGAAAAAATCAGAGGGAATTTAAATGCTCTGAAACATGCTTTCGAGCAAAGCGTAGGACGACAATTCTGTTCCCTAAAGCAAGGCACACGGCTGTTGCCTGAATTGAGACTCGAGAACATGGAGAGGATGGTAAGGAAAGGGGTCAAATGCAGCCAGCCTCCTCAGGAGGGACAGAAAAGGGATGGGGTGGTGGTCTTCTCTTCAGATTCCTGGTGTGGATGTTCTGTCTGCTCTTAAAGGAGAAGTCAAGTGCCTGATGAGCAGGTGGACGAGGCTCTTCATAGATCCTGCAAACACCGGCAACAGAGTGTGCCAAGGGGCCTTTTCTGAAGGACCACCCCCGAAGAAAACATAGGTCCCAAGCCTCATGGAAGTCTAGTGTGGAGGAAGCGTCTAAGACGAGCTTAGCCCTGTTCCTGCCTGTACATTACCCAGCCACCTCAAAGCCCCACACACTGAGGGTCAGATACTTCTGCAGAGTTCACCCACCCAGCAGGTGACACGAGACATGTGGGTATGTACTCCATCCCCTTGAAGCCTTGACTAAAGCCCGGCCTGCCCTTGGGGTTCTGACAGGATACACTCTCAGCTGCAGCCACTAAGAGCACCACCTGTGCACATTCACTATGCTCCCTTTTAAAGGGGACCCTCTCTCCCTCCCTCCCTCCTTCTCCTTCTCCCTCTCTTCACCATTCCTGTCCCTAGGGACAGGTCTCTACCCCTACCCCGACTCCTTTTACTGCCCCTTTCTCTCTCCTCTTCCAGTAAACCTCTTCTGTGAGTCCTGTTGTATGGTGTGACTTCTCTTCCGAGGGTTTTTTGTTTGCTTGCTTGCTTGCTTTTGATTACCAACAACTAGACTCAGTGGGTTATTTTAAAAAGAAGACATGAAGATGAGAAGGGGTAGAGGCAGATAAGGGAGGAGTCATTGGGAGAAGTGGGGGCAAATATGATCCAAATACACTGTATGCATATAGAATTGATTGAGAATTTCCTCTAGAGGCATTAGTTTTATGTTACACTATTTCAGTCAAGCAATCTTCTGGGGGAATTTTTAACATAGAAGAGTATTCATGGTGTCCCAGATATTTTTATTACCAGCATCTCTGTATGATTTCCCAGAGAATAGCAAACAGCTGGTACTTCAGTACTAGTAATTAAGATTCATATTTGTGAATAATCTCATGAAAACATTTATATCTTGGAATTCCCCAGGGTAAAATTATAATGAAATAAATCACCTCCCACCTTGGAAGTGGATCGCAGTGTTTCTCCAAGCTGCTGTGTGAACCACATGAACTACACATAACCTGGGGGTAGGGGCAGAGGCTGTGGGGGATGTAGACTCTGGATGGACAATCCCAGGACTACTAAAGGGCAGTCTCCAGAAGAGCATCTAACAACCCATACAGGAACAGGATGCTCAGAAAATTTTTATGGGCTTAGCAGCCTCTGAGCTACCTGAACCAGCCCTTGCCCTCACAGTCACTGCATGCACCAAGTTTAAGAAAATCAAGGAATGACAGGTTGAGGAAATGGCTCAGTGCAAAGTACTTGTCAAGAAAGCACTGAGGCCATGAGCCCACGTGGAAAGCCTGGCATGAATGTGCACACCTGTAATCCCATCAACTGGGAAGGTAGACACGACTAGATCTCTGGGCTCACTGCGTAGTCAGCACAGCTAATTGATCATTTCCAGGCCAGAGAGACACCAAGGTGTCAGTACAGAGTATCCAAGGCTGACCTCTGACCTCCACATGCATGATTGTGCATTTGCACTCACTGAACATACACACAAATCAAGGAATAAATGTTGAAGATGAGAAAAGGCAAAGTCAAAGGTGCTTTCCCATTACATTTGGCACTATTTAGGTTCCAGAGTGAACTGCAGTCGTGAACACTGTGAAAATAATGAAATTCCACTTCCTCTTTTTCATCACCATGGTTTTTGTTTGTTTGTTTTTGTTTTGACCATCAAGTTGATCTACATGGGTGGCTAATCTCAAATTTACAGGTTCTAAGAACTGCCTAAAGTTCTTGTTAAAACAAACGATTGAACCTTAAGGATCTGTATGCTTAACAACAGATCTCATGAGACAATAGAACTCACAGTCTAAGGTTAATCTATTCCCAACCAATTTCAATGATACTTTAAAAAATTGCATTTGCAAAAAGCTCAGCCACTTGCCATGGGGCTTTTAAACAGGATGCTGCCTAGTATACCGAGGAATTCAGGCCATTCAAAATTTGCAGGATAGATGATAAACATATCCTTTCTTGGCCAAACCTTCCCAAATCCTGGCTCCTGTCTGACCCCAAGACCAAACTTCCTGCCCTACACTAACAGTCTCTTTGTTTTCTTTGTAGGAAGCCACACAGGAAGGGCAAGAGGTTCCTCATTCCTGTCCTAGGACGTACACTTCCTTAGCCAAGTGACAGGCTCCCTCCACTAGAGGGATCAACCACGTCACCTGGGTGCAGACCTAGCAAAGCAAGGCTAGGTCAAGTGTAGACCCAAAATTCCCTCAAAATACCCGAGCATTCAGACTCAATATTTACACCCTTGCTCTATGTGGGAATAAATACACATGCCACAGCTTTCCTACAGAAGTAGATCCAAGACGTACGCTCCAGGTGGGTGCCCTGTTCTTAGGAAAGGGCTTTCCCAGTCATCTCATCAAGGTGTGAATACCCTGTCAGCACTTTTGTGTGTGCTGGATCAAACCTAAGTATTGAACGTGCTGTGCAAGCAGTCTACCCTTGAACTATATCCCAGACCTTTCTTTACCAATCCCTTAAAAACACTGTACCAGGCTTTTCTTTTTGGGCCACCGACCAGCTCCCAAATCATGACTTGGAGACTTCTTATTAGTTATGAATGCTCTGCAGAGCTTAGGCTCCTTTCTGGCTAGTTCTTTTAACTTAAATTTTCCTGTTTCTCTTTATCCACCTTTTGCCTCAGGGCTTTTTACTCCTCTTTCCTTCTGTATATTTTACTTTCACTGCTTCTCCTGTCTGGCTGGAAGCTGCCTGGCTTCTTGCCTTGGTCATGTCCCCCTCTTTCTCCTCATTCTCTTCTCTCCTTCCTCTGGAGCCTAGATTTCTCCTACTATTTATTCTCTCTCCCTGACAGCCCTGCCTTTCCTTTTCCTGCCTAGCTAGTGGCCATTTGGTTTTTTATTAGACCAATCAGGCACATTAGGCAGGCAGGGTGAAGCAAATGCAACACATCTTTTCATAATTAAAACACTATCCTTACATCGTTAAACAAATGTAGCATAAATAAATGCAACACACCTTTACACAGAATAATATTCCACAGCATAAACAAATGTAACACATCTTTGACTAGTTAAAATAATATTCTACAACAAAACACCTCTAACAACAGAAATCTATTTACTATAGTTTAAATATCTAAGTAAGAGCTTCAGGACCTCAATCAATTTAAAAAAAACATTGTGCATCAGCATTTTGTCTACATGTTTGTATACCACATACATGCTTACAGGCCAGAAGAAGGCATTAAGTTCCCCTGCAACTAAAGTTACAGATGGTTGCAAAGCACCACGTGGGTGCTGGGAACTGAAACCGGGCTCTGGCTGTTCTCTTCTACCAAGGGAATGTATAATGACTGTTGATGATAAACCATTTTATAACGTATAAACAGACATTAAAACCAACAGTCCATGCCTGGCACAGTGGCATGAACAGCTCAGCAGTGAAATCCTCCAGCAGCCTGCAGAACAGGCTTGCCCTATCTTCCTCCCTACCAACATGTCTATGTCACATGCAAATACCCATCTCTTAGATGTTGCACTGCGTCCAATCCATTTACTCCTGTCTCTAAGGCAATGACTTCTAACTGGGGGTGACTTGGTCTTTTAGAAGATACTTGGTGTTGCTAAAATTCCCTCCTTGAAGGGGACTTAAACAACACCCCCCAACACACACACCCACAGTTCCAACAACAAACCAAGGTACAATCCCACCAAAGTTCACTTCAGGAACTTTGTCTGTCTATTGCAATTACTTACAGAGAAACAGATGAGGAGTTACAGGGAGAAGCATGGACAATCCCAGCGCAGACACACTGGAAGGTCTGCACCCAGCATGGATGGCGCTGCTACTATGGCTGCAGAGAAGGCACCCCTCTCTAAGGCCTTGGGCAATTAGGGCAGAATTGCATTCAGATGGTTCAGAGGAACGGCTAGAAGCTCTGGCAAGAGTCCCATGACCCTCCCTGCCCCCACCCCCATCTAGGAAGGAATGACTAGAGTCAGTAGACCCAGCTGTGATGACCTTACACAAGTGGACACAGCTGAACTCATGGAGATGGTGGCAACGTGGCATGGAGGACACAGTCCTTTAATGCTCAGCAACATTAACGATCGTCAGCTGAGGGGCTGCTCCTGGCACCTGGAGAGCAGAATCCAGGGG
Organism: Cricetulus griseus; assembly: GCF_003668045.3. Lineage (NCBI taxonomy): Eukaryota > Metazoa > Chordata > Mammalia > Rodentia > Cricetidae > Cricetulus > Cricetulus griseus. The sequence continues at coordinate 280,603,155 of NC_048596.1, read as the reverse complement.
TGCTTCTAAGCACCCTTCAATGCATAGGGCAGTGCGACCTAGAGTCAGAAGTGAACATTCCCAACACTGAGAACCAGATGCCATGATGTTCTTTAAAGAGTGCAGTTCATGGCCTTGTTTCTTTTCTTCCTTTAAATGTTTATTTATTTGGAGGGGGGCATGGCACACATGTGGAGGTCAGAGGACAACTTATGAGAATTAGTTCTGTCCTTCCACCATGTGGGTCCCTGAGAAGGAACCCAGGTGATCAGGCTTGGCAGCAAGGACAACTTTACCCTCTGAACCCTTCCACCAGGCCCCATCTATCTATTTCTTTAGTCACTCACACAATAATTTAGCCTCAATTTTCCTGCTCTTTCATTGTTCTAACTGTTCTATAAATCCTAACTCCCAGTGGAATCATGCAGCTTCTACATCTCAACCGAGCCTATGGAGAACAAAAGAAATTTGAAATAAGTAACACAATCCAATATGAGAGGAGAGTGTCTCCCTGATCTCCCCTACGGTCTCTGGCCTTTCTCTTCAGCAATTACTCTAAACTTCACGACATCCTCAGTCCCTCACCCACTACATGAACACTCTGTATCAGCAAACTCATTTGCTTCACTTAAAACCTTTTGCTGCAATAAAGGTGGGAATTTTTTCACATTCTCTTTCCTCCTCCCTCCCCTCCCCCAACTCCAGTGCTGGGAATTTAACCCAGGATCTCCTACCCACTACACAGGGGGCTCTCCACTGCGCAGCCCCATGTTCCCCACAGGAACTCATGTTCATCTCTTCCCACCCATCCCTTCTCGGGACACAAGTGTCCCTTGAACACAAGCATGGCCTGACTGTGACTCTGTTGTTCATATGATCTTGTCCTGGGACCTCATATAATCTGGGTCCCTGATTTACCAATTGTCTTGTCCTCTGAATCCTCCACCTCAGCTTCCTCCTCTTTCCCATCCTTTTTTATCTGAGACCTAAGAGATCATTCCTATCTTTTGGTCAGAAAGCCCACAAGCATTCTCTATTCCACACTACTGCCCTTTCTCTTTCTCCCAAACCCCCTTTCTCCTACTAGGCTCTGCTCACATTTTACTAGACCATTGAAGTTCCACAGTGGAGGCAAATTACCTCTCTATGCCCACTTCTTAGGTGAACTATGTCTCTGTGTCCTACAACTGTGGCTTCAAGTCTTATTCACTGGATCTACCCAGTTGCCCAAGGTAGAACTCTGGAATCGCCCCAGATTCCTCACTTATACCCAGGACCAATGTCAAAGCCATGGCATGTTAATCCAAGCATCTCTGAGGCCTGGCATGCTGGTCCATTCTCTCTGCAATCTAATATAGGACACATCACTGTAGGACAGATGATAACTAAATACATGTGAGTAAAAGACTTGGAGGCTCTTTTTATAAGCAAGGATGGCTCACCCGAACACAGCATCTGGAATTCGTTTTCTGCAGAATGGATCTTCTAAATTTATAAATATAGGAGATGATTGAGTACCCTGGTCTTGAGAGTCTCACATGTCCAACAAAGGGTAATAGAATCTCTACCTATTAGACATAACAGATGGCTCATCCCTCAAAATGTACAGTGACAAACTGTGACATACAAACGATATTACAGGTAACAAAAAGAACAAGTGGGGTTGCTTTTCATGCCAAAACAAAGCAAGCATATCTTGATTTCCACTGCTTTGCAAAACCTGACTTTCAATTGCAAATGTCAAGGAAATAAAGTGTAAGCAAAGGAAAAGTCAAGAGAAATCACAATGGCACTGACAATGAAGACATAAATGCTACTTCACAACAATTTCTTCAGGAATTAAGCATCAGCGCATCACAAATCAGCAGTGAAATGAGTGTGTCAGAATCCATTCTGACAGTCACAGGCTAAGAACAGGGTTCTGAGTGTGGGAACCACACAGTGTTCAAAGCCAAGACTCTAAAAGGATTAAGAACCCAGTTGTAGAGATGTGGTGGATGATTGCTCCATGCACACCAGGCCCCATTGTCCTTTCAGAATGTGGGTTTATTCTTGTCCAGTGAGCTCACAAGTTGCGTCCCATTTTAAGACAGTGAAAAGGAGAAGGTAGACAAGGGGCATTGCCATTCTGCTACAAACAAGTTCACTGCAAAATTAGTATTGACCAAACCTAGGGGCAAATGAGCTTCAGGGCCAGAGAGCCCAAGTTCAGATCTCAACTATATCTAACAACTTCGTAATTTTAATAATCCATCCCATTTGCCTATGCTACAGTTTTTCCATGCATGAAATAGGAACTAGAAAGAGTTCTTCCTTCATGGGCAAAATGTCTAAACCATGTGTGGTGCTGTAGATGCTGCATAACACGTCAGCAGGTAACGCCATCACCACCGTCCATCACCATTGCTACAATCTGTGCCTCAGCTCCAGCTTGACTATGTCCACCAGGCTGAGTTCCTAGTTCATATCTCCAGCTACACTCTCTGTGAGCTTACAATCAGTCATCAAGGACTGAGTTCATGCCAAATTCAACACACCCAAAAGCACAGAGTGAAACAGTATTCGTCCATAAAGGGGTGGGGAGTGTGTGGTTCTAATAAATGCTGCAGCATGAAAAGTTTTGAGAAATTCTGAGTGAAATACACCAGTCATGAGTGGGCAGACACGGCAGGACAGCATGAAATGCTGGAGCTGGCAAACACAGCAGAGCAGGGACAGAAGACATCTGGAGTGAGGGAGAGAGGGGGATGGGAAGCTATTACTTAATGGGTGCAACATTTCTTTTGGGGATGATAAAATAAGTCATGGAAATGCACAGCAGTGGCCACATTGCTCTGTGAATGTGCTTGATGCCACCCGACTTAAAGAACTAAAAATGGTCATCTTTTGTCCTGTGCATTTTCTAGTAACAGGCATAAAATAAGAACCATTTCAAAACTCATAGAATACATCTTCAAAGCAAGTTGTATCGTGAACACCAGTGTTAACTCATTCCCTAGCTTCTAAGCAGGGTGCTGGAATCACCATCAACTTGTAGCTGGCCATGGTCTGAAATGCCCAACAGATGGGGATTGGGAAGACACAGTTCAAAAGTTTCATATGTGGAATTATGCCATTTTTATTTTAGACAGAATCTTGCTATGTAGCCCAAAGCAACTCCAAACTAGCAGGGATTACAGTGTTTGTCACCATGCCTGGCTTTCCTTTTCTGGGTTAAAACATTTTTTCAGTCCCTTGAAGGGAGAAAGGAGAGAAGGTCAACTGCTCTGAGGGGCTGTGTGTACATGTGACATATAACAGCACTTTGGAAGGCAAAACTAATGCTTACACACTCATAATGAGCACACTCATATGCTTCTGCAGGATTTCCATATACCAGACAACAGTGAAACTCCAGTGCTGGAGAAGTGACAACAGGCACCTCCTGGGGGTGCTAGCCAGTCCTATCTACATGGCAAGCTCCAGGCTAGTGAGAGAACCTGTCTCGAAAAAGTTGGTGGTCAGCATCTAAGGAACCACAGCTGAGGTTGTCATCCCTTGTCTCCACATGCACAAACATAGTACATGCTTGCATGTGTGTGCACACACCTACACACACACATGGGCAGAGGAGTGAGCAGACTAGAAGAATCACATATGACTACTGTAAAAAGCTTGGAATTTCACCACTAATAGTGGCTATTTAGAAACAAACGGAACAAAAATATAGGAAGGAAGGAAGGAAGGAAGGAAGGAAGGAAGGAAGGAAGGAAGGAAGGAAGGAAGGAAGGGAGGGAGGAAGGAAGGAAGGAAGGAAGGAAGGAAGGAAGGAAGGAAGGAAGGGATGGATACAGGCTTTGAGGTCATACCGTGACCTCGAATTTAAATCCTAGCTTTGCTTTCAGTTACTGGTAATTTTTCACCCAGTCAGTTCCACGGCAGTGAGCCGCGGTTAGTTAGTTTCTCTTGTAAAGCAGACACAATAATTCATAAGTCACGACACTAAGGCATGAACTAAGGAGGCAAGGAATCGTGAAGCGTTGGGCACGGTCCCTGCCAAAAGGCCGCCAGCGTAGCCCCCCATCCTGGACAACCTGGTCACGAGCGCCCGGAGAAGCACAGCACCCTCTCCGGGAAAGAACGCACCCGTTGCACGTGGAAACAAAACAGAAGCACGGGGGGCCAGAGCTGGGTTCAGCACCAACGAGAACCCGGTTGTCACCCCCTCAACACACTCTCCGCACCGCCGCCGGCCGGGGTGGGCGCCGTGCATCCAACCCCTGCGACGGACGCCTCTGCCGCCTCCGCTGCCTGCAAGGCGCAGGGCGCTCACGACGCGGCCACAGGTTACGTGGCAGGACCCCCGGGCTCACCCCACGACCTGTCGGGCAGCGTCCCCACCTGAGCGCCCCAGGGGCCGCTGAGCGACGGCTGCGCCGCGGGTTACCTGTCTCAGCCGCCCAGCGCCCGCACTTCCGCAGACTCCGCGTTACTACGGGCTACCGGGCAAGCGCCGATGGCGTCATCGACACGCGCCCGCCCGCGGGCCGGCGACTGCGCAGGCGCAGGACGCCGCGCGCCGCCTGGGTACCCAGGATTCCTGATTGGCCGGGCGACTGCACACGCCCCGCGCTGGGATGCGGCTGTCTGCTCTCCGCTCCTGAGATGGGGACTCTCTGGGTGACCTGCAGCCCACTCTGTGGACCAGGCTGGCCTCGAACTCAGAGCTCCGCTTGCCTCTGCCTCCCGGGTTCTGGGATTAAAGGGGTGCACTTGTTATTCTTGAGCTCACGGTTTTGTTGTTGTTTTGGTTTTTCGAGACAGGGTTTCTCTGTGTAGCTTTGGAGTGTGTCCTGGCACTCACTCCGTGGACCAGGCTGGCCTCGAACTCACAGAGATCCGCCTGCCTCTGCCTCCCGGGTGCTGGGACTAAAGGCGTGCGCCACCAACGCCCAGCTCAGACGGGGTGTTAACTAAGGTCGCACCATGTGCCAGGCAGACTCTGCAGAGGTGCACCGGTTGTGCCTGCCTCTGTGGAGATTACCTTTGGCTGAGAAAGTGAGTCAGGTGCCTGTGAGGCCCGCAAAAGGCGGTCAGATCCCCTTGGAACTAGAGTTCCATGTGGGTGCTGTCCACCAAACCCAGGCCCTCTGCGGCAGCAGCTAGTGCCCTTACCCACTGAGCGATTGCTGCGGGCCGTCAGCTCGTTCTCTTCTCTGTGTTCTTGGAGGTAAAAAAATCTATGTAAGTAAAGACTCGGAGAAATGGAAGGCAGTCAGAGCCGCTTTGCTAGAGAAGGTCCTTTATTCTCTGAGGAGACTTGTTTATCTAGGGAGAGAGGTAAGCTTGAAAAGACCCGAGAGAAAAGCAGCCAGAGGATCCAAAGTACCTGACACAAGCAGCTTGTGGCACCTTTGAGGAAGTAGCGTGGGGAAGAACACAGGGTGAGACCAACAAGGCCCGAGTCGTGATCCTGCAGCACTTTCTGGGCCATTGGATTCTTTCCCCTGAAGAATGAGTGACAGGAGCAGGCTGCTGTGTGCGCTGGGCATGAAGGACTCAGAAAGAAGGATTTAGAAGAAAATGGATGCAAATACGTGATAATTTGGAAGATGATGGGGCAGGAATTAGGCAAGGGCCTTAGATTTTTAAAAATGAAGTTATCAAAAGTGACTGATAAGTTTTAGATAAGCAGATTTGCTGGACTCTATAGTGTAAACCAGGTTTTTCCTTCTTTCTATCCCAACTCCTTTGCCTTCTGGTGACCCAACCCTCTAGGACCTAGAGACTAAGTTTGCTTACTTCTCTGGCCTCCTCCACTCACTGTCTTGATCCTCCCCTCCCTTCCCCCTTCCCTTAACTCTTTCCCTCTTGGGTCTTCTTATGCTGACTCCCCCAAGTCTTCAGCAGGCTTTTAATTCGAAAGGAGGAAGCTTGTGGAAGAGGCTGTGAGGAAAGGGGGCTCTCCGTCTCTACTCAACCTTAGTTAAGATTTTGTCTGCCAAAACACTGGCCTGTGGTATAAGATCCTACCAGTCTCAAAAAGAAATGAACACAAACAGTAAACATCTACACAAACTCTCCCAAATCTTTAAAAAGATCTTTTAAAGTGTGTGTGTGTGTGTGTGTGTGTGTGTGTGTGTGTGTGGTGTGTGTGTGTCTGTGTGTGTGTGTGTGTGTGTGTGTGTGTGTGTGTTTGTGTGTGGTATGTGTGTGTAGATGCCCATAAGCCCAGGTGTTTATAGAACCAAAGACATTGAATTCCCCAGAGCTGGAGTTACAGGCAGTTGTGAGCTGCCAGATGTGGTGCTAGGAGCCCTCCTAGGTGTTTATTATTCTAGTGTGATGACTTCATTTTTGTGACTGTCGCCTGGAAGCTAGCAACTCTCAAATCTGTCAATCCACCCAAATCCTTTGAAATGTTTCTTATTAAAAATACAACTGGCTGGGAGGTGATGGCGCATGCCTTTAATCCCAGCACTCAGGAGGCAGAGGCAGAGGCAGATGGATCTCTGAGTTTGAGGCCAGCTTGGTCTGCAGAGTTCCAGGACAGCCAGGGCAGTTATACAAAAAACAAAACAAAACAAAACAAAAAACAAAAAAAACTGTCTCTAAAAAACAACAAAACCCACCTTTTCCACTTAGATGACCAGTTGACATTTGAAAAGCTAAATTTATCCTTTACCCCAACTCATATGTTCTTAGTGGATGATGTCATTAATGTCTTCCTGGTCACCCAAACCTGAACCCCCAAATCATCCCAATTTTCTCCCACAGCCAATTGATACTGGCCACATTTGTTCAGCACCTCTGTTCTTATTAACACTTTCCCTTCCCTTGCTCAAGTCATCACACCCAATTTGTGAGCTAGTCATGTGACCTTTCTATTCCTCTGTCTCACATATAAAATGAGAGACTTAAACCAGATATTTCTAAAATCGGTTTTACTTGTACAATACTTTGTTACTAAACCGCCAAACACAACAGAATATTTGCCTAAGCTGTTGTAATCCAGGCTATTATGACAGGCTGATGGGGGATTTTATAGAAATAGTACAAAAGTGAAATTTAACACTAGTTAAAACCAGCCCATATTTATGTTTTTTCTAGCCCATATTTATTATAAAATGAAAATTCATTAAAAAGAACTGTTGACCAAAACTATCAAAAATTGGAAAATTACAAAAACAGACATGGTAAACTGATCATTTATTGAAAAATGATTTTAAAAATCCAATATTGGCCGGGCATTAGTGGCGCACACCTTTAGTCCCAGCACTCAGGAGGAGAAGCAGGTGGATCTCTGTGAGTTCGAGACCAGCCTGGTCTACAAGAGCTACTTCCAGGGCAGCCTCTAAAAGCCACAGAGAAACCCTGTCTCGAAAAATCAAAAAAAAAATCCAATATTGACAAAAATGTAGTACAAAGTTCAAGTAGAAACAAAAGCCACGCTAGTTTCTTAAAACTCAAATATCCTAATGGCTACAACCTGTTATGAAGTGAAAGAATAATACTAAATTATAACTTGAGTGTAAAATTTGCATGCAGGAAACTGCAACTGATTCTTGAAAAACACTTTTAGTAGAGTAGAAAAGGTTTTTAAAAAGCCACTAAGTATATTATAAAATTGACTGCGGTGTAAAATTTGCATATTGAAATTTTCTCAAGAAAATACTCAAGCTGGTGAAAATAATTGCTATTTGCATAATTTTATTTAAATGATTATATTTATTTGCAGTAGATTAATACCACACAGAGTCAGCACAACAGGAGTCAGCTTCTTGAAGTCCTTGGGTGTTCAGTTTTCAACTTGTGTTTATAACTTTTTAGTCCTGGTGCAAGGACAAGTTTGTTCCTAAGGCTTGGCAGAATTAAAGAAATATAGCCTAGCTTTTGATGTGAACTTCACTGATGACCATTTTTCCTATTCTATCAGGTCTGTGAAATCTTTTCCTAGACACCAATGAGATCATGTGGATCAGACTGAAAAATCGGAAGAAACTTTTGTGTGTCTCTGCTGGACAAAATCCAATACAGGAACAGAGGATGTGGACTGCTGACAGCCCCCCCCCCCAACATCAAATCTCTTTCTTTCCCCATAGAAATGGAAACAATATTTTAAGTAATAAAATGTGTCCTCATTTTAGCTGGGTGTGTGGGCACCTAGTAGAAGGATATTTTGTCAGCCTCTCAGCTTAGTACTGAGCCCTAGGGCATGGCTGTAAGTGCAAATATAAAAATATGATATGGCTGGAAGCCACAGCTGTTTGGGAAACACATCCAATCCTCCACTTGACTGGGAGGTGTTGGTTGGCTGCTTCTACAGTAGCCATTTTGGTAATTCAAACTTCAGGCTTGTATGAAAACAAGAGCCTGGGTGCTGAAAACATTGTTTTTGGCTTTTTAAGATTCTAATTGTCATTTTTAATTGTGTAATTAGGCAATGCTTCATAAGACATTAAAATGCTCCCAAGGACTTTTTGGGTAGGGCCACCTATGAACTTTAATCAATCTGCCCTAGTTCTTTGACCGATAGAAAACACTGTTGCTTAATTGAAGCCATTGTAGTTTGGGTCTTTTTCTTCCTTTCTTCCACAAACTCCAATTCTAACCGGTACAAGGATGTTACAATAAATCTTTCTGCCAAAAGCTGCCGGAGCCCCACCGCCACGTGTGAGCTTTACGCCAGCCGACAGCCTGAGTTAGGGCCCAAATGAATACACAAAACTTGTATTAGGTACAATGCTGCTTGGCCAATGATTAGGATTCTCATCTGTTAGCTCAGTCTTAATTATCATAAACCTATATATTTTATAAGACTTATCAGACACCTTATTGGCGTCCCTCCTTGCCGGTGGATCACATTGTGCCGCTGGAGCAGGAGCAGAGGGGGAAAAGAGTCATACTTCTTGTTTCCTCGCTTAGATATGAGTCTCCTTGCCATGTCACTTCCTGCCTGGATCATCACTTCTCTACTACATTTCCCAGAATCCTCTTTGACTCCTAGTCCTTGCTTGCCATTGGCCAAACAGTATTTTATTTAACAATAAGATAAACATACACAGTACATTCCCCATCAGAAGGATTAAAGAATAAAAAGAAAAATATACAGGAAAACCACTGTGGTTTTCACACAGAGATGATGAGTAGCAAAAGGAAAGATGACTGTGAAGGGAGAAGCAACCCATAGCAGTACCCTCAAGTCCTGAGACCGAAGCAGACACCTCAACCTACTCTTAGCCAGTAATCTCTAAATTTAGGCAGTTACTTCTATTTTGAAAATGGTCTTAGTGTAGCCCAGGCTGGCCTCCAATTCATGGTGTAGTGGACGATAAAGATGGCTTTAAGTTCCAGATCCTCCTGTGGTGCCTCCCAAGTGTTGGAATCACAAGCCTGTACTTCCACGCATGGTTTAAAACTCGGATAAGGCAAGCACTCCATTCTTTGTGGGTTCATTTCTTGTCTCCTCCCCAAAAGCCTCCTTTCCTTTAAGACAGAACTGTGATTTTTTTTTTTTAGTTTTGCTGTTGTAATTGAGGATATTGTGATAGGCTGAGGGGGCAGATATGATTTTATATAAATAGTACAAAAAGCTAACACCAATTAAAACTAGGCTTCATTATAAAAATGAAAGCTCACTGGAAAATAGCTGCTGACCAAAGCCATTGAAAATTGGGAAAAATTACAAAAACAGACATGGTAAAAACAGATCGCATATTAAAGAATCATCTAATTGCTTCGGAGAAGACTGGCACCTCCTCAAGCATCAATCAGTAAGTGGTTCTAAATCTAGGTCAGATATGAAACCCCATTTCCCCCGGCTTCATAGTATTGTCCCAGTTAGCTTGCTAGCAGGGGGTGATGTGACATGGTCTGCCAGTGAACTGGAAGGAGGATGCCAAGGGGTTCTGGGAAAGAGGTTTTACTCTGCTAAAACCGAGCTCTAAATGCACCCCTTAGGCCTTTGGGCAGGGTACTGTGCTGTTTCTTTATCATTTGTGATGCCAGAATGAGAGGAAAGGTACTTGAAGCTTCTGGCAGCCATCTGGGGTCCAGGCGGTGAGCGTAAGCGTGGAAAGTCCACCGGAAAAGTAGGGGAGCCAGGTGAGGCAGCCCGATGTCACCCTGTGCTTCCAGCCCAGGCCCTGGCCCCTCATATCAGAAAGGCTGTGGTGATGCTTCGAATGTCCTGTTGCTGCTGATGGTCACACTGGACAGGCAAACAGCCATCCAGCATTTTGTTTGTATTCGTTTTTTTTTCTTTTCTAAATTAAGCTTTGTTTTCCACATTCAGACGGTATTAATTGCTCATGCTTCAGCTGTTTGTCATATTCTTGCTTTTGCTGCTTTTTTTTTTTGCTGACAGTGTGCCTCATGTAGACGGTGTGTGTGTGTGTGTGTGTGTGTGTGTGTGTGTGTGTGTGTGTGTGTGTAAAAAGAGACACAGAGAGGGGACAGAAGAGAAGAGGGAGACAGGAAAAGTCCTGTCTGCCCCAGGGGAACAGCAGGAAAGAGAGAAGTAGGAAAGAGAACAGAAGTGGGTGGGGGTCTGTCTTTTAAAAGGGTCCTTTGCATCTCTGCAGACTAGGACTCATGGAACCCTGGGCTGACCAGGGTACTGCCCGAGTGCATTCTGTCAGGAGACAGGGGCAGGCCAGCATAATGCCTGAGTCCTTACAGGCCCTGCCTAGAATAAAGAAACAGAAGCGCTTCAGCCTGGGTTGACGCAGAGCTTCTGTGTGCAGAACTTCCTTTTCCGTAACACTGTGAGCATTGTGGAGCACACCGGAGGAGGATCGCAAGGTTAACAGTTAATGTCCCTGACACTTATGTGTGTGTCCTATACTCACCCCCCTCTTTTGAGAGCATTGAGTACATAATGCTATATCTTAGGTACACTTCTGGGCTCTAGGAATACAAACATGAAAAAATATATATCCCTGACATCAAAGAACTTCCTCTCCATTGAGGAGATGAACATAGGTTATTAGACGTCAGAACTCTAGATTTGTGTCCTAGATGGAGTAAAGCCAGGATGGATAGTGGGTGGGAGGCAAATCATGGGAAGGAGATAAGATTAGGACGGCAAGGTAGATGTTGAGAAACCTAGAAGAGGCCACAGGAGGATCGATGCCCAGGTTGTCTCTGGAAAGTGAAGCTGTTGTGGATTGGCTCACTTTGGCTCCATGAGTGCCTCATTTGGAGACTCTTTTCAAATCACTGAGCAGGTCTCAAGTTTGTAGTCACTAATAAAGAAGATGAGCATATCTAAGTGATGAAACGGAATTGATTTTTAAAAATACTTCTATAAAAGCAAGGAAAAAGAAGGCAACATAGCGAAATTGGCATTCTATTTGAGAACTGATGGATCAGTATCAAGTTTGAGGGCCATGGAGAGGACTCACTGAGGAAGAGTGCTTGCTTGTGCAAGCATAAGGACATGAATTCAAATCCGGATGACATATAAACAGCCAGGCATGGCTGTGCAATTTCAGTGCTGTGTGGAGGCAAAGACAGAATTGCTGGGGCTTGCTGGCACCTAGCTCCAGGTGCAGGGAAAGAACCTGTTTCAAAGGAGTAAGGCAGAGAGAAACAGAGCAGGACATGGATGTCCTGTGTATGTTCAACAGAAACACCTCTACCACCACGGCTGCTGTGTGTAATTGCAAGTAATTGCAGTTCTCAGCGGATTCCCCAGGCACTCACTACTTTGACTCTAACTTGGCTTTTGGTGTGCTTCGTTCTTGAAAATAGTCACCCACAAATGCTCGTTAAGTGAAAACACACATAATGATTGTTAAGTCAAGGCCGTTGCTCTGGGGAAGACAGGACCTATGAAAAATTAGTAAAGGGACATGAGCAAATTCTTTAACTTGGATGCCAGTTTGCAGCTCTACAAATTCTATTGAAAACTGGCAGGTGGCTTATTTATGTCGACTGAAGACATAAGAGTGAGAAATATATCAAAATATCATTTTTCCAGACATTTTGATATATCTGTTTTCAAATTCTTACGCATAAAGTCCAAAAGCATGCTTCATGTTTTCCACTGTCCCCATAATGTGTTTAGCCAATTTTTGGAAATGCTGTTTGAGAACATTGGTTCTTCATGCCATCAACCCTGAAGCAGAATGAAATAGGCTGGCTATCTCCAGTGCCTCCACAGGGGCTCCCTAAGTGGTCGCCATGCCCACTTGAAGAGGGATGGTGGTGGCCAAAGGGAGCAAACTGAAGTAGATATTCCAGGCTTTCACCCAGCTTTTAATTGTTTGTGGACCTCAGTGAGCGGTCATTGACTTCTTGATAAAAGCAACTTCTAAGAGGCTGATCCCCTTCTTGTTAGTCATCCCAGGTCTCTTCATTCCAATTCTTTGTCATTGAAAGAGTATGGTTAGGACCACTCTAGCTTGTGTAGTTGGGAGGAGGCAGGTCACATGACTAATTTTGACTGCTGAGTCCTCTTCTTTGGACTAGGATGGGAAAATAGAGCTTCCTGAGTCTAACATTTTATCACTGGGGGTGTGAAAATTCTCTGCCCAACAGACAAATGAAATCCCATGGTAACACACATGATTTCTGTGTAACTGGCAGTGTGTTATATGGTGATGGGAAAACGTTGGCTGACAGAGAAGACAAAGATGAATCCTGGTGATTGACAGCACTTGTGCTTCTTATGTACCTGCATCCCTGTAGAGCTTAGTTAGAACCTTCAGATTAGCCAGCCGAGAGCCCCGTGAAAGATGTCTTAAACTTGAGCATGTGCAGTGGTGGCATTTGGTTACAAATGACTATAGCAGAGCAGTTTACACCATGGAGACCTGTTGAGGTAAGTGCCAGGACACACACAGTGTGCTTTTTCTCATGAACTTCAGTTTCCTTTAGTTCACTAAAATCTATTTGAGGAAATAATCTTTATTCATGTATGTGCCTATGAGGAGTATGTGTGTGTGTATGTGTATGGAGTGTGTGTATGTATGTGTGTGTGTGTGTGTGTGTGTGGAGTGTGTATGGAGTGTGTGTATGTGTGAGTGTGTGTCTGTGTGTAGTGTGTATGTGTATGGAGTGTGTGTGTGTCTGTGTGTAGTGTGTATGTGTATGGAGTGTGTGTATGTATGTGTGTGTGTGTGTGTGTGTGTGTGTGTGTGTGTGTGTGTGGAGTGTGTGTCTGTGAGGAGTGTGTATGTGTATGGAGTGTGTGTATGTGTGAGTGTGTGTCTGTGTGTAGTGTGTATGTGTATGGTGTGTGTGTGTGTAGTGTGTATGTGTATGGAGAGTGTGTGTGTGTGTGTGTGTGTGTGTGTGTGTGTGTGTGTGTGTGTGTGTGTGTGTTCTCATATATTTCTATTGATGCTTTTGTGGACATGCTCAGGTGCACATGCAGGTAGAGGCCAGAGGCTGTCATCCATTCATTTTCTTGAGCATTCTCTATTTACTGAGGCAGACTCTCTTGCTGGAACCAGAGCACACTGATTCCCGTCTATCTTGCCAGTCTTCCTCTATCTCTGTCTCCCAAGTGCAGAGATTATAGACAGGCCACTGGCACTGGCCAGCTTTTTATGTGAGTGCCAGGAATCTGAACTTCAGTCTCATGCTTGCACAGGAAGCATTTTTTTAATGCACTGAGCCATCTCCCCAACCCAGGAAAACAATTTTTACTCTCCTGTCCTAAAGAGTCCGTTAAGAATGGTAACACTTGTCTCTCTATGCTAACCTTTCCCTTTTCAGAGGAAGGAGCCCTGCAGGAAAGTCACATGTGGAACAGGCACCAGGAACATTTTTCAACCTTCTGCTTGGCAACTATTCTATATTTTAAAACCTCAAATTGTTCATTGCTGCCAGATGAGTTTTAGAAAGCAAAGGAGGTTGGTGTAGCTGCCTCATAAAGGCCCTTGGGAGATTCTTTTGAACACAGACTTTAAGACTGAACCCTTAATGTGTCCGTTTACCACATCTCCTGTTTTCCATCACTGTTTTGGGGTTTTGTTCAGAGAAAACATTAACATAGTTCTGTATTTAGTTCTAGATGAATTAAAACAAGAGCAACATTACCAAACCACTTTGTTGACTGGAACACAGGGGAGAGGGCTGTGGCCAGAATGCCGTGTGACACCCTTCACTGAGGGGGAGAGAAGATCGTGTCTGTAAAAGACAGCAATGAATCAGAGTAATTCTGAGGACAGAACAATGCTCTACACTGCTAATGAACAGCTGATGAGATCACAGAACCAAGTTTCAATGTGACAATCACAACAGACTGTTTATTCATAGTTTGTCCTCACTGCTATAGGAATGAATGGGTAGATATTTTTCTCCATCCCAGGAAGTCTCTAGCTAAGCATTTTCACTCCTTCGTGTAGGAGTGTCAGGGACCTGGAAACCCATTCCATGCCACCAGGCTCATGAGTGATGGGTCGTTAGGGTGACAGTGGTGGTAGGATGGTCACATGGGCCCCAACAGGGAGAGGTAGAGGATCCTATCTTACAGAGGACAGGCCCTGGTGGTGGAAGGTGAATTTAGAGCAATTCCTGGAGAGACAGTGTACATAAAGTTGCAAAGTCCACACAGGGAGCTTACCAATAGCAGAGTAGGAAAAGATTTAACATTAAGGACTTAGACCTGATGTTTAAAAAAAAATATTGGCTTTTTCTTCTGAAAGCAATGAGGTTTGGATTAGGGGAGCAATCAGCAGAATGAGATGAGAGATGAAGTATGTTAACATTTACACAGAGACTTAACCTCAAATGAAATGGCCCTCAACCAGTGAGAAATTGTGTTAGGAAGTAGGGAGCCAAACTTCCTCACCCCTTACCCAGATGATTTTAGATGTGAGTCAGAAAACTCTCCCAGGGTCTCCAGCAGGTTGGTGCCCCGGTTTCCTACAGAGGTAATCTAATCATTTAACTCCCTTGCTGGCTTTACCCTTCCTTCTATCAGATCCCTCATTTGTTGTGAATCTCCCTGGCATAAATCATTTCATCATGTAAGTTGTTTCCACACAAATGCATGCCCCAGGGTCCTCTTTTGGTGGGAGGGAACACAAATCCCTATTGCTGGTTGGACTTAATGATCATTTCGGGATAGACAGCCCTATCACAGTACCTACAAAGGAGTCATTTATGACATTTTTGGGTCCATTACTTTGCACAAAGGTGACAACTCCAAAGAAGAAACATGAATAAATGACAAAAAGAGAAGGTGACAGTTGTGTATATAGGTGGCCCTCTTTTGGGGATAAAATAGTACAATGGTGCTTATTTCCTAATATATGACTCTCCTTGGATACTAAATGTGTCTGTCAGGGAAAAATAATGTCATACTATTAAGAATTAGTAATACATGCTTTCAGATGACATTAGCCTATTAATTCTAATTTTATCTTAGTTGAACACAAATGCTGTTCAGTGTTTAGATGATTTATCAAGATATGAACTGAAGCTTGCCAAATCCCTAGCTGAAGTCATAAATAATTTCAACATCTTTTGTTTCACATTTGCTGTTTAAAGGGCCATAATATTGGCAAATGTATCATTGTTAGACTTTCTTATATTTTAAGCATGAAGTCTACTCCTTTAAAAAAGCAGCTTAAGTCACGGCTTTCTTTAAAATCGTAGACCGATGTCTACCTGCATCTGTAGCTTTTCTGGGCAGAGTAAGGGTCCTACAGGAATTGATGCCCAAAATCTTGGCTTTAAGATGGTTTGTCTCTTCCAAAATCCATGTTGAAATTTGGTTCCCAGGGTAAAATGTGGAGAGGTGCTGAGATGTTTATGAGGTGTTTGGGTCTCATGGGGCTCTATCTTCCTTAAAGGATTAATGCTAATCTTGCAGGAGGAAGTTACTTCTTGTGGGGAAAATGCTGGTTATCATGAGAATAGGAGCTATGAAATAAGCAGAGCTTCCTCTGGTCTCTGTGCTCTTGCTCCTGACATGATCCTTTCTGCCTTTCTGCAGGATGTGGCCCTTACCAGATGGCAACCAGTTGCCAGTGTGGTGCTCTTAGACTTCTCAGCCTCTAGGACGGTGAACCAAGATAAATTTCCTTTATGTATCACCCAGTTGATATTTTGCTATTTTGCAATAGCAATGGCAAACAGACAGAGACACATGTCATCTTTCAGAAAGAAGAGTTGACAGACAGTTGGTTGAAGACATTCTCCTCTATATCAGCCCTAGATTTCCACTGATTTCTAAGCTTTGTTCAAACAAGTACCCTAACTGTAATTACAATCATAGTTAAATAATGGTCCGTGTACAAACACAAAACTCTAGAATATACCAACACATTGCCACTATTTCCATTACGTTAAAGCATCAGGATTCTGAGTAGGTAACAGGCAAGCCATGGTTGCACAACTAACCAGAATTCTCAGGTTATTGATCAGCTTTGTTGGGGGGTGGGGGGCACTGATAAGTTGAGGGAAACTCTTGTCAACACAAACCCCAAACTACCAAATGTGAGACAATATATAGAAGATTAGAGTCCCTTGAAGAGCCCACTTATTAGCACAAAGGGATACTTCGCTGAAATTACTTGACACTATAACTCCACAGAAGCATAGCATGAAAGGTGTGGTGGGACCACTAACAAAGTCAGTGGCTCTGAGCCAATCTATATAACCTCATCCAGAAATCTCAGTCATTGCAGTGAAGAGATAGTACTGGTCACAGAGATGCTCAAAAGGAGGGGCACTGAGAAATTGCTAGGAGACTCTTCTGTTGGCATTACAGTGAATAGGCTTTTCCAGGGAACTGATTGATCATCACTCTGGTTTCAAAATAACTGCCTGAGAATGATGACTTCACTGGGTGTTGAAAACCTGAGAAGATGACAACACCCACCAACAAATCATTACAGGGAAGTAAGGAATGAGCACATTGTCACCACCATCAGGATACACAGTAGTACCAAGCTTGATGAAACACGGCAAGTGTTGAATTATTGTGAACCAAGTAAGCTATCAACACATCTCTCTACTTACATCGTTCTTCCAATGAACTTTTCTCCTGTATTTTATACTTCCAATGATGTATCCATGCTTCTAGTGGTAACACACACACACACACACACACACACACACACACACACACACACACACACACAGAGAGAGAGAGAGAGAGAGAGAGAGAGAGAGAGAGAGAGAGAGAGATTAAAAATAATTTCATAAAATGCAATCCCATTTTGGTCTGATCTTTTGATGCATAATTATTTTGAGATTCATCCATGTTGCCAAGTGGCCAATAGCTCCTTTTCATGGCTAAGTAGAGTTCTATTGTATGGGTATGTCATCACTTATTATCCACTCACCACCCCTGACGGCCATTCCGGTTATTTTTCTGGTTATTGTCTATTGCAAACAAAGCTACTGGAACACTTAGACAAAGATTTGTGGAGACACACGCTTTTACTTCTTTCACATAAGTATGTAGGAATGCATGGAGTGTACGTTCAACTTTTAAAGGCACGGCCATGCTGTTTCCCAGGGAGACTGTATCACTGTAAACATCCCCCAGTAGCATCCAACTCCATCACACCCTCAGCAGTGCCTGCTCTGGTCAGCCTTTAAACTGTAGCTGTTTTAACAAGCACACAGTGATTTACTGTAATGTTAATTTCCATGTGCATAATGCTTAGTAATATCTAACACCTTTTCACATTCCCATTTGAAATATTATATATATATATATATATATGTATACACACACACATATATATATATATAATGTCTCTCTCTCTCTCTCTCTCTCTCTCTCTCTCTCTCTCTCTCTCGGTTTTTCAAGACAGGGCTTCTCTATGTAGCCCTGATTGTCCTGAAACTCGCTTTATAGACCAAGTTAGCCTCACACTCAGAAATCTGCCTGCTTCTGCCTCCCCAATGCTGGGATTAAAGGCATGCACCACCACTGCCTGGTGATATTTTCAATTTAAAAATAAATAAAAGATAGAAGCTATAATCAGAAGGCCTTATTTGGGCCTTGCTGTGTTTGTGTGCTCTGATACAAACTCTTCAGCAGGAGTCATTAACACTGCTGATGAGAATGGGGTACTGAAAAGCACTAAGCAAATTCCATCATGTAACATCAGAAACTTGGGGTGCTGTGCCTTAACTGGTAAATCATGTCTGATTGAGATAAGTTTACTCTTGAGTGATGTAAAGATAGCTTGAGACTTAATAGCTCCTACTTTGCTATGCAGCTAAAAGGATTGATGACACAAAATTCTAATCCCAGTGCTTCAAGGACAGAGGCATGAAGGCCATGCCAGTCCACCCAGTTTAGGTTGTAGAGTAAAACCCTGTCTCAGAAAGCCCAAATGAGTAACAGTGAAGGTCAGGGGCAGGCGTGGTAGATGCCAGCTACTTCTTTTTCTCTTAACCAACTTTTATCATCACTAACAGTATTAGGGTTTTACTGCTGTGAAGAGACACCATGGCCATGGCAACTCTTATAAGAAAGAGATTTAATCAAGGGGGCTCATTTACAGTTTCAGAGGTTCAGTCCATTATCATCATGGCAAACAGCATGGTGGCATGCAGGCACATATAGTGCTGGAGGAATAGCTGAGAGTCCTACACCTTGCAGGCAACAGGAAGTCTACTGAGACATAGGGCAGGATCCAGATCATAGGAAACCTCAAAGCCTGGCCCCACAGTGACACACTTTCTCCAACAAGGTCATACCCACTCCAAGAAAAACCACACCTCCTAATAGTGACACTCTCTATGCGACTATGAGGGCCAGTTACATTCAGAATACCACACTAACAATGTATATTTTATTTTTTTTGAAAGTCTTGAAAATACAAGTATCCTAATAGAATTTTTTCCTCAGTAAAGCTGAGCTTTTTTTCTTACAAAGAAAACTTAATTATCAGAGTTTCAATATGACTAAATCAGATAAATATGGAAGACAGCCCTTTATTAATTAACTGACTAACCTGTTAGGGTTCTCAACATATCACAGCTCCAAGAATAAGGCTGCCAAGTTCTGAAAGTGAAAACAAAAGGTGTGAGGTTCCTTCTCTACAGCATTTGAGATACATTCAAAAATGTCTGCTGTGTTTTTGAAATTCAAATTTAATTTGACAGTCTGTATTACCAAGCAACCTTACCCAAGGAATACTGGGACTCACAGAAATTGCTGGGCGGAAGCACTGTAGGGGAAGAGGGCTGGAAGGCTTTTGTTTACTTATCCCGGTGTAGGGGGCCCAGAGTTGACCTCAAGATGTTGCCATGGTGTGGTCCTGCCGTCACAGTACTCAGGATTTGAAATGGACAGTTACAACAAATGACTTAAATACAATCGTGACCACCAGAAATGAAGGAAGTGTGCACAGTTGTTCCTATGGCTCAGGGTAGTGCTGTGGGCAGTGCTGTGATTTCATGTTTGTTGTTCACCTGTTACTCTTGCACTAAAGTTCCTGAAAACACAACATGGCTTTTAGTGTTATTGTGTGTAACATGAGGTTTTCTCTGGCCCAGCTAGGTCCCGCTGCCCTTCTCTGGCCAAAAGAAAACATGCAGATGCTATATTAGTTACAAATACTGTTGGCCTTTAGCTAAGGTTTCTTATTTGCTAGCTAAGTCTTGATTATTAACCCAATTCTAATAATGTAAGTATTTCCACGTGGCTTTATCTTACTGGACATAAGGTCCCGGGCCTCTTACTCCGTTGGGGTCTACATCGCATCTGCTCAGCATCTCCGCAGAGAAGAGAAAAGGAAAAGAGAGTGATTTCCTGTTTGTTCTTGTTTATATACTGTTACTGCCTGCTACATCACTTCCTGCCTGGATCACAAGACTTCTCTTTACTACATTTCCCAGAATTCCCCTTGTCTCTTAGTCCCACCTATCTTGATTCCTTATTGGCCAACAGTGCTTTATTCATCAACCAATAAGAGAAACATATACAGAAGACTTCCCCCATCAATTGTGGAGAAATGTGTAGATAGGCAGTGGCAGTGGGGTATAACTTAATGAGACTCCATTTGCCCAACACCCAAAATAAAAAACAACCAACTCATGATCTTTCTCAGAAATTTTACCAATATTCCACTCTTTAACTCTCCCCCAGTTATTCTCAGGCCAATTCAACACACAATCAATTTCAGCTCTTAAATATTTCAGTCCTCATCTTTCTTTAAATATAACCACAACAGCCACATCACATATACTTCAAAATCAACAGTAATTCCCACTCTCCAGAAAGCATTTAGTAAAGAAAAAATATTACATGGAACAAAAATGACCTCACAGGATTTTAGCTAACACAAACCCTTCTGGCATTAATTAAACACCAAAAGCAAATTTCAACACCATTTGGGTGCCACTTAAGAGGAGCCAAATAATCCAATAGGGAATGGAAATATATTGCCATTTTTTAAAAGAAAGTATCAATATTGTACATTCATTCATTTGTGGTTCCTACAGCTGTTTATTGACCATGTGTCTTGCCAAGGATACAAAGATCAATAGGCTAGGTTGGCTGGCCAGTGGGCCTCAGGGCTCCTCCTGTCTTCACTTCCCCACAGTGGGATCACAGTCATGTGCAAGTGTCTTCACACTCTCAAGGCATACACTTTACCCCCTGAGCCCCACTCCCAGCCTATGACATAATCATAAATGAAAATAATATAGTGTAAGAAGACAGTCCTCCTTGTCCTTGAGGAACAAGATGGTTTACACATCTTTGAATTTAACCTCGTGTGAAATCATCTATAAATAAAGGTGGGGATTGAACTGTCCATTGGGGAAAAATAATACAAAGGGCCAAGGGGGTGGCTTGGTGGTAGAACACTTGCCTATCTCTAGATTCAAATCCTACCACAGCTCAAAACAAACATACAAACAAAAAACAAGAATATGGAAGAATTTATAGGCAGTAGAGGGCTGTTTCTGAAGGAGCCAACATGAACATATACAACAAAATCACCTGCTATTACTTTTAAAAATTATTGATGTGTATGAGTGTTTGACTGCATGCATGTTGGTGTACTGTGTGCATGCCTAATGCTCACAGAGGCAAGAAAAGGGTATCAGATCCCTTGGAACTAGATTTTTAGACAGTTGTGAGCCTCTGTGTGAATGTTGGAAACTGTGACAACAGCCAGTGTTCTGTTGCTGGCAGTTTTCTTTTGTTCTGCCATTGCTTCAGCCCCAAAGAAACACATGGATGCTATATTAGTTATAAAACTGTTGGCTGGTGACTAGGGTTTCTTATTGGCTAGCTCTGTCTTAATTATTAACCCATTTCTATTAATTTAAGTATTTCTTCATGGTCTTATGTTACCGGAGAAGGGTCCAGACCTGTTACTCCTTTGGCGGCCTACATGGCAACCATTCTGGTGGGTGCTCTCTGCCTACTTTTCCCAGAATTCTCCTCATCCTAGTCCTGCCTATCTTCCTGCCTCATTGTCCAGACAGTGTTTATTTCATCAACCAATAATAGAAAACATATATGCAGAAGGACTTCCCCCACCAACGTTCTTCACTGTTGTGCCATTTCTTAAGCCCCTAAATTATAAACCTAGTGATAATTCACTAATCAATCAAGAGTAAAGATGAGAGCTTCCCCTATCTTTGTGAACCTCTTATCCTAGCCCATGATGCTTGGCAAAGTTCTGGGTGCACAGTGACAGTCAATCAACATCTAATGAAGAAGAGAAAAATTCACTTTTACTCAGTTTCATCATAAAACTCTCTTCATACACAACACCATTTCCATATTCAAAAGTCATGTCACAGTACAGGGAAGGGAACTCAGGAGGCAGAGTGTGATACTTACACATGCCTATGATTCCAGTGTGTTTAAGCAGGGACTGGAGAAGCCCTGGGGCCCACTGGCTAGCTAACCTAGACTATATGGTGAGTTCCAGGCCAGTGAGAGACATTGAAAATAAAGGATACCAGAGATTTCCCTCCAACCTCCACAGGTGTGGGCTCATTCCATAGATTATGACACGGAACCCCTGCCACCTCCAGAAAGAAGTGAGTATTGAATTATTTTCCACAGAGTGGGTGTACAGAATATTTTGGTGGGGGAAGATTTTGCTTTCTTAGGCTCTGGTTCCTTTCATACAGCTAAGCAGTTCATTGGAGTGTGACTCCTGACCATATTTACTAGTCAAAAAGACCAAACCATCTGTGGCTTTGCAGTTGTCCTGCTCTTCCTGATGGCCTTTTAATGAACATAGATGTGATTTAGTTTTGATCATTTTGTCTGGAAATCAATCCCATGGTGAGGGTTTGCTAACCACCTGCAACTTGTAACTAGTTGCATCTGAAAGGGTTTCCCTGGAGTGTGTGAGGGTTGCAGGAGATTGGATGAGACAGTGAGTTAAAATGTAAATAACTCCCTGCAACCATGACATGGGCTGAATGCTCAACATTCGTCATGTACTTGTATGAAAATGTCCATATGTGACACACAGTACTGTGAATATACACAATGAAAAACTTCTAAATGAATTTAAGAAAAACAATTTTTTTAAAAGGAGAATCCAAACCACAGCAGGGAAAGTCTGCGTGTTTCCCAGCTGCCCCACAGAGCCATAAATGTCCATGGGGTTACTTTCCATATTGCTGTGTTTATTTATATAGGCTCGAATAGACCCTTTTAAAGGATTAACTTAGTGTGGCTGTCGCAGACAGCTAGTTTACACCAAGTCCTTCTTGGCATGACTTGAAAGCAAACGGTAAGTGGTGTAAACAACTGTATATGAGTATAGGCTGCCAGATAATGGACATCTGGAGAACAAACAAAACTTATTAAACAGACAACAAATAGCTGAGGTAAATATCAAATTTTTGAGCTGCACAAAGCATGGAGCTGGGTCTCCTCAAAACCTTATTAACATGGCACAGCTGGATTAAAATGAAAAGAGCCATTTAAACATTAAAGGGGGGAGGGAATCTTCAAGTTAGAAAGTCTGGATTTTGTTCCTGTCTCTGTCACTAATTCACTAAGTGACATTGATCTTGTCTCTGATTTGCCTGTGTTTTCCCGACAGCAGAAGGGATTTCAGGCTATTCATGAGCGCATAGAACAATTGCCAGATGCCTCTCAGGACAGGATCAAAAGAAAACCGTTCTCTGGTCATGTCATGTCCCTCTTATCCTGTGGTCTCCAAAACCTAGTGTTCCCTCAAAATAGACTTGGGGAGGGACAAAAAATGATGAAGGATATGGCAAGTCAAAATCAGGCCAAGCCAGGCATGGGAGTGCACACCCACAAACCCCACCACGTGGGAGGCTTGCTGTGGTAGATCTTGAGTTCTGGAAGAACCAGAGTTACATAGCAAGACACTGCCAAAGAGGGAAAGAGATGTGAAGGAAGGAACAGAGGGAGGGAAGGAGCGAGGAAGGGAGGAGGGAGGGAGGGAGGGAGGGAGGGAGGAGGGAGGAAGGGGACAGGAGGAGGGGGACAGGAGGAGAGGAGAGGAGAAAGAAGGAAAACTAAAGAAAGACAGGGAGAGTGAAGAAGGGAAAAAAGTTAGAGACTGCCCGAATAAGTTTTCCAGACCAATCTTGAATTTACGTACTCCTGACTCAGCCTCCTGAGTAGCAGAACTTACAGGCACGTGCCACTGTCCCGGGCTTCTCTGATGATTTTTTTTAGTTATTCTTTTCTTGATCTCCCTCCCTTTCCTCTAACTCTTCCTCCCTCTCTCTCTTTCTCTCTTTCCTTCTTTCTTGTCAGGGTCTCATTTAGCCCAGGCTGATCTTGAACTCATTACTTAGCTAAGGATGACCTTGGACTTTGAACCTCCTCCTTCCACCTCCCAAGTGCTGACATCATAGACATGCGCCATCATACTCAGTTCACAGGGTGCTGGCAACTGATTTAGCACCTCAGACATTCTAGAAAGGCACTCTGCCAGAACTGAGCTACATCCCTGTCCCTCAGAAACTGGCATCTGACTTGACTACTTCATTCAGCATTGTGATTTTCATAAAATGCCTTCTGTGTTGTGTACTAGAGAGAGAGGGGGGGAGAGAGAGAGAGAGGGAGAGAGAGAGAGAGAGAGAGAGAGAGAGAGAGAGAGAGAGAGAGAGAGAGGGAGAGAGAGAGAATCTATTACAGTGACTTACAGACTGTGATCTGGATAGTCAACGATGGCTGTCTCTGGACAGAAGAACCTAGTGGTCGCCCAGTCTCAGCTCTTCTTCGGTATATGTTGGAGTCCTGAAGAAGTGGACTTTAATGTCAGGGAAGGAAAGCCTCTGCAGCAGGATAAACGAACTTTCCAGTGAGAGTGAGAGCAAGCAGGCTTCCTTCTTCTGTGTCCTTTGTGCTGGCCGCCACCAGAAGGCATGGCCCAGATTTAGGGTGGGTCTTCCCACCTGTAAGTGATCCAATCAAGAAAAATCCCTCACAGGTGTGGCCAACTGCTTGCATTGTAGTTCATTCCAGATGTGGTCAAACTGACAACTAAGATTAACCCTCTGTGATGGCTGATTGAGATTGGCAAGATCTAGGATTACTGATGAGACAACAGGACTCCATTCAGCCCACAGCAGATAAGCTGTTGGGGTTAGTTGAGTGGGACGACCTACTTAGACTGTGGGCGGCGCCGTCCCACAGGATACGGCGGTCTGACATTCATCTCCCTCTGCCTCCTGGCTGTGGATGCAGGATGGCCAGCCGCCTCAAGCTCCTGTGGCTGTGGCTTCCCCACTATGATGGACTGTATCCTGGAACTGTGAGCCAGAATCAACTCTTCCTTCCTGAAGTTGCTTCCCTCAGTATTTTATCATAGCCGTGAGACAGTAACTAAGACACCTTCCTTGAGTACTCTTACCTTTTTTTTAAATGGTTTTTATAAATGCCTTATTTCATTTTTAGTTGCTGAATGATAATTGTACCTATTTCTGTGATACGATCTGCTTTTTCCCCCTATGTTTGAGATAATATAATTCCACCATTTTCCCCTTCCCTTTTCTCTCTCCAAACCCTCTCATATACTTCTCCATGGCCTCTCTTTTTTTTTTTTTTAAAAAAAAACCTAATTGTTGTTTGAATATATGTATATACATATACATACATACATACACACACAAGTTTTATATATATATAAAACCTGCTCAGTATGTATAATGTTACTTGTATGTATGTTTTCAGGACTGACCATTTGGTATAAGATAGTCAGTTGGTGTGCTCTTCCCTGGGAAAGACTATTTCCCTCACCCTCAGCATTCCTTAGTTGCCTGTAGTTCTTTGTGTAGATTTGAAGCCTCATGGCTTTCTCTTCTCCACTTTGGCATGTCTATTGCTGTTATCTATTCTCTCTCTCTCTCTCTCTCTCTCTCTCTCTCTCACACACACACACACACACACACACACACACACACACACACACACACACGAATGAACATGACTGAGCAAGTAACCATGGCATAGGGTGTTGAGTCCTTTGGGAATATGCTAGGGCATGTATGCTGATTCATATGGCAGCATACACTCAAAGACTTTTGAATTCTCCAGGCTGATTTCCAGAGTGACTGCATCTGTTTGCAACTCCACAGAGCATGTGAGTGTAGTGTGACTCCACAAGAGTCTGGGAAAGGGTCACAAGAATTTATTTAGATATAAAATAGGGGTAAACACTCTGATACAGGACAGGTTAGACACTGAGGCAGTTGTTCTGCTCAAGGGGAGAGAGCACCAACAGCAAGCTGCCTGCTCTGCTCCTACCATCCAAGAGAGCTCGAGAGCAAGAGAGTGAGAGACCCTTTTCCTCAGAGCTTGAGAGCAAGAGAGTGAGAGACCCTTCCCCTCAGAGCTTGAGAGCAAGAGAGTAAGAGACCCTTCCCCGCAGAGCTCTAGAGCAAGAGAGAGAGAGACTTTTCCCCTCAGAGCTCGAGAGTAAGAGAGGAGAGACCTTTCCCCCAAACCCACGACATATGACGATTCCCCTTTCTTCATATTTTCTCCAGCCAGCATTTGCCATCATTTGTTTTCTTGATCTTAGCAATTCCTACTGGGGGAAGACAAAATCTCAAAGTAGTCTTAATTTGCATTTCTAGAGATTGTTGAATACCTTTAAAGAGGTTTCTTGGTCAGTTTTGCTTCTTCTTAGGTCCATAGCCATCTTTTGATTAGGTGGTTTGCTGTTGTGGTTTGAATGAGAAAAGTCATGTCGTGTCCCCACCCCATGTATTTGCACAGTTGGTCCCTGATTGGTGGTGCTGTTTGGGGAGGTCATGGGACCTGTAGGGGGTGGGGCCTTGCTGGAGGAAGTACATCACTGGGCCCGGATTGCCTCTCCTCATTTCTAGTTTGCTGTCTCTTCTTTTCAGTTGCCAATATCTCTCAGCAACTGCTGCCAAGCCTTCTGCACCATTATAGACTCTAACCCTTTAGAACTGTAAGTCAGAGTAAACTCTTTCTTCCTTAAGTTGCTTTTGGTTGCAGTATTTTGTCACAGAAACAGAAAGTAGCCAATGCATTTATTTTCTTGTTATCTCTCCAAGTTATTCATATACTCTGTGTATTAATCCTTTGTCAGACAGGCAGAGACTCTCTCCCACTCTGTGAAATCACTCTTTACCTGATTGCTTCTTTGCTGCACAGAAGCTTTTCAGTTTTATGAGGTCCCATTTTTCAATTGCAAATTCTGTCCTATTCCTACACGTGTGCCTTGTAGAGTCGTGCCTACATTTGTTCCTAGCGGTTTCAGAGTTCACATTTAGGTATTTGATCCATTTGGGGTTGATTTTTGTGTGCGTTTATAGATATATGGGTCTAATTTCATTCTTCTACATGTGAACATTTAGTTGTTGAAGATGTTGTCTTTTCTCTAGTGTGCATCTTTGGCCTCATCAAATATCAAATGACTATAGTTATGTCTGCTGAAGTTGAGTCTTCTATTTTCCACAATATATGGTAAGAACTAGAGTACGGTGGCTCTTGGCTATAATCCCAGCACTAAGGTAGCGGAGGCAAGAGGGAGGCTGTGAGTTCAAGGCCAACCTGGGTTATGTGTGAGACTTGTCTTTGAAAACCAAAACCAAAGCCAAATGCTTGTAGAAAAAAAAAACAAAAACACAAAACTAGGGAGACAGCAACTCATTTCTAAATTTGGTGTCCAGAACCTACATAAAAAGCCAGCATGGTGGCACAAATTTGTAATCCTATCCTGGAGGAGGCAGAGCAGATCCTCATACTTGATCATCAGTGCTGAAACTGGAATAATATCCCAGGCAAACTAGGAGTTGCTGATCTCTGCAGCTGTTTAGAAAACATTTGCTGCTGCTGTGTGGCTGCCCTTGCTTTATGCTTTAAGTAATATACCAGACTGTTTATATCTGTCATCAGGAAATGCCTGGGGCTGCTGGGAGTCACTCAGCTTATATTTCAAGAAACATATCTGCTCTCCCTGTGACTGGGTGGCATTTTGATCCCTATTAAAAAATGCATTTGAAAAAAGAAACTAACACATTAGGAAACAATTCAAGTGGCATTTATGTTGATGGGTACTATTGTAAAAACATTCACAAAGGAAATGGGGCATTTGACAGTCATATGTGTCTGAGCATTCGGAGGTACACACACACACACACACACACACACACACACACACACACACACACACACACACACAGAGAAGTTTAAAAAAAAGGTGGGCTCACATATTAAAATAGTGCTAATTATGTAAATGTAATGGTAAAAGCATCAAGGTTCAAATAGGTTCCACACTAACCCCATTAGCCAGGAGCACCTGGTAGGATGCTAATAGCTCCCATTCCCATTCCATTTCTTGAGTCTGCTTCTGTGATGTAATAGCTTGATAAGCTAGGTGAATTTAGAAAAGCAGCCTGATCTGAGCATCCCCCTTTGCTGTTTAGTTTGCTTTGGTAACATGAGACAGAGTTTCTCTCTATAGCCCAGGCTGGCCTGAAACTTACTATGTAGCCTAGGCTGGCCTTGAACTTACAGCAAAACTAATGCCTTGGTTTCCCAAGTGCTTGGATTATGACATGAGCCACCATATAGCCTCCCTTTGATTTTGACAATCAAGAATGACACAGCTGATCCATCATCTCCAGCTGCTGGATTTCAACTCTAGCAACTGGTCTTACCTATACAAGATACAGGAGATGTGGCCAAGGCCGAGGACAGAGAGTATGAGCAAGTGGCCTGGTGGGCACAGTGACTCACTTTTATAATCCTAATAGGATTAGGAGTTCAAGGTCACCTTTAGTTTTATTCAGCCGTAGCTAAATAGACTCTGTATCCAAAGAAGAAAAAAAATATGAGTAAGAGAAGATGGGGAGTAGAGAGGTGAGGGGCAGAAACAAAACACATGCTCTTAGCCCACGTCCTCATCTCATGCTTGGGTAGAAGAATTGGTGGGCCAAGGATTTTGTTTACCACATCATAATGATACACAAAAGCCAGACATGATGGTTCATGTAACAATAAATCTTTCAACCAAGCCGCTGGAGCCCCACCACCAGGTAGGTGCCTGAAATAACACACAGAGTCTTAAATTAATTACAATGCTGCTGGTTAAAGACTAGGATTTCTTATCTGCTATCTCTATCTTAAGTATGAACCATAATTATTAATCTATATATTTTATAAAGACTTATCTGATCAAGGATGCTGGCAGCATGCGTCCTCTCTTGTTGGACTCACATGGCGGCTCCAGAGAAGAGAGGAGGAGAAGGAAGAGGAAGAGAGTTATTTCCTGCTTGTCCCTGCTTATATTCTGAGTCTGCCTGCTATGTCACTTCCTGCCTGGATCACAAGACTTCTTTTTACTACATTTCCCAGAATTCTTCTCGACTCCTAGCCCCACCTATCTTGTTTCCCTATTAGCCAACAGTGCTTTATTCAACAACCAATAAGACAAACATATACACAGAAGGACCTCCCCCAGCAGGTTCATGCTTGTTATCCCAGGATTTGGGAGGCTGATATATGACAACTATTAGCTCAGGGTCAATCTGGGTTCTTAGTGAAAGAGCATTTTCAAGTTTAAAAAAATTAAAGTAGGATGTAGGTGTCCTTTGGTCTTGAGGAGGATTGGCTCCAGTATCTTCAAGTGGAGACCAAAGCACACTGAGTTCTGTACCAAGCATACAATGGGGGTAGTATTTGTGCACACACTCTCAGCAATTTACGCCATCTCCAGATTACTTACAACACTGAACATGGCTTGAGTTCTGTATCAACACTAGTTATACTGCTCAGGGAACAGCAGAAAGAAAAAATATGACTGTACATTTCAGTAGGCATGCAAATTTTTTTCTAAAAATTTTCAGTTCATAATTGATTGAGTCATGAATGCAGAACTCAGAGAAATGGAAGCCTGCTGTCGATTACATGTATGTACATAGAAAGATAATCAAAGATCGGATAATTCTCACCTAAGTGCCAGACAGTAGGAGTGGGGGAAGAGCTGGAAGAGACAGAAGTAGATTCAAACCCTTTTCTAACCAGAATTGGTAAACAGTCTAAAGCATCAATGAGCAATGACTCAGTGCTTAAGAGCACTTACTCCTCTAGCAGACAACCTGGTTTTGGTTCCCAGTACCCACACTCACAACCACTTATAACTCTAACTCAGGGGGATTTGGTGCCCTCCTTTAGCCTCTGTGGGCACCCTCATGCACATGGTAGACAAAAACTCATGTAGTCTCACACAATACATACACACACACATAAACAATACACACACATGCACACACACATTTTTTTAAGTCCAAGTTAAATCAAGAAATTGAGAAATAAACTTAGAAACATGATGCAGACCACCAGAAGGAGCAAGTATCTAAATCTTATTTTTACTGATTGGAACCGAGAGTGGGGAGGTATCAGGGAAGACTCGGATTTCAGCAAGAGTTGTGGAACATCACTTGTTACATGCACAGGGACTGTGATGAAAAAGAGCCACAAAGCTTAGCTGATGTTGTTCTATAATCCCAGCACTCAGACAGTGAAGACTGGACTGTAAGTTTGAGGCCAGCCTAGAAATATAGCAAATCCAATAAACAAGGGAGGAGCTGTCATAGTCAATAAAGTACTTAGTAAAAAAAAAAAAAAAGTATGAGGGCCTAAGTTCAATCCTCATCACCCATGTAAAAATCTGGCAAGGCAGAGAAAGGCAGATCCTAGGACTTGAGGGCTAGCTTGGCTATTATAGGGGCTTGAGGGCTAGCCCACTTATTATAAGAGTTTGAGGGCTATCCTGGCTATTATAAGGGCTTGAGGGCTAGCCTGGCTATTGTAAGGGCTTGAGGACTATCCTGGCTATTATAAGGACTTGAGGGCTAGTCTGGCTATTATAAGGGCTTGAGGGCTAGCTTGACTATTATAAGGACTTGAGGACTAGCCTGACTATTAAAGGACTTGAGGGCTAGCCTGACCAGCATAATTGACAAGGATCGGGTCCTATAGAGATACCCTGTCTCAAGAAACAAAGGGGATGGCACCTAGGAATAATATCTGAGGTTGACTTCTTGCCTCCACCCACACATGCACGCTTTGGTCCACCTGTGAGGGCACAGCTACACATAAACACAAAGGTGCACTGCCCACGAACACTCCAGTGAAAAGATAGTGCTACCACAGCACAGAGATATGTTCAGACTCCATGAAAAGTGAGCCACACCTTCAATATTATTTGTTCTGTGATATTTCAGAAAATTGAGTTAGAAGAGTTTATACTTACTTTATATGACAAGTACCTTAGGAACTACTTAGAAAAACTCAAACGACCAAGCCAAGAAATATTTTTAGGAAAGGGGAGCTATGGAAATTTATAAGGGGGAAGAAAACAGATACAAGTCCACTTTCTTAATCCCAGCAATACCAGAAAGATCACCTGTAAGCATTTAATGCCAAGAGCATTGATACTGACCTAACTATTCCTTACTTACTTCTTGTCGTCTTTCAGATACCCGCTCCCCCATGGTCCTCCTCTTCCTATGGCTCCCAGGTTTTACCCCTTTCTACCTGGAGCCCATTTATCCCACACCAAGCAATTCACCACTCTCCACTTCATGCCCCTTCCATTGAGAGAGAATTTAGTCTAAGCATCAATAGCTTTCCTAGTTCCCAGAGAGCACTCAGCATAGCTCCCTCACAGAGCAGTTGCTGGCTGCCTACAGATAAACATAAGCTAGAGTGGGAGACCTGATTCTTTTTCTTTCTCTGTCTGACTTGAACTTGCAGCTTTCCTTTCTAGCCAAGAGTCGTTATGGCTCAGCTTACTCCTGTGAACTGCAAGCTTCCTGTGCATATAGGGGACCCCAGTAGTGTTAGAGAGTCATGTAAATCTCAGATGCACTTTGTAAGGGGCTGTCTCCAGCTGTGTTTGCCATTTGGAGAACTTGGTATGTTCCTTCCATGAAGCATTTTTCATTGGAGGGATTCTTCCAGTCCTTCCAGTTTCATGCAATCCCAGGACTACGTCCATTTTCTAGGGCACTGGTACATAGGCAGAGGGTTAAATGGTATTCAAATCCAGTTCAGCCTATGTTGGTAGCCCAGGTGGGGAACACCTGGTATCATACCCCCAGCTCCTCCAGAAACTGAGCTACACAGACACCAAGCCCTCAGAATTGTTTCTGTGATGTTGACCTCTAATGGTAAGGACAGTTTTTACTGCCCTGAAGGAAGCCAAGCATCTGGAAGACAGGTGGGCATGCTCCTCATTTGTCCCAGATAGCTTTGTAGTTCATAGTGGGTTCCTGTCTACAGAGGCTGCAGCCAAACAGGAGAAATTAAAACCCTTCAATTTGGAGTGTAGCTGCCTTCTTCCTATTAAGTTAATGTCAAAATTTGCTTTTGTGGGAACTAAAAGCTCAAGCTTAACAGTTGAAAAAAAGAAACACACACACACACACACACACACACACACACACACACACACACACACACACGCACGCGCGCGCACACACACACACACACACACACACACACGAAAGTCTTCCTCCAGTCTGGCCGTGTTTTCCTCATGAATTCTGAACACCTACTGCCTTCTCTTGGCTGGTCAGTGTATAAAATGAGCTTGGGACCTGCAAACAGGACTTCTGTAGAAAACTCTAGCCATCTCCAGGAGGAAAATTCCCTTACTGTCAAGTTCAAGAACTCTTTCTGTTTGAGAAAATCACTGTTTGTTTTACAAACAAGATGCCAGAGCCCTGAAACAGAATTGATGAGTCCCGTGAATAGGCTACAGGAGGCTGGGGAGGTGATGATTGGATGGTTCACACTTCTTTGGTTTTATGGTTAGAGCAAACGGTCCTGACTTTCACATAAACCTATCCTTGTCACTTTATTCCCACTGGTGGACTTTGCTGCTCCTTGGCCACCCAGGAGCTCTTCTCTCCTGGCATGGCTCTAAAATTCTCTCACGAAGTCTTTCATTCTGCAAGCTGTTGTTGGAGGGTGGGGAGAGAATTGGCCGTACCTTCTGATCCAGGGGTGGACTGTGGTGGCCAATAAAAATCTGTATTTCCCAACCTAACCACTAATCCAGTGTAAGCCCTGAAAACACAAAGGCTATTTATCAGGAAAACATGTCTCTGCCTTCTTCCACAGGCACAAAAAACAAAACAAAACAGAAATCACAATTCATTTTTCCTCTGCAGAGGAGACCTGGGGCCTGGAGTTGCTGCAGGAGGAACCATGTAGCAACTGAGGATACAGTTGAGACAGACAGACAGCAACCAGGACCCTGGACTCAGTTTCCTGTATCCTTGTTTGGGCCTGCCAGCACCTATGCAGACATTTCCATTAAGTAAGCCAAGAGACTCACTAGACTATTTAAGCCAGGGTGAGTTGGCTTCCCCACTGCTTATGACAAAAATATAGCCTTGGATAATATAAGCCCTTTGCTTAGAGCCTTTTATGTTCCCCTTTGTCAATAAAAACAAGTTAATGGCTATTTGTGGACTTGGTGGTGGTGATAATGTCATGGTGTGTAAGTATACCCAGTCTCACTAAGCTGTGTACATTAAATTTGTACAGCTTTTTTTCTATGTCAATAGTATCAATAAATGTTCTCTTTCATTTAAAGAAAAGTTAAAATTCCCCAGATTAGCATCTGAGACCATACAAGGCTGGTGCAATGCCAATCTTTCTATTCTGATCAACGAGTCTGGTTAAAGTTCCCAGAGTCTTGTCCTCTTCTGGGCTTTATCCCTCCTTCAAAGGTTACTGCCCCTAAATTTTATACTCCCCAAATCCTTCTCTCTCTCTCTCTCTCTCTCTCTCTCTCTCTCTCTCTCTCTCTCTTCTGTGTGTGTGTGTGTGTGTGTGTGTGTGTGTGTGTGTGTGTGCGTGCGCGCGTGTGCGCGCGCGCGCGTGCGTGTGTGTTTGGAGTTCAGAGGATAACTTTGGGTGTCATTCTTTTTTGTTTGTTTGTTTTCATACAGGGTTACTCTGTGTAGCCCTGGCTGTCCTGGAATTCACTCTGTAGACCAGGCTGGCCTGGAACTCACAGAGATCCTCCTGCCTCTGTCTCCTGAGTGCTGGAATTAAAGGCATGTCTCAACACCGCCTAGCTTGGACATCATTCTTTAGGAACATTTTATCTTATTTTGATACAAGTTCTTTGACTGGGATGGGGCTAGATGATTAGGCTAGACTGGCTGGCCAGGGAGACCCAGGGAGCATCCTGCACCAATCTCCCCAGTGCTAGTATTGCAGGGGTGCATCAACACACCTTGCATTTTTACTTAATTTCTGGATATTAAACTCAGGTACTTGTGCTTTCACGGCAAGCACTTTACCACCCAAGCCATCTCCCCAGCTGCAGGACTTACAGATTTCTGATCCATGTCTGCCTCATACCATGGAGAACCTTCCTTTGAAAGCATGCCAGCTGGTTGGTCACTCTAATGCCTCTTGATCAACATAAGCACAAACAGTGAACTGTAGATGAGAATAAAGTTCCAAATGCAGCCTGGATGCATGAAAATCACCAAGCGAAAGGAAGGATCTGGCTATGTATTTTTAATCTGAGGATGAAGTAGGTCTACTTCACTCAAAGAAAACCATTCTTCTGGGCTAGGAACACGGCTTAGTGCATAAAATGCTGGTTGCACAAGTATAAGGGCTTAAGTCTAGACCCCCAATACTTATAGGACCAGGATACAATACTGTGCGTCCGATTTCTAGAGCAAGGTGAGAGGCAAAGACAGCAGAGTCCCTGAAAGCTCATAGGCTTTTTAACCTGGTGTCCACAGCATTGAACAACAACAAACCCTGCCTTAAACAAGGTGGTGAGGACCACATCTCTGACCTCCTCACTCATATAGACAAGCACACAAACAAACACAGAGAGATATAAAGAAAAACCACCTTCTAAATATATTACATACACATATAAAATGTCATAATTGACCTCATTATCTATGTATAATTGATATATATGTTAAAATTTCTTTTATTTATTCTTCTCTCATACAATATATCCTAACTTCAGCTTCCCTTCCCTCTACTCCTCCCAGTTCCCCCATCTCCCCTCTCTCCGAGACCAACCCTCTGCTTCCCCCCACAAAAGAGTGGGCCTCCCAGGGACATCAACCAAACATGGCACAAGACACAATAAGACGAGGTACAAACTCTCACATCGAGGCTGGAGAAGGCAATCCAGTAGCAGCAAGAGGGTCCCCAAAGCAGGCAAAAGGGTCAGAAACACCCCCACTCCCACTGTCAGGAGTCCCTAAAAGTTCAAAAAAAAAAAAAAAGAAAATCAACCATCATTATTAAACAAATTTAATTAGTGGACTATAGTGAAATATCCACCTCGCCCATACCTATAGTGCTGACCATGCCTGTTTGGGACAGATAGTGATTCCCACACAATATCTGGCTCAGGGGTTAAGAGCAGTGGCTGCTCTTCCAGAGGACCTGAGTTCAATACCCAGCAACCACATAGTGGCTCACAACCATCTATAATGAGATCCGGTGTCTTCTTCTGGTGTGCAAGCATGCACACAGATAACTATATACATAATAAATAAATAAAATCTTTAAAAATACAGTTTTGAATCAAGTCTAAATCTTTTTCTTCAGAGTAAAAGGGGAATTGTAGTGATGTATCCACTTCGCCTGCACTTACAGCACTGACCAAGCCCATTTGGGCTTGGTCACAGGTGCAGATGTGATGGATAGTGATTTTAGGTCTGGGGTCCTGGACAGGTGGCACTCTCTTTCTTTCGGTTGGGTCATGGAGGGCAGCCTGGGTGGATCCTTGGAGCGGGAACTTGCAGCGGACATCTGTTTCTTGTGTAAGTGCCTTCTCCCCGAATAAACTTCACTTAACCTGTATGAGTCTAGTGAATCTTGATTTCCACAAAATAGTGGACTATAATCTATCCCTAAATCCTAGTGCCCATGGAAACAAATGAAGTAAGCATAATTAATGAACATATCTTGCTTTGAAAGCACACTAGGGCTTTCTTAATCATAAATGTGTATTAAATGATCGTAAATATAGCCTGGTGACTCAAAAGCTTCCTGGGCCAAGTAAGTCTGCCAAGTAGGTATGCAGTCTAGCAACCCTAGAGCCCAGTTCTATATTAAAGGCTAGGAATTATGGCTGGCCATTCCGAAGACCCCCCAGATAAAATCCTCTGCAGAACACCTGGTGATGCTGGCAAGTTGTCCTCCTCAACCTACATTCCTCTCACCTTCTTGAAGTCTGTTCGAAAAAGTGAAGGAAACACCCATATTCTGCAGTACCTCTCGGAGATTTTTACTGTAAGTCTTTAAAGCTTTATGGCACTCTGCAGCCTGTTTGCTTTGCACTCCTCCATGACCCACACTGCAGTGGAAACAGGCTGTCCTTAACGTTTCAGAGCCTGAACACTTAATGACATCACTCTGTGAGACAGAGGAAAAACCATAAGGAAAAAAAATCCAATTTGGCCCACTCTAGCCCCAGTTGCCTTAATTAGTCTCCATTTTTAATGCAATGAAAGGAATAAACCTCAAGATGGCTGGCCAGGAAAATTATAAGCTTTCAGGTACACTGGGTTACAGTAATTTTTCTGCAAATGTCATTAAGGCACTGATTTACTCTCTATCTTTCAGAACACAGACGACAAGGAGAAAAACAAGAGACTCACATAAATTTTTTAAAAGGCATTAAATTATACTATCTGGTACAAGCCCCTGTTTTGACATCTTCTTTTCAGGCAGCATCAGCTTTTCCTTTCTGTCGGTTCTGCTTGACCCTTGCTGTGAGCCTTCGAGCTTGGTAAAGCACTGCTGTGTGACATGGCACCAGTCTGGTCCCACACCTGCCCAGGAAGCTGTATCATCTACATCACATTCCTCCCAAGTCATTTTTAAGGAAATGTGGGAAAGCCACCTTCAGTTGGGGCCATTTTTTTCAGAGTGTAGGCTTTATTCTTCTTTGCCAACAGCTGCTTCTAGAGGAGCCAAGTCTCCATCTGGTGTGCCCAAGTAGGAGTTTGATATTTGCACAGAAAAAGGCTGAATTCCTAGAACACCAAGAAGCAACTCAAGATTTTTCTTACAAGTCAGTAGACTTTAAATAGATCATTCGCATATTCATGAACACATACATTTATTGAGAATGCTCTGAGCATTAGGAAAAAGAGCATCCACCACCACTCTTACCTTTCCTGTGGATGATACACTTTTTTAAAAAACTGAAGTGTAGATTAGATTTTTTTTAAAAAAAAATATGTTCACATTCTGCAGCCAGGCTTACAGGAACTTGCTTTGTACACAGCCCAGGCTGGTTTTGAACTCATGGCCATCCTCCTCATTTACCCTTTCAAGTGCTGGAATTCCAGGTGTGAGACAATGTGGCCAGCTGAAAGTCACCCACTTCTCCTCCCCCAGTCCTGGAGTACTTGGGATTGAATTTAAAAAAGACCAATATTCTAGGCAAATGCTCTACCATTGTGTCACATTACTCTAACAGTTTTCTCCCTGGGGCGCTAAGCCATGTCTACCCCTCCCCATGAGGTCCCAATGTCAAACCAAGTTTATAATGCCTAGTTACACAGCAGGGTAGGGCAAGGGGTTAGGGACAGGAGAGTGGTGACCCTAAAGCTGCCGGAGTGGAAGAAATGCACCTATGGTGGATGATGGCTTCCCATGGCTGTGTAAATGGAGCTGCCTTCCCCTAGTCTGCTCCAGCCTATATACTGTAGTTCCATCCCTAGACCCAAGGCTCCATGAAATTAAGGAAGAACTGCTGATGAATGGCTGGATATTCAGAGTCTGATGACCCTCTCTGCTCCCTCCTTCTTTGAGGGACTGTCAACAGTCCTCAAGCCCAGCTGTAATGATCTTTGGAAAGTAGGCACAGCTGGTCTTATGAAGACCATGGTTGTTTTTCTAGAAGGATGAAACACCCTTCCCCAGCCTTGGCTAATGTTACTCTTCTCTTCTGTCCCCCATCCTTCTATTTCTCAAACCCTCAGTTTTTGGCAGGTATCTATAGATGACCTACAGTAGTATGGCAGGCACTGGTCTAGCTTCAGGGACATAACAATGCATGAAGAAGACAGAGCTGGTACCCTTATATTCTGATGGGGTGCAGCAAGATAGATTATACACC
The DNA here is from genome assembly GCF_003668045.3 of Cricetulus griseus. Taxonomy (NCBI): domain Eukaryota; kingdom Metazoa; phylum Chordata; class Mammalia; order Rodentia; family Cricetidae; genus Cricetulus; species Cricetulus griseus. The sequence goes on along the minus strand of NC_048596.1, from coordinate 280,565,644 downwards.
AAATACCTGGTTGCTTTCAGCCAATTCCCTTGAATACACCAAGTAACTATTTTCTGGTTCTATGGGTAAGACTTTGTGCTAGTATGCCTTTTAGTTAATCTCACTAAAAGATGGCAGAATTTTCTGGTGACTGTGTTAAAAATAGCATTCAATGTGAACTGAAGGAAAAAAAGAATGAGATAGGGTCATCTCTATTTCCCAGCCTCACAGAATCCATTTACCTCTCTCTCTCTCTCTCTCTCTCTCTCTCTCTCTCTTACTGTGGCAATAAGATTGTATTTAACTGGCTTATGGGTGGATTCAGGAATACAAGGATGAATGCTGAGACAGTGTCCAATGGCCCTTAGTACCATAAAATATCCAGTGGGCAGATTATGGCAATTGTAGATTGCAGGGTAGTGATGATAAAGACTCAAGGGACAATGTTTTCATCATTTCCCCTTCTCCATCTCTAAAGGATTCAGCATCAGATTTACACTGTACCAGTAGCAATGTAAGAAGATATCTCAGGGATTCACCTATGGATTTTTGATAGGCATCACTTCCTGTGAGTTTATTCAGGTCTTTGGGGTTGGGGGACACCATCAGGAAGGGATATTGCTGGACCAGTGCCACCAATTTCAAGATACTCCACCTTGCTCTGCAGATCTGTAGGATTTCTTAATCCATTTGGGTTTCAAATACTGCGTTGTGTGTGTGTGTGTGTGTGTGTGTGTGTGTGTGTGTGTGTGTGTGTGTGTGTTTTGGCACCAACGTTGATATTTAAAGACGTGTGGATGGTATCCTTAAAGCTGAAAATGAACAGATGATTGGTGAAATGGAACTGTGGACAGAATATATCTTTTTCTATTCCCAATCTGTTTTTGGATTGAAGGTAAAAAAAAAAAAGACCATATTAGCAAGAGGAAACATGGCCTAAATATTAGAACAGTTGCCTTAAAAATCCATATGCATCTTAAGTGTTCAGGGGATAGCAAAAGGCCAGGAAAGCATTCAGTGGGGGTTTTCCTTCCCATTCTCCACATCTTATCTGCAGAGTGTGTACCTTTAGTCTTAAAGCACCACCCAGGCTCCCATGTTGGGAAGCTTAATCTGTCTTTCCTTCTGTTTTCTATGTAAATAAAATGGTTAAATATGGTTCAAGCAGACTTTTGATCTGAAGATAAATAGGCTAATGAATGTTAAGCTAGCTGAAGCCTTTCTCCCCAAAGACCTTGTCCATTTTGGGAATGACAGTCTGGTAATTGACTTTGTAATTCTCAAAGCGTAGGAGAGAAGATGGTACAGAGATCAAGACCAGAAATCATGCTGGGGGTGAAGTGGTTCAATCCACACTCTGCTATCACTGTGGGATTAAAATATATTTGGAGGGTACATGTCACAATACAGAAAAAGGAAGAGAGATTAGTGGAGTGTACAAGAAACACAGCTGAATATTAAGACTATGTTGAGCCAAAGAAGCCAGACATGTGTGCATACTGTTTCTGTAGGGAGAGACACTGGACACCTGTGCCACTGACCACGTTCATTTGGGTGTGGTCACAGATACATAGAGGGGCAGGATAAAGAGAGAGGACAGGAGCCGCTCGTCCTCTCTCGGGGTTCAGGACAGCTCTCGGAAGCATCTGGGATCTTAGCGGCTCAGAGTGCCCGTGTGAGTTGTTTTCATTGTTGTCATTTATAATATATCATCAGAAACCATATCTTGTGTACGGTTTGTGTTCCTTTCCACTGTTTCCTTGCATTTGTGGGGAATTCAGGAAAGGCAGCATTTCATGGAGAATTTGGGACAGTGGTTGCCTCTGAGGATGGGGTGGTGGTAGGAAGGGAGCTTGGCGATCTCTATAATATAAACATCCTGTGTCTTGATATGGGTGGCATGCTTTGAGGTGTGTGTGCTTGCATCACTGAGCTGGCTCTTCAGATTTGTGTGCTTCACATTGTACACCTCAAGTTTAGACATTAGAAAACACGTTTTATCGATTCTTTGTAGGCTTCACATGGTCCATCCTGATCCCATTCATCTTTGTATGCCATCACATCCCTCTGCAAAACAAAATAGAACAAAATGTAAATGAAAAAAATTTCATCGTGGAAGCCACGGTGTGACGCAGAGAGTCACACAGTCTACCCTTTAGTTCCTAGATCTTTACTTTCAAGTGTTCACTGCGATGAGTCATTGATCTGGTTCAAGGGCTCATGGCCCTCACTGGGACTCCTCTTGGTCATCTTGCTTCCTCCCTCACCACTCCATGTGCGGCCTTCCCAAAGCTGCACAGGGTCAAAGAGGATAACCTTCCCCAAATAGAGGAGGACCAGTCTTCGGCCAAGACTATGCTTCCCTGCTAGAACCTCCAAACAAGGTCTCAAGTATACACAATTTAAAGAACAGATCTGTTACAACAACAAAAAAAATTGACTGGCAGATTTTGAACATACACCTGCATGCAAAAGGTTTTCAAGTGATGGTCTTTTGATCCTAGCAAATCTCTTTAAGATTAGACAAGGAGGGTTCACTGGAGCTTCTGTGGCCTGTTCTCAGATTCTGGGGACACCAGTGTGCCTCAGTTGCTGTTTCTCAGGTTGGGGATTGCTGGTACTTGATCAGGAATTGCAGAATGCTCAACATGCCTGCGAATGACTTTCCCAGAAGGCCAATAGGTCAACTGGAAAATCACTTACTCAGAATCAGATGTTCCAGTACATCTGTGCTGAGGCATTTCTGGCTCATAGGGTTTGAGCCCTAGTTCTTTTAACTTATAGAGGAACTGCGATCCTGTGACAGGAACCCTTGGTACTGGTTCAGAATGGCTATTGATCTAGGTCTCTGGTGAAGCCACTTTTCCTGCCCTATACATAGGCACAGCATTGAACACCAGAATTATGGTGTTAGAATTTCAAGCCCATTTCTCTTCTCATATTCTCTGTACCTCTGATCTTTCTGTCTCTGTCTCTGTTCTGTCTCTCTGTCTCTGTCTCTGTCTATCTCTCTCTCTCTCTCTCTGTCTCTCTCTCTGCGTATCTATGGACATGTGCATTCATGTAAATGTGCACATGTGTGTGGAAGCCAGACAACAACCTCGTGTGTCATTTCTTGGGCACTGCCCACCTGTTTTTGTTTGAGAAAAGTTTCTTACTGTCCTGAAGCTCACTGAATAGGCTAGGTTGCTTGGCCATCCAGCCCCAAGGATCTGTCTGACCCCGCCTCTCAGTGCAGGCATTGCAATCATGCAATACTACACCTGGCTTTTGTTTTTCTTTTAATTTTAAATGCAAGTTTTGGGATCAAACTCAGGTCATCATTCATTCTTGCAAGACGAGCACTTTTTAGCCCTCAGATGAGCCCTATTGTGGGCAGGATGTCCACTAGGGGCTTCTGCTTTGGATAAGATGGCTAAAGATTATAATCTAAGGTGACTGAAGGGGACCACACTGCATTCTCTTGATCTGAAGTCTTGTTCTTGGTCCACAACTCCAGAGGGTAGCAAACCCAGCACATTGTCCAAATCTGGCCCAGTGTCTGCTGAGTCAAGGATGTTTGTCAAATGTTTCAGTGGGTACATTTGTGTGCTCACAAAATATTCTGGTTTTGTCCCTTGGCCCACAAAACCTAAAATACTCACTCTTTGGTCTTTTGTAGAAGCATATTCTGAAAGCCTGTAGTGTCAGTTCAAGTTGTCCCTGACCAGGCTTCCCAACAACAACACCTGTGTTTACAGCAAGAACAAGACAAAGAACCACAAAGAGATCAGCTATAGTAAGATACCAAATACCTGTCAGGATACATGTGGGTATATGCATGTTTATATGCGTGGGGGTACATGGGTGTGCAGGTGTGTGTATGCAAATATGTGGAGGCCCATGATATTGATGTTGGGAGTCTTCCTATAGTGTACCTCTCCCTGCTAATTGAGACATGGCCTTTCAATTGAACCCAGAGATGTTTATGTGAGGGGAAGCCAGAGGACAACCTCAGTGTTATAATGGGAAATTACCAATACGGAGTCAGGTAGAAATACAAGGGTATTTAATAGGGAAAAGCCTTACTTACAGAGTGAACTAGCCAGCCCGTGTGGCAGCAGTCTGTACTGCAAATACAAAAGTGAAACCAAAAGAGAAACACAGTCCCCTAAAAGCCTCACTCTATGTCACCCTGACCACGCCCTTGCAAGCATGGTCAGGCACACCTGTAGCCAGCCCCTAAGTAGGCATGGCTACAGCTTCCCCTACACAGTGTCACTCTTCAGGTACTGTTACCCAACCCCCCTTTTTTTGAGACACAGTTTCTAACTGCTGTGGAACTCGACTGGAGTGGACTAAGCTGGCTGTACAGTTAGCTTCTGGGATCTGCCTGTCTCCAGTGATCTGCTGATAGGATTACAAAAGTGTGCTACCAAATCTGTCTTCCCCCCATCTCCCTTTGTTTAGGTGAATACTGGGGGTTGAATTCAGGTCTTCACACTTGAGTGTCGAGTTCTTTGCTGAACCATCTCTCTGGGACCTCTTTCTGATCTTACTTTTTAGCTTGAAAATAGCTAGATGGCAAACTCTTGCATTGAGATGATTGGCATTAAGAAAATCGCTCAAAAAATTCTATGAGAACAATTGATGTCAAAATTTAATGATTTGCTCTATTGAATATTTTTGTCTTGAGGGAAATCTTAGGGTCAAAGAAAACTCACTCATCCTTTAACAGACATGAGGATGCAGGGGTAGGAAAGGAGGGATCCTCTACTGAGGATCTTAGGAAGATGCATACCCAGTTGCTGAAGTGGGAACAGTGGGGGCCCAAATTAGAGCTTTGGGGATGGGCTCATCTGCCAGGTGCTCAAGCACCAAGGTGAAATGCAGAGAGGAAGAGGGACATCTATTATGTACTTGTTAATATATAGATTTCTTTAAATAAATAAATAATTTAAAAAGCACAGAGCAAGATGGAACTTGGAACATTAGAAAAACAGGAGGGTTCTGGTATGCTGAACTCCAGAAGTGAATATGCACACATGAGGTGACCCCAGAAATAGGTGGAGGCCTGACCCACTAGAAGTGCACCTGGAGACACAGTGGGGAACATTAAAGATGGTCACACTTCATTGTTACTCTGCTCCATCCGACTCTAATCCCTGCAAGCTAGGCTACATTCTGATCTGGGAAGCCAGGGATGTGGTTGAAATGATATCCTTAGACTTCAAAGAAGCCTTGCGATGTCTACCTGGACGTCTTGGGAAACTTTATCCCTGGGAGCCCAAATATCAGAGAAGAGCATGGTGACCTTCATCCTGCTGTGTGGAAGAGACCACATTCAGGCCCTCCGAGATTGAGGCCTGCTAAGTCCAGGATTCCTGCTGCTTCCAACAGCAACAGGACAGGAACAAAGCTGTCTTGGGTGATCTAGACTTGTCTGACTGCCAGCTGAATATCAGAGAACAGACCCCAGCTGACACCACATGGGACAGAAGATTTGCAGAACTGAGTCCTGCAGAAACTCCAGAACCAGAAAGTTGGGAAATCAAGACACAAAGTGGTAGTTTTTATCATTACATTTCAAGGAATGCATTATACATAGGAAAGAGAGAGAGAGAGAGAGCGATAGCTATCACCTTCCTAGGGTTCTCCTATGAAGTGCTACAAATTGAGTGCCCTAAAATGACAGAAAATGATTGTCTCACAATTTTGGAGTCTCGAAGCCTGAGATCAAGTGTCAGCAGGATCCCACTCCCTTTGAAGGCTTCCTGGGTGAGCAACAGTCCTTGGCTTGTAGTTTCATTAGTTCAATGTCTTTTGTCACATGGAATTCCCTTTGTCTGTTGTGTCTCTCTCTCCATAGGTCTCTTCCCACTTCTCTACTCTTATAGGAGTGCCGGTCATACCAAATTGGGGTCCGCTCTAGCTAGGAGAGAGCATATTTTATTTGGTCATCTCTACAAAGACCTCATTTTCATATAAGCTTGCATTTATGGCATCAGGAGTTAGGAATTTACTTTTGGAGAGAGGGAAACTTCTGACAGGCACCTACACCAAACTTCAGAGTACAAATATCTTTGGATGATTCTAGGAAGCACTGGAAATGGGGAGGTAAGACAGGAAACACTCGGAAGGTAAAATATTGTGTATTCTGAAGTAGGCTGCCTTTGTGAGCAACTGGTCTCAGTTCCCCTGGGAGGTTTGGTGGAGTGTATAGAGAGCACCACAGGCATTCCTGCCCTCAGCCATCAGCAAAGATGAAGAATTTATGCTTCCGTTCACATCCATCACTTGCTGAGGGCCTCACCCTGGGAACATTCATTTCCTGGCACTTATGGCAGTATGCCCAAAGATAAGAGAATTGCACCACCGCAGAGCAACAGGCTTCCAGCAGAATGCAGCAGCATGTTTGGGTAGTGAGTGGTGGGTGTGTTCTTTGCTACAGGCATGCTATGTTTTTGTTCTTTGTCAAAGACTCTTTGAGAAGAAAACTATTCAAAGGGCAGCAAGGAAACTTTTACTCCAAGAATAAAAGGACCAAGGGGGGCTCTTCCAGGAAGGTGACTCTGGATTCAGTTATTTTAGAGTTTCCATTATATAATGTCATTTTCTCCTCAAAAATCTTAGTAAGGAGCTGGGGAGATAGTTCAGTTGGTAAAGTGCTTGGCATATAAGGATGAAGACTCCACTGATTCTCTAGCACCCATGTGAAGCTAGTGGTTAGTGTTGACCTGGATCCCAGTGCTGGGAGGTACAGACAGCAGGATGCCTGGAGCTCACTGGCTAGCCAGTTTGGTGTTCTCTAAATGCATGTACATGTACACACACACCTATGCATGGCTGTGTATACACATACATGTGTACACATGCACATACACATGACCAAGTATACACATACACAATTCAAAGAAGCATCACAATAACTTAGTAAAGTTTATCATAACCTAGACCTTGTATCAGGTGTTTATTCTATCATTTTATTATGTTGAGGCAGAGTCTCAGTGTGTAGCCAAGGCTGGCTTCTAACTTGGGATCTACCAGCTTCAGTCTCCAGAATGCTGTTATTATAGGCCACAGCCCTGCCCCAACTGTTAAGTAATTTCTTTGTGAGGGGGAATATATTCCACGTCTAGGTTGACACATATGGAGTATGATCAGTACACAGAATATAAATGGAATTCCATGAAAAAATTGTGGATTTGGGAGGTCATGAGACCTAGCTATGGTAAAGAGAAAAGGGCTAAAACTTTTCTCTTCCAATATGTTTCTGAAAAGCAAACTGAGGGGAGTCCTGTACAGGAAAGGAAGGAAGGAAGGAAGGAAGGAAGGAAGAAAGGAAGAAAGAAGGAAGGAAGGAAAGAAAAAGAAAGAAAGAAAGAAAGAAAGAAAGAAAGAAAGAAAGAAAGAAAGAAAGAAAGTAAGTTCTGGTGTTTCATGTGGCATTTGGACCGTCCAGGGTTGGACGCAGGAATGGAACCGAAGTCTAGAGAAGTGTTTCCACTACCCTTCTGCTGAGCTGACACTGCAACATCTCACTCAAAGTGTATCCAGACTTTTCCCACGAGGCTATTCTTCTGGGGGAAAGTGCAGATACTTAAGTTGCAAATGGAGCATGAAATGAAGGCATCTTCGCTGTTTCTTTGGATTGTGGTGGGAGGTTCTTGTAATTCCTGTTGTAATTGGAACAAAATATTTTATATCAGTCTTAATTAGGATGGAGGGAAATGCCTCCTAAAATTCTCCTTAATACATCTTGAATCTCATGGAGGGAATGGGGAATATATATATATATATATATATATATATATTATATATATATATATATATGTTAAGGTAATTCAGAGCAGGTACAGCACCTACCCAGAACACTGCAAGGCCCTGGTAGGTTGAAAAAAGAAAAAAAAATCCACAAATAGCACCCAGGTGAGAATGCTGCAACATTTAATTATTTACCCTGATCTATTCTACCGCTTCTCTTCCCCCAATGGTAGACATGTGGGAAATCCATCACCAAACCCCTCTTCTCTGGTAAGAGTAAGTGAGATCTGGGGCAATTTCCTTGCTTCCTTATTGTACTTTCTTATTGTCTCATTTGAAAGATTATGGGTATGCAATAAAATTTAAGAGCAACAAATTGACAAATGGAATCCTTATTGTTTCCATCAAGGTTCCACTGAAAAAGCTTTGGATACAGGATCTGTTGTGGGAGTCTGACCTCACCAGTGGCCTCCTGTGCTGAGGAAGGAAGTCTGGACAGGAAACTGGGGTCTCAAGAATAGCACATTCAGTTAAACCCAGAAGCCAAGTGCACTAAGGCGGGGACACTCAGAAGCAGCTGGAGAAGCCTGACTCCACAGCTGGGCACCAGGTAAAGATCCCAGGGCTGCAACTGCCTCAGAGGTGGCAGAACCAGCTTGAACCTGCATTTGGCTGGGGATGTCTGTCACCCCATCCAACCACAATAGTCTTCAAAGAGCTATGACTGGGTGTTGCTGTAATTTCTAGTCCCACCAGGTCCTGCCACCACTCTCAGCCCCAAATGAACACACACAGAGAGATGCAATATTAATTATTAAACAGTTGGCTGATGACTAAGGCTTTGTATTGGCTGCTCTGTCTTAATTATTAACCTATTTCTATTCTATGTATTTCCATGTGGTCTTGGCTTAGCAGAGAATGCCCAGACCTGTTACTCCTTTGTGGTCTACATGGCGTCTCTTCTGGTCTCTGTCTGCCTGTGTTTCCCATAATTCTCCTCATCTTCTAGTCTCTCTTATCTTCCTGCCTCTATTGGCCAAACAGTGTTTTATTCATCAACCAATAAGCGAAACATATATTCAAAAGAACATCCTCCATCAACTGGGCTTAGAGATGGCTTGGCGGGTACGACTGCTTGCTGTGTAAACTTAAGGACCTGAATTCAATTCCCAGAACCCAAATCAAGAGCCAGAAACAGCCATGCACATGCCGGTAACCAGAGTACTGTGGCAGGCAGAGACAAGGAGATCACTGGGGTCTGCTGCCTGCCTGACTAGCCCCAGGTTCAGTGAGACACTCTGTCTCAGAGGAACACACTGGGGAGTGATAGAGCAAGACACATAATGTCGTCCTCTATTCTCAACACATGTGTGCATAGGAGTGCTCACCCAAACACAAGTGTGCATATGCCATATAAATCACTGTTGTGATTTTGTAAAAGTTTAAAAATTAGAAAAATAAGCCTCGGTATGGAGATGGGGCCATGGAACATGAACTATAGAGAGCACACGAAACATAAAGTCTATTACAGGTGGGAGAAGAGACAAGAAGAGAGCAGAGGAGAGAGGAAAGAGGGGGTGGGTGGTCGACCAACCGGAAAGAGAAAAGGAGAGGGTGTAATGCTGTGGGTTTAAAAGGGAGAGCTTGAGCATGTGCAGTCCTCACGTGTAAGGAGTAAGGTGGTGTGTCGCTGTGCGTGCCCCGCCCTTGCAGGGGCAGGGTCTGTCTCTTAAAGAGGTACGGGCAGGTTAGCATTAATGTCTGAATCCTTCAATCACCATACATGTAAACATACATACACACGAAGAACTCCAGCTATGGTGTGCATATGTGTGTGTTCGTGTTTAGATATGGTGTATGTGTGTCTATATGTGGGGGTCAGAGGACAGCCTCCGCTGTCATTACTCAGGTGTCTTCACCCTGTTTTCTTGAGACAGGATCTCTCGCTAAGGAGGTTGGGTTGGCTGTCAGTGGTTCCCAGGAATCTGCCTGCCTCCATCTCCCCGCACTGGGATTATAGGCACATACCATGCCCGTGGGTTCTATCTGGTTGGACTCAGGTCCTCAAGCTTGCAAGACAAGCACTTTGACGATTGAGCTGTCACCCCAGACCCTCATATTACTATTGCAATCAACTCTGACATTAACTAATCTTTGATCATGCAGGCAGATCATTCTAGGTAACAAGATTGGTGCCAGTCCTAACAGAGTTGATGTTGTGTGTCCCAACTGCCATAAAGAACTGTGTTTAGAAGTTGTTAAATAAGAAATACATTTTGATCAGTGGACCCCATTCTTAAAGACTTTTTTAATATACATTTTTACTTATGTATGTAACATGAGTGCATGCTCCTAAGGAGGGCATAAGAGCATTGGATTGCTGGAGTTAGAGTTACAAGCAGTTATCAGCTGCCCAGTGTGGGTGCTGGGTCCTCTGCAAGAGTAGTATGCATTCTTAACCTCTGGTTGGTCTCTGTAGTCCCACTGTAAACAATTACTTATTAACTCTAACCCCTGACATAGCCTCTGTGTGCCTTCATTTTGTTTTGTTACAACTTGTCACCATTGAAAAAAGCCATCTGATTTGGAGAGTAGCTGTTTGTATTATAGAGGGTTTCCCACCCACTATTGAAAATGGGAGGGGAATTCAAATCGACATAGTCATGATTTTACCCCCTCTTAGTGCTTCAGGGATCAAATCTTGACTCCAAAGCTGTTTCTGCTTTGTTCATACCTCATCCACCAATCAACAGCAGATCCCAGAAATGTCCCTGCAAGATGCAGCAGGGACCACAGCATCTACCTTCCTCCTTTTGAGGCAGAGTGCTTGCCCAGGGTTACTCAGCTATCTGAGAAGATGACATAAATATGTTTGTCTCTTTGCATTTAAAAAGGATCTCTGTATATAGCCTTTGGTGTCCTGGGAATTACTGTGTAGCCCAGGTGAGTCTTGAACTTATGATCCTCCTGTTTCTGCCTCCCAAGTGCTCAATTAAAAGTGTGGACCACCATACTAAGCTAAGATATTGGTTTTTAAAAGTACTTATTTATTTATTTATATTTTATATGTATGAATATTTTGCCTACATAGCAAGGAGACTCATATTTAAGCGAAGGAGAAACAGGAAGGGTCCCTTTTTCCCCTCCGCTCCTGCTCCAGCAGCACAATGTGATCCACAGCAAGGAGGGACGCCAACAAGGCGTCCGATAAGATAAGTCTTATAAAATATATAGGTTTATGATAGTTAAGACTGAACTAACAGATGAGAATTCTAGTCATTGGCCAAGCAGCTTTGAACCTAAAAAAAAAAGATAGTTATGGTTATAGTTTTCTTCAGTTATTATAAAAGATAAGTTTATCCTTCTTTTATTTAGACAGAAAAGAGGAGATAATGGGGAATGTACTGTGTATGTTTATCTTATTGATTGTTAAATAAAATACTGTTTGGCCAATGAGACAAGTTAGACTGGACTAGGGAATCAGAGAGGATTCTGGGGAATGTAGTAGATAAGTGATGATCCAGGCAGGAAAGTGACATAGCAAGGAGACTCATATCTAAGCAAGGAAACAGGAAGTGTCTCCCTTTTCCCTCGAGCGTCGGGATGTGAGCCACCGACAAGGAGGGAAACCAATAAGGCGTCCGGTAAGATAAGTCTTATAAAATATATAGATGTATGATAATTGAGACTGAGCTAGCAGATGAGAATACTAGTCATTGGCCAAGCAGCTTTGAACCTAATACAAGTTTCTATGTATTCATTTGGGCCTAACTCGGGCAGGCGGCTGGCATAAAGCTCACACATGGCGGTGGGGCTCAGGCGGCTTTTGGCGGAAAGATTTATCTTAACATTCATGTGTCATTTTATCCCCTGGAACTGGAGCTACAGAGTTGGGACCCACCAAGTAGGTTCTGGAAACTGAACCTGGGTCCTCATTAAGAGCAGAAGTGATCTTAAACACCGAGCCATCTCTGCAGCCCCAGGTGTTGGTCTTATTAAAAGATGTTTGTATCAGTTATACATTAGCAGTGAGTTTCATTATGACATCTTCATTCATGTATATAAGGTATTTTGATCATATTCACACTCTATGACCATCTCTTGTCTTCCTCCTCTTTCCCTGATCCTTTTCTTTTCCCATCCCTTCCTTTTTCATGGTGTGTGTGCATGTGTGTGTGTGTGTGTGTGTTTGTGTGTGTGTGTGTTGTGTGTGTGTGTGTGTGTGTGAGAGAGAGAGAGAGGGTGAGGAGGGGAGAGACCCAAGGAGTTTCATTAGTGTTGCTTGTAGGAGCATAGATGAGGGCTTGTTTACAGGAGCCTGAGTACCTTACCAGAAGCTACACCACTGAAGAAAATGTTTCTCTCTTCCCATCAGCCATTAACTGTATATAATTATGCAGGAGGGAGGGGCCCAGGAACCTGCCATGGCAGGGTGTTAAAAGGCTTGTCCTTGTCCTGGTTTTGTGCAGGAAATCACAGCATCCATGACATGGACCATGGCAATTCTGCCCCCTACCTCTACCTCTGGCTCTTACAGTCTTTCTTCTCCTGCCTCTATAATGCTCCCTGAACCTCAGAGAGGGTGACAGAGATATCCATTGATGGCTGACCACTCAAGATGCCTTTTGATATCATTTGTCTCACTTTTCGGAAGATTATACTGGGAGCTAAGCAATTGAGGAGAAAACTAGTTAACAGATGGTCCTAGAACTCAACAGAGGTAGATGAGCCAGGGCCAGAAGCCTTGAGAACCATGAGATGTCCCTCCTACATTGGTTCGGAAAGTGGAAAGAAAAGGATGAGGGAAGGGAGGATGACAAGGATGATTTCAGAGATTCAAATTGGTGGCATATGTCACTCTTCCCATAGTCACTTGAGAAATCTCTAACTTTTGAGACTACAAAAGGCACCACAGGGCATTGCTAGGAGAGTAATCCGTATGCATCAGCTCACCTTTGAGTCATGTTTTGTGGAGTCCCTCACTCAGACTCATTTTATGCCCGATCAACTCTTGCTTGAGGAAGTATTGTCGCATGCTTAAGACTTAAAAACATAATTAGGGTATACTGAGTGTTGCTATAAAGAGAGGATTGCCTTTTGTTCAACACTTGGTGAAGTGCCTTATTATTTTATAAGCACATAATGAGTTCTTGGAATGGTCTCTTTAAAAGGATAGCTGCACTTTGTAACAAAACAGCAGCATTAAAATTTGATAACCTGAAAACAGACATTTGTGGTTCCTTCAGTGCTTAGGGCTCTTTCAAGATGGTACTTACAGTTTTCCTATAGTGCATTATTTATGACTAGAGAGGAGGCTCAGGGAAGTATACATCATCAAAGGAAATGTTGGCTGGCGCTGCACAAACAGGGCAGTTGCTTATAGCTTCTCCTAAGTTTAGCCTGTAGTATAGTGGGAAGAAAAGCAGTTTGGCTTCAGACCCTGTAGCTACACCATTTTCATGACAATGATGGTTTTTAGTTCGAGTCAAATGACATCGTTTTTATCCAGTCACTTACGATGTATAAAATAGCAGTTTTCTGTGATTCAACACACCGTGCATTGCACAGCTCCGAAGGGAATTGAAGGTTACAGAAGATGAAGCCCTTGGCTGGTTGCCTGCTGTGTGTCAACATTCAAGTGATGTTAATTCTGCTAGTGATGTCTTTTCACTTGTTAGACTTTGAGAGCATTTATTGAGTGTCCACATATGTTTTCTTTGGTGTGTACCTTCTCTGAGCTCTAACTGTTAAATCCCTCCAAGAGGCTTGCTTAGTGAGTCTCCCTAATTTACTGATGTCTTCTGTGCTGAGGCTTAATCTTTTTCTTGAACTACTCTTTTTAAATTTCTGATCAGTTTAATTTCAGAACCTACCTTATCCCTTTGGGTGTGATGGCTGGCACATGTCTGTAATGCCAGCACTCAGGATCCGGAGGCTAGATGGTTGTGAGTGTGAAGTGTATGTGGGCTACAAAAGGCCGAAAGCCAAATGGATGAATCAAACAAAAAGCAGGTTGATTGTCAGGCTGCTAAGCATAGCCATAGTCCCAGACTCAGAAGTTGCAGGGTGTGGTAAATTCAGGGATAGCTGCAGACAGGAAATTCTGTCACATTCACAATCTGAATCAAAACTTGTGTCAAATGCAGGTCAATCAAGTGACTTTCGTAGGCCCCCATTTAAGCCAGGAGATAGTCATTAGTCACCACGTATTACAATGTCCACACATGGTTAGTGAGAGGATACCAACGGGGGTCCATAGTTAGTGGGACCAGGGAAAACCCAGGCAGGAAGCCCAGCCTAGGTAAGGAGACCTGGACCTTCCCTCCTTATCTAATCTTCAGCCAACTGTAGGGACAACGCAGGTCTTTCTGCTTCTGCATGGGACATCTTGACATTTAGTTGATGGGGGAAGTACTTCTGTGTGTGTTTATCTTATTGATTGTTAAATAAAATACTGTTTGGCCAATGAGACAGCAAGTTAGATGGGACTAGGGATCAAAGAGGATTCTGGGAAATGTAGTAGATAAGTGGTGATCCAGGCAGGAAGCGACATAGGAAGGAGACTCATATTTGAAGAAGGAGAAACAGGAAGCGTCCCCTTTTTCCCCTTGCTCCTCCAGCAGCACGATGTGATCCACCGGCAAGGAGGGATGCCAATAAGGCGTCCAATAAGATGTCTTATAAAATATATAGGTTTATGATAGTTAAGACTGAGCTAACAGATGAGAATCCTAGTCATTGGCCAAGCAGCTTTGAACCTATTACAAGTTTCTGTGTGTTCATTTGGGCCCTAACTCAGGTGGGCGGCTGGCGTAAAGCTCACACGTGGTGGTTGGGCTCAGGTGGCCTTTGGGGAAAAGATTTATCCTAACACTTAGTCTCTTAGTCTCTGCCAGCACTAATTCTATTGGTTCTCCAATTCTATATCCATTTGATATAGTTTGACTCTTAGTTAAATTGTGTGAAGTTTGATTGTGTTAGGAGGCAGTCAGGGACTTAGGGCCTCCTCCTGAAACACCTGGGTTTTATAGTTCAGAATAATTTATGTATATTTTGATTGAACAAGGAGACATTCCTCTGTCATTCTGGCAGCTATTAAATTGCCTCGGATATAAAGTGCCTCACAAAATCCTTAGTGGTCAGGATAGAAACACACTACCAGAACTTCTCCGTGTATCTAACACAATACCTGTATAACTCTTACATGTTCTCCATTAGAACATCAAAGTAAACAAAAGTCCCTGTCTTTACATATGGGGGGTTGAAGGAAACAAAGGGGTGTTGAGGTGTAAATGCGTTCCCCAAATTTCCTCTATATAGAAATGATATGCTCATAATTTGTGAGACATTTGGGATTAGATGAGGTCGTGCGAGTGGGATAGCACCCCCTCTGATTCAATTTGTAGCTTTTTAAGAAGAGAGACCCAAGCTAGCTTGTTTTGCTACAGCACGTAACATCCTGTTCTGTTTTGGTATTCAGCAGAGAGTCCCACCAGCAGGAGGGCTCTCACCCAATGCTGAGCCAACACTGGTGATGTGCCCTTGGACTTCTCAGCTTCTAGAATTCTGAGCTAAATAAATCTTATTCTCTGTAAGTCACCTGCTCTTAAGTATTTTTCAGTATTGACCAAGACATACAGTAAACAAGAAATAGGCCAACGTATCAGGAATAGTTGAATTCTATAGGGAAAAGGATATTGACAAGGGGTGGAAATCCCAGCACTATCCCAACACAACCATGTCCTGGGAAGACATGCCCATGTCTGAAGCAGGGTCCTGGCTGCTAGTGAGCTTTTATTTAGACATTGGGGGTATCCTGTAGACTGTGTTGATACCACTGATCATCTCCACTAGAGAGGGTTGGTTGAATAAGCTGGCATCACAGCCAGAAAATGCTGGGCTAGAGAGAAGGCTCAGTGGTAAAGAGCACTTGCTGCTGTCTCAGAGGATTCAGGTTCAGTTCCCAGCACCCACAGCAGGTAACTCACATTCACTTGTAACTCCAGGTCCAAGGAATCAAATGCGGTTTCTTGGCCTCCACCTGCATTCACACACACACACACACACACACACACACACACACACACACACACACATGCAGAGACATGCTCATGCACATAATTAAAAAGAAATGTGCATAGTTAAAGAGAAAATGCTGAATCTGCGAAAGGACGTGATCAGCATGATGGTAACTTCTAGATAATGAAAGCATACCACACCCAGGAGCAGAAGACCAGAACAGCACTTCCCACCTCTGTAAAAGGACCTCTATGTTTTGCGCCACAGGTGCCAACTTGTCCTGCTGGAGCTCCAGTCTCATGAGTCACAGCGACGGCAATGCTAGGAGTGGGTTCATTTGCAGATTTTCTGCCTCTACCTTAACTGACTGAACCAGAAACTCTAGGATAGACCTTCCTGACCAACCCATGTTTTAACACATATGCTGGGTAACTATCATCCAACAGTGAGTGAGAGTCACACACAGCTAGACTGTACTTATGAAAACAGTGGGGTTTTTTTCTTTTGATGGAGAACTACCGCTTTGTAGTTTTTTTAGATTCAATTTCTCATTTGAGCTGTGCAACCACATTGCAAAACAGGGTGACATGCTCTGCACACACAACAAAACAAACAGGCAAACAAAAACTCAAACAAGCAAGGATTCTTAGGGTCAGAGAGTTAAGGGAACATGGGGCTCACACAGCCAGTGAGCACTGAAGGAATAGGTCATGGGGCATTGTGAGCTGTGTATGATCCCAGCACTTTGAAAACTATAAAGAGGACCATGAGCTTGACAAGAGAAAAGGAATATGCTGTTCTCTCTCTCTCTCTCTCTCTCTCTCTCTCTCTCTCTCTCTCTCTCTCTCTCTCTCTCTCTCTCCCTGTCCCTGTTTTTACTCACAATCTAAATAATACTGACACTGAGAGGTGCCTGCCTGGAACTCTCAGACCCACAGAAGACAGAATAGTGAGGTGATGTTGACATACTGAAATAGCTAACAAATGTCTCCAAGATCTTTAGATAAAGCTTGACATTGCAATCCAAGGCTCCTTCCCCTCTTTAACAAGAATAAAAAGACCACACAGTGTTGGGAAGCAATCACCCCACGTGGCCTCTCTCTCCAGCTAGTGGTCTGGCTGCTGTTTCCAGGGCTGTTTAGAAAGGCCCTGGGTTGCTGCTTATACCAGAGGAGTCACTGGTTTGTGGTTTCAGGGGTGTGTGTGGATTGATGGTTTCATGACCCATACTGCCACCTCCTGGGGATCTATCTCTCCATGGCCAGTTGTATCATTTAGCGTCAGGGTTCCAAACCGAAGGTGGGATAATGGCTTCCACCTGCCCTGTTTCAAGGAGCTAAAATCAGGATGATGGTGACAGTTTAAAGACACATATTCTGGAAACTACAACCATTCTCACTGCACATCCACCAAGACAGGAGATGCATAAAGGATTACTGTTTTCTTGTTGTTTTAAGAAAAGGTCTCTCAAAGCCCAAGCTGGTCTTGAACTCACTATGTAGCTGAGGCTGACCTCAAACATCTAATCTGCTGTCTCCATTTCTCTACCACTAGCGTGATGGACAAACAACCATGCTAGGATTGTGAGGTTCTGGGAATCAAACCCAGGGCCCTGTGTACATTAGGGACATCCTTTATCAACTGAGCCATTTTTCCAGCCTCCATTTGGAAACATGCAAATTAATGGGATGGCCATCAAAGAGAACCAAAGAAAACTTGAAAAACTATAGTTTGTAGTGACTGGTTTTGGACCATAGGATTGTAAGCATTTTGTAAGTTCTTTTTGTTTTCCTATGATAACCTGGTTATAGGGCACATTCCTTGGGATCATGGAGTGGAAAGCTTAAAGTGACAGGTTAAACCATCGAAGGTCCCGGAATCTGAAAGCCTCACCAGCAACCCTAGTAGCTATAACTGCTGCATTTTTCCATCATCAGGTGGCACCTCTGTGCATCAGTGTCTACTGCGAGGAAGCTGTCATTTGGATGTAGGGACCATCTGACTGCAGAATGACCTGACCATCACTAAGCAGCACATTTATGAAGACTATTTACAAATGGCATCTCATTCTGAGGTTCTGGGCAGCATGTGACTTTGGGGGACCACTATAAAATACACATGCTTTGGGTTCAAGTCCTGAATAAGATACTCAATGCTTTAACATCAAGCCAGTTACTGGCTGTTTCCAAGGATGTGTGTTCTCTTCTACTGTGAGGACTGAGATACCAACTGCATAGACTTTGGGTAAGGGTTACTAGGTGCACTTAGTATGCACCTGGCAGATGGTTCAGTGCTCATCTCAAGGAGCCTATTGCATTTGCTTTCAGACTCATTAAAAAACAAAACAAAACATCAGCTTCATAAAAAAGAGAGGGGAACACAGGCCATTTAACAAAGGCAACCTCAGGGTGTGTGATTTCTACCTGAGAATCTTTTTCTTCCCAAATTATATTGGCCACCTAGTTAAAACCTTTTTAATTTAGTTCTGAGACACGTGGTCATGGTTAACTGATTGTTTCTGACCAAGAGAAGACATTTAGGTCTATTTCTGTCTCGAAGAGAGGCTCAGAACACACACAATTG
The DNA here is from genome assembly GCF_003668045.3 of Cricetulus griseus. Taxonomy (NCBI): domain Eukaryota; kingdom Metazoa; phylum Chordata; class Mammalia; order Rodentia; family Cricetidae; genus Cricetulus; species Cricetulus griseus. The sequence continues at coordinate 280,547,320 of NC_048596.1, read as the reverse complement.
TAAGAAGTAAATGAGACCACCACCTTCCTACCGCTCCCTGTTGTGTGTAAGTCTGACTCATTTGCAATTGACCCTAAGCACAGCCAAGGTCTTTCATGTTGACAGAGGGAGCTGTAAAATTTACTTATAGAAAGAAATAAGCCAGACATTGGTGGCACACACCTTTAATCCTGGCACCTAGGAGGCAGAGACAGGTCTTGTTCTACAAAATGAGTTCCAGTACAGACTCTAAAGCTACACAGAGAAATCCTGTCTCAAAAAACAAAAACAAAAAAAAAAGAAAGAAAAAGAAAGAAATGACCTCATTGACCTGATTAACTTCTTTTCATTAAGTTCAGGAATGGGGGATTGAGAGAAATCATTCGGGTAGGGGAGGAGTTAGGGGAAGGAGGCAGAGTTTGAAGTGGACAGCCTGAAGCTTCCACTTGTGGACTGCTTGCCATGCAAGCACAGGATCTGAGTTGTTATCCTAGCAGCCATGTTAAAAAGCTGGGTGTGGCCATGTTCTCCTGAAATGCCAGCACCGTGGGGCTGGAAGGAGGAGGATCACTGGTGTTTGTTGGTTGCCAGGCTGGTTCCAGGTGCAGTGAGAGACTGTATCAAGGACGAAACACAGCAAGTGGTGGAATAGGAAACCCACAGTCCTCTGCTAGTCTTTGGGTTCACAGCTGTATACACATGTATGCACATACCACACACACGCTTGCACACGCACACGCAGGGGCACACACACTTTCAAATGCTAACATATTAGAAAACAACCCTAAAAGTGTTTATTACTGCTTAGTTAAAAATGAACCAGAAGAACAGCCTGGAACTTGAAATGGCCACAAAGCTAAAGAATCCACTGGTGGCAGTAAATATAAATAGCTGTGCACTTTGGACCCAAAGCTGACCTACGTGAGAAGGCAAACTCCCTTCTTCCCTACTTCTCATGATCTCAAACACCTACTTATCCCGAGTTTTGAGCCACACAGAATGGCTATAACTGAGGGGTAGAACTAACACCTACAGGGATGGAATGTGAATGATTCTCTCTCCACTGGCCTCAGGAACTAGAGTGTAGTTTTGCCCAAAACTACCAGCCTCCTGCCAGCCTCTCTGAAAGCATCAATGGACAAGATCCTTTGTCCTTTCTGTGTGGGTCTGCCTTGACCATCTTTCCAAGGCTTTCCACCCCTCCCTTCTACCATGGCTGTGTTGAAAGCACTTTTAACTTTTCCTCTTGTTTCCATTTGGAATGTGCTCCTAGCAAGGGTCTCCCTGACCTTATCCTCCTTTTCCTGAGGCCAAGGTGACATTTTAGTTAACAGTGTGAGAAGACTATGATACTGGCTTGTTGGAGATTGCTGATACTTTATTATTTTTCCAATAAGCCAGAGCCTTAAGAACATTTGAAGGCTGGACATTTGAAGGAGAGGAAGGAGTCTGGGGAAAATATGAATGTCTGAGTCCCTGCAGGACAACCCCCACAAGAGGTAGTAAGAAAATAAATGAGAATCTTTGCATGGTGATTGATCTCCCACCCAAAAGAACTTGGAGAGTGTGGTATTTTCTCATGCATAGTGTTCCATGTACTACCCCCAAAATGTCCATGTGGCTTTGTGTACATATGTTTACAGAATGTGTAAATAAACATGAATGGAATATGAAACACATGGCCTGTGTTTATAAAACACACATCCATTTACGCTAATGAAAAATCACTTCCATCTGAGAACAAATGACACCCCACCGAAATATTATCAGGTATGGAGTTTGCTGGTCCTTTGCCCTCATACTTGGAGAAACCGAGTCATTAATGTTGTCATAAAAGGCAGAAATTTTGACTTCCGTCAACATCAGAAACTGTATGGCTTAGAGACATGCACTTGGAAAAGAAAGCTCCCCTCCCAGGCGGTTATTTGTACTACAGAGCAGCTTTGAAAACCAGCTTCCGGTGGCCATTTCAAGTGACATCTCATGTTTTCATGCATCCTGCTGTAAAAGCTTTTCCAAGCCTCCCAGTAAATCCATGTGCATAATCTCTGGAGAGCTTGCTTAAAATATACATCTCCAAAGACTGAGAAGGTCATGTGAGTGCCAGGAGCTCCCTTTCTATTAGCTTCTCACAGACTTAGGCCAGCTGAGGACACCACTTACTGTACCACGTCTTCTTTTACAGTGTGTGTGTGTGTGTGTTGTGTGTTGTGTCTGTGTGTGTGTGTGAGTGTGTGTGTGTGTGTGTGTGTGTATGTGTGTGTGTGTGTGTGTGTGTGTGTGTGTGTGTGTGTGTGTGTGTGTGTGTGTGTGTGTGTGTGTGTGTGTGTGTGTGTGTGTGTGTGTGTGTGTGTGTGTGTGTGTGTGTGTGTGTGTGTTGTGTGTGTGTGTGTGTGTGTGTGTGTGTGTGTGTGTGTGTGTGGTGTGTGGTGTGTGTGTGTGTGTGTGTGTGTGTGTGTGTGTGGTGTGCATATGTGTATGTATATGTGTGTGGTGTGTATGTGTATGTGTGTGTGTGTGTGTGTGGTCTGTAAATGTCATCAATATTCAGTGTTGGTATACACTGACACAAAACAGGGTGGGCTGGGCTGGGGGTGTCTAGAGGTGGGTACATAGATAGGGAGGAAAACAAGTTTGTCTCCTCCATGTGAGCCTTTTCCAACTTCCCTGGAGCAAACAGAACTGACGTTGTAGAGTTCAAGTGACTGTAATGATGGCTGACATGAAGTCAGCTCAGGCAGTCACACTTGCTGTCAGTCCAGCATACAGACTTCGGCCCTGGTGAAATGTATTTTGAGTTAACCTGTGTGTTATGACTTAGTGGTGTCAGTCTAAATGGTATCTAGCAACACTCTTAGAAGGTGCTGGGTGAGGTGCCTACTCAGGGGCCCAACGGTGTCGTGTGATGTAGAGTTTGAGGGAAACCTTGGGCCACCTAGTAAGACCCTGTCTAAAAACAAGCAGACAAATCTACAAAACCGAAACAAATAATAGTACATCAAATAACAACAACAGAAACACTACAAAGCTGGGTGTGGCAACACAAGTTTTTCATCTCAGCACTGGGGAGGCAGAGGCAGGTGGATCTCTGTCGGCTGATCTGGTCTACAAAGTGAGTTCCAAGACATCAGGGTTACCTAAGAGAGAACAGTTTTCTTAAAAACAAAACAAACAAACAAACAAATAAATAAAAAACCAAACCATACCAAAACACAACAAAACAAAGCAAAATCACCCCCAAACCCTCAAAATATAAATGCATAAGAAACTGTAAAAATAGTGCAGAGGGATTATTATTATTTTCCCCAAGTAGTCTTTCTCCCTAAAGCTTGAGCTTAAATTTGTATTAAAACTATTTCTTTAAATCTTTTATTAGAAGGGGTTGCTCATGGACCCCAGACTCATAGCTGGGAAACCAGCATAGGACTGATCCTGAACATGGGTGTCAGTTAGGAGGCCTGTGTAGTCTATGGGGCCTCTGGTAGTGGATTAGTATTTATCCCTAGTGTACAACTGGACTTTAGGAGCCCATTCCACATAGAGGGATACTCTCTCAGCCTAAACACACAGGTGAGGGCCTAGACCCTGCTCCAAATGATGTGACAGACTTTAAAGATCCCCCATGGAAGGCCTTACCCTCCATGGGGAGCAGAAAGTGGATGGAATAGGGGATTGGTAGGGGGCAGGGGAGGAGGGGAGGGAGAGGGGACTGGGATTGACATGTAAAACAATATTGTTTCTATTTAAAAAAGAGAGGAGAAAAAATATTTTATTAGATTTATTCATTTTATAAATGTGTAAGTGTTTTTGCTTGCATGTATTGTCTGTGTACTGTGTGTGCCTAGTGTCGTCTGTGCAGGTCAGAAGAGGGCATCAGATCCCTTGGAACTGGAGTCACAAATGGCTATAAACTACCAACCAGTTGCTGGGACTTGAACCAGAGTCTGTTGGAGAAACAGTAAGTCCTTAACTGCTGAGCTCTCTCTCCAGCCCCAGAAAACCATTCCTTCACAGACTCCAGCTTTGCTTCAGACAAAAAGAAAAGGCAGAGGCCAATGGGGCATCACCCATGAGCACTCCCCCACCACCAACAACACATTCCATAACTGTAGTGAAATTTCAGTCTCAGGAAACTGATCTGATACAAACGAACTGCTATAGACTCACAACTTTACCTGGACATTGTGAGCTTCAATATGTACACATAGGTGTGTGTGTGTGTGTGTGTGTGTGTGTGTGTGTGTGTGTGTGTGTGAGAGAGAGAGAGAGAGAGAGAGAGAGAGAGAGAGAGAGAGAGAGAGAGAGAGAGAGACAGAACCATTCCCACTCAAAGTCACCCATCCCTCTTCCCCACACCCATTCAAAACCCCTGATATGCTAGTCCACTCTCCGTCTGAGCAACATTTCTTTTAAAGACTTGTTTATTTTATTTTAGGTTTATGGAATTTGCCTGCTTATATGCCTGTGCACCGTGCACATGCCTGGTGCCTGTGGAGACCAGAAGAGGCTGTCAGATACCCTGGAACTGGAGTTATAGATGGTTGTAAGCTGCCATGTAAGTGTTGGGAACTGAACCTTGGTCCTCTGCAAGAGCAGTGAGTACTTTTGACAGGGAAGGAAAAGTTCTGATTTGGGCAACTTTGGTTTCCCTTGTGTATGTATGTGTGCCCATACATACATACATACATACATACATACATACATACATACATACATATGTATATATCAATGTATGTGTATACGCTATTCCGTGTCATAAGTGTATTTCTTGGGGAGAGTTTTCAGGGGGGAAAAAGAGAAAAATGCTGTAATATTGGAGAGCCTGCTTCATACGTCAAACCTTCCTGTCTGCTAGGTGACATCTCGGCTAGATAGAGACATTTTCCTTTGGCTGATAACAGCTGTTGTTTTCCAAGCCTTTGATTAATTTTTCTCTTAGTTTTCATGTTTGCATGGAATCTCACCATGTGGACCCTATGCTTTTTTAAAAAATGTGTTCAGAAATATAGGGTTAGGGTTCAGGAACAAAACAAGTGGTACCACAAGACTGTAAATATTGGGGGTGGAGCCGGAGAGCTGGCTGAGTGGTTAAGAGCACTGGCTGCTCTTCTAGAGGACTCAGGTCCTATTCTCAGCACCCACATGGCAGCTTACAACTGTCTGTAACTTCAGTTCCAGAGGATCTGGTACCCTCACACTGACACACATGCAGACAAAACACCAACACTCATAAAATAAATGAAAAATAATTTTTAAAAAAGACTAAAAATATTCCAGCCTCCCACTCCTGGCCAAGAGAAGCCAGGAGATAAGCATGTACCCCAATTTCATAACCTCCCCCCAAATGGTATTCCTGGAATTATTTTCTATGTGTGTGACATTTAATGGTATGTAGGACACTCTCAGATAATTTCAGAAAAGATCTACCACAATTTAAAATGAAGTGTTTGTTAATGAAAGAATATGCCGCTATTCCTTGTCTTACGGTGGGGTCATGACCTGCTAAGTACATTGTAATTTGTAAGTAAAAAAAATGTGGTTCTGTAGACACATATTGAAGTTAAAAATTTCTACTAACTGAACATGGGGGAGGGCCTAGACCCTGCCCTGGATGATATGACAGACTTTGGAGCTCCCCCAGGGAGGAGGCCCTCCCTGGGGAGTGGAGGGAGGATGGGGTGGGGGGTTGGGGGGCAGAGGAGGAGGGGAGGGAGAGGGGGCTGGGATTGACATGTGAAGCAAGCTTGTTTCTAATTTAAATAAAAAATTAAAAAATTCTACTAAATGTGATCATGTTTGGGCCATCCAAAAACTGGTAAATCAAATGAACACAAAGCTGGGGTGGGGGCATCTGTTTCATGCTGGAGGCAAGGTTCATGTGTTTGCAATGTTTTATGAAGGTATAACACATCTGGCTATGAAGTTAGTGAACAGGTAAGGGTCCTCATTTGTTTTCTTATTTGTCGTGATTTAGAACAGCGCATGGCTTGTGAATGGCAGGCATTTGGTGACCTTATCATATCATTTAAGAGACCTAGGCAAGATTTCTCCTTATGACATCTCTTGGCACCTGATAGTCACTGTGTTGATGGAATCCTGCCCAAAAGCGCTATTGAAGCTTGAGAGACAGGGTGAAAGGGGGGCCTTATCTGTCTGTCTATCTATCTTGTATATATGTATTTATGTATGTATGTATGTATGTATGTATGTATGTATGTATGTATGTATCTATCTATCTATCTATCTATCTATCTATCTATCTATCTACCTATCTATCTTTTGAGACAAGGTCCCATTGGCTGACCTAGAACTCACCTTCTAGACAGTCTGGCCTTGAAATTGCAGATATGTTCTTGCTTCTGCTTACCAAGTGCTGAGTTTACAGGTAGTGAGCTACCACATCTTGCTTAATCTGTTCTTGGTTTGTGTCTATCACGCAGTTTTATTCAATTTCCTAAATGCTGAATTAAGACCCTTGCTATCTCGGCTATTGTTGATTCTTGGAGGCCAGGTAGGTGCAGAGGGATGGCCCCACGTGGCGTCTTTGACTTCCCTGGCAGCGAGCGCCCCCTTGTGCTGAGCATGGAACAAACATCCATTAGTATCCGTTCCAGCTGTGCCATATCTCTCCGGAGAGCTTTGGTTTTTCTCTTTCCCTTTGATAGGGCCTCTCACTGTGTTGCCAAGGATAACTATGAATTCCCAACCTCTTACCTCAGCCTCTGGAGTAGGTGGTACCACAGGCTTCAGCCACTGTGCCAAACTTTCTCCCTGGCTATTTAATCAACAACAACAACGCTGTTGCTATTTCTCCCTCATTCACGTACCTTAGCATTTCCAAAGCTGTTCTTCGAGGCCAGGATATGAAGTGGCTGTTTCGTCTTGTCTACCCCATCTCTCTCCATGTGGCAATGATCTCAGAAGATACCTACTCTATGTACATGCTATAAAGGAAATCCTATGGTGCCATGCTTTCCAAAGATGGTCCTGGTGTGATATGCTGCCCCACATAACCCAGGCTGGCACGTGTATTGAAAGTTGATTTATACTTTGGACACAGTTATTTTAACCTACCTTAAAGATAAAATACGTGTTCATACATATATAGTAGAAATGTTCTTTCCATATTGCATTTTATACGATGGCAATTGGAATGTTTCAAAGGGGAAATTTTGTGAATCGTTTAGACATAATGTGTATAAATTTGAGTGGAATTTTTTTTTAAAAAAAATAAGCTTCCTGCAGCAAAGCAAACTACATGTTTTGAGTACAAGTGGAAGTTTTCATGATGTCACCAGGGTCTTAGCAACACTACATAGTACAAACCTTCCTTTTGCACTTGCTTTATAAAATGTTAGTTGTTTTAATAGAGCACGTGTGTGTGAGTGTGTGTGTGTGTGTGTGTGTGTGTGTGTGTGTGTGTAAGACAAAATTTGAATGAGGTTTCCTCCAAACCACACACAAGAAACTAAGACATACATCTGACTCAAATTTTCTTTTTGTTTCTTATGTGAAATGAATACTTATTTGACCCACACAGACTCAAGTTCTGGATTCACAGGAGCTTCCAGCTCATTGTTTATGTTTGGTTGCTTTTCTGAGCTAGGGTTTATGCTATTATGCTAACTATTGTCTTCATGACCCGATGAACCATTTCTACACATTTTACAAACTAGGGAAGTAAAATCCATGTCCTAGCCCAGGTCTTCTAGAATGCAGAGCCTGAGCTGAGATTAAAGTGCTGATGCTCTATTGTGGAGAGAAAAGCCAACACCACGAAGAAGAGCCCAGACACCAGGAGGCAAGACAAGACACAGCACAAGGCTGTGCTGTGCAGGACATGGCAACGAGTCACTGAGAATAACAGCAGAGAGTGTGCTTGCTGTCCCCTACCCAAGGAGGGATCCTTCAGAAGGGCCCCAACTCCATGAAAGAGGTGACACCCATCTGCCTGACGCAGTCCTGCCTCTGGATTCCCCTGAGGTACAGCTCTCTGCATAAGCACTAAGTACTCTTTTAAAGTATTATATTATTATTTTTAAAGAATCTTATACTTGAATACTGTAATTGCATCATTTCCATCCCCTTCAACTCCTCCTGTGTCTCCCCCCATTCCCTCTCAATTTCATGACCTTTTCTTCCTTTATTATTATTGTTATTGTATGTATCTTGTTGAGCCCATTTAGTGTTGCTCATATGTACATGTGTTTAGGGCTGGCCACTTGGGATTGGATGATCTTGTATCAGGATGATTCTGTCCCTTTAGCAGTCAAGCACTGCCCATAGCTCTTCATCTGGGGTGGGTAAGGGTGGGGCTGGTGAGATTTTCCATCTCTATGTTGGGATTCCAACTGATGCTGTCATTGGGCAGGTCTTGTTTAGGTGACTATATTGTTAAACTTTCGTGTGTGCAGTTCCCTGCCATAGACACTATTCCGTGGTAGAAGTACTGGTCTTCTGGACCTCACAATCTTTTCGTCTCCTCTTCTGCAATGTTTCCCAAGCCTCGGGTGTAGGGATTGTTTTGTAGGTGTCTCAGCTGATCAGTTGATCAATTGTTCTCTTCATTTTGATCAGTGCATTGGGTAGTTTTATGTCAGCTTGACACAAGATGGAGTCATTAGAGAGAAGGGAGCCTCAATAGAGAGAATGAGCTGCGGTATTGCATGCAGACGCAGGCCCAATAGAGAGGGCTTAGACCGCTGTCCTCCAGGGGAGGCCTCAGGACTGGGAACTCCTCAGAAACACACGCTCTGTTCCCACTCCAGAATGACTGAGTCAAATGAGGAGTGAGGACCAGAATTTGTATTTTATCAAGCCTTCAGAATTATTCTGGGGATGCCCAAGTCTAGGAACCATGGAAATTAAAGGGCCAACTGGTAAGACATCACTATGGAAGAATTAAGGGAAGACCAATTGGTGGTCAGTGTCTGTCAGCTCAGTTCTCAGTCTCACAGTTCAGACCTCCACAGCTGGTGAAAAAAAAAAAAAAGAACAGGGAAGAACTGATGTTTTTCCAGAGATTTCAAGTGTCAATGACAAGGATAATGGAAGTGACCTGGGTCTAAGCTCTGGGTTTGCCACTCTGCTAAGGCTCACTCTCCTCACCAGTACGTGGAAACGGCAATGATAGCAGCCTCAGAGAGACCCACTAAAGGTGAAATACGTTCTGGACTCTAGGAAGTTGTGAGAACTTGGGGTGTTTTCATGATGGGAATAGGCAATGGGAGGCTATGACCATGGTTGGGTCTATTAAGCATATGAAGTCTGGGGAGTGGCTAACTGTGGCCACCCCTGTGGTCAGTTGAAGATATGACAGTTTGACTCCAAGATCAGGGGCACAAACATTTAGAAGTCATTGGCAGAGGGATGAGTAAGAATGTGGTTGCTTTTATCAGAAGGCTGTAAAGAGAATTTATCCTTATAAGTTCTATCAATTAGTTGACTTTTGTGTTAGTACAGTTGTGTGTGTGTGTGTGTGTGTGTGTGTGTGTGTGTGTGAGAGAGAGAGAGAGAGAGAGAGAGAGAGAGAGAGAGAGAGAGAGAGAGAGAGAGAGAGAGAGAGAGAACCTTAGGACAACCTCATATGTCATTTATGCAAGTACTGTTGACTTTTTTTTCTAATTTGGGGCAGAATCAACTATCCTAGAACTCAACCAACTAGTCTATGCTGACTGGCTACCCACAGGATCCTCCTGCCCAGTGCAGGGATTACAAGAACAGACTACCACCCTTGATTTTTGTTTACATGATTCTGGAGATCAAATCCAGGTCCTTATATTCGTAAGGCAAATACTTTACCAGCTGAACCTTCTCATCAGACCATGAGAATCTACTTTAAATGAAATGTCACAATCTACAAAGCTCAAACTATGTAACAAGGCACATGGCATTCCCAAAGGTGATATGACATTGTCTAGGCAGCCCTGAGAAAACAGAGCAAAGATGGTCAACTCAGGAAGTATGAGGAGGGGCAGCTGCTTGGACCACAGAGTGAGCAGATTCAAGAATAAAAATAGGAGGTACCAAATACCAGAAGACAGATTTAGCCAGCATATAACTTAAATTACAAATTCAATTTTGCAAAAAGTTCAACACATTTATCTATTTTGGTTTCTGTGGCTTAATTTACAATTTTGTCTTGGAGAAGAAGAGTAATTGAAATATAATTTTCACATGACAAAAGTCATCTTGCTCAAGCATAAATCAATCTAAAAAAAAAAAACCAAAAAAACCCTAAACAAAGCATTTAAAAGCTGTGTGGTATTCCCTCTATAAATAAATCTTTATGGTATTTACAACACGTTTCCAAGAGCATCTTGGCTCGTAATTTATGACCACTTACTGGATTATTTGCTCACTGTCTTCATTTTGGTCACCTGCTCACTTCTCTATTTCGCCATCATTTATTTTTCAAGCTGTAAAGTTTTCTATCAGGGCTCCCTGCTACTCTTCAAGAGTGAAGGGCAGACTTCCCTGGGTGGAGAAACCAGGGCCTGCTCCATTGCAGCAGATGGGCCGGCCGTGGTGTTAGTGGAGCTCCATAAGGATAAGGAACAGGGTACCATCTGAAGCTTCCACCAGAAAACCCACAGCACAGGCAGATTTCGCTTTGCATTGCATTGTCTATTGGTCTGCTGCTCATTGTACATAGTGGTGGGCTTCATGAGGACAATCCCTTTCCAAGTACATAAAGTCATATTAATTTATATACAACAGTTATATCACATAATATAATCTTAGCTAGTATTAGATTAAGGCCCTCTACCTTTCTCTTCCCTTCTCCTGCCCTCCCTTCTTCCTAGTCTCCTTTCTGTCTGTACCTTCCTTCTGCTTTTGTCGTGTGTGTGTGTGTGTGTGTGTGTGTGTGTGTGTGTGTGTGTGTGTGTGTGTGTATCTTTTTGAGTCTGGCTTATTTAGCTTAATGTGATAATCTCCAGTTGCATCTGTTTTTCTGGGAGGGAATTATGTAATTCTTGTTCTTATTTATGGCTGAATAAAACAGCACCGTGTATATATGCCACCTTTTCTTTATCTATTCATCTGTTGATAGATGACTAAGCTGATTTTATTCTTAGTTACTGATTCATAGCGGCAACAAACATGGATAACCTTGTCTCTGTGGTGTGCTGATGTGGAGTCCTTTAGGGTTGTATAGTCAAGATCTGTCTTTAGTTTCTTAGGGAACCTTCATATGGATTTCCATAGCTGTATGGACTAGATTATATTCCCATGTGTAGATATAATTCTATCTTTATTTAATAAATAAAACCAAAATCCAGAGGTCTAGTTTCGGGAGAGGGTCAGGAAATAGGGATAACAGAGGAAGGAGGAATCTACAGAGCAGGCCCTGGAAATATGCACGTCTGATCGTCACACTGTGATGTAATACACAGTGTGTGTAGAACCATGATTAGTACTTAATATTTACTGGGAAAAGCAAAAACAAAAACAAAACCCACCAATCCCTGCGTCCCTTATTGTCTAGGTCAGAGTCCTCAACTTAAGACATTCTACCCTGGTTCTTTGTACTTAATTCACTCTAGTTGGGACAGGGCTGGGCCAAGGGTATGGCACAGGCAAGCTTAGGCCTTGCTTCTCAAAGGGTGGCCCATGAAACTCAGCCCTTCTGAGTCTGTTAGATCTGAAGCATCTCAGACCCTCGAAGATCCATTGCCTGCACAAGAAGATGGCAGTGGATCTGTGTGAATCATGAAGCCTGAAGTTTTAGAAGTTTTACTTTAAGATTTAAAAATCTCCCTATTCCCTTTCCCTGTAGTCGGAATTTCTGCTCTGCCTGGTCCCACAGCCGTTTAGCCCCAAATAAACACACAGAGACTTATATTAAATATAAACTGTTTGGCCAATGGCTTAGGCTTCTTACTGGCTAGCTCTCTCAATTATTAACTCATTTCTATTAAACAATGTATTGCCACGAGGCTGTGGCTTACCCTTAGAGGCCGTGGCTTACCCTTAATCCATCATGTTACTCTTTCGGCAGCATGGCGAATCCCTGGCTGCTTCTCTCTGCCTTCCTCTCCCCTGAATTCTCCTTGTCTGGTAGCACTGCCTATACTTGCTACTGGCCAATCAGTGTTTTGTCATCAAGCAATAAGAGAAGCATCTCCCATCGCTTCCCCATTTCACCCTACTCTGTGTATCTGGGGGGGGGCATGTACATGCCATAGCATGTGTGAATAGGTGAGAGGTCAACCATGGGTATGAGTTACACATTTTTTAACATAGCATGTGTGAATAGGTGAGAGGTCAACCATGGGTATGAGTTACACATTTTTTAACAAGGTCTGCCTTGTTCTTTACTACATACACTAGGCTAGCTGACCAGAGGATTTCTGGGGATTCTCCTGTCTTCACTCACTGTCTTTCTGCAGGACCGCTAGGGTTGTGGGTGCATACACTACTCTGGCTGGATTTAGTATACAGCACCTTTCTGCTTTTCTTGCAAACTGGGCTCTGGGGATCCAGATTCAGGTTGTCAGGCTTGTGCACCAAGCGTGTTATCCACTGAGCCGTCTCCCTGGTGCACAATTTTTTTATATTTATTTATTTATTTTAGAGAAAGAATTTGTTAGGATGTTTAAGGTCCACACTGCACCTATAAGCAGTGAAAGAGGTTTTTCAGCCCAGACATGGTCATGAGAGTGGATTGTGAAAACTGGCCAGCAGGACAGCCATTTCACATTCTTGGAGATTTGGATGTGCTACCAGAGGGCTGCAGAGCTTGTTTGACTGTATTCCTGCTTCTAACTGCATCCAGTCCCAGCACACCTTAAAGTGCTAAGGTTGGATATGTTGTGGTGAACATGAATCCTATAAGGAGAAAGCAGCCACAATTTTATTGCCACTTTAGTAAAATAACCCTCTAGAAAAAGGACATATGACCACAAAGATGAAACAGGGACACATTTGAGAGGCATCTCCCATCAACCTCATTGTACCTCTTACA